>NW_006442491.1:27352328-27372311 GCF_000325575.1 Pteropus alecto
TTTCAAAGAACCACGACACATTTTTGAACCAAAGCTAGAATGGCTCGCCATTAATGTATCGAATGCCTCCTTCATGATTTGTGCTTTTAAGCTTGTATCTTTATCATCATATTAGTTCTGTTAAAGATGACAGTTTCTATTTTACTGAAGAACCCTTTAGGCACCCCCTCAGGGTTAAGTGACAGAGCTGAGATTTGAACTCAGGCCCGTTGGGGAGTACAGTCCATGTTCATTCCAACACCAGCCCTAAAGATGACCGAAGATACCCTAAGCCACTGACCAAACCAGATTCCAAGATAATGCACAGAAACCAGAGCACTACTGCTTACTCAGAGTATTATTTAAATCGAGAATACACAATAAATATCTCTTCAAAGGAAACTGTAAGATCATGATGACATAAGACAACAGAAAGAAAACACTCCTCTCAAACACAGTTCTTCTTTGCCAAGTCCAGATCCGAGAGGCTGCAGAGTGGGGAACTAAGGAAGGCACTCCCTAAATACACCTTAGCTCAGTTTGTTGAAGGGACTGTGGCTGTCATAGCTGCACCTGTAGCTATAGAAAATTCTACACATTTCTCCCAGGTTAAGATGACTCCCTCAAAGGCAAGAACCTGCTCGTTTTGCCTAAGGCCCACCCAGCACTTGCAACCCAAGAATTGATTTAAATTCAGTTGAATGGAGTAGGTCACACTCCCAGTGGGTATAGGGAACCAGTGTCAGGTGATCAGTCTCCCTGCACTGTCTGTGTTCAGGGAGGAGGTGCCTGGTTCACGGCGGAGCCACATGGGGGAAAACGAAGCATCCATCCCCTCTGACAAATACGCCAAGGGATGCCCCTGTCAGGGCCGAGCAGGCTGCCCACACTGGCCTGCTCTGCTGCTCACACCAGCCCCAGAAACTTCATTTTATTTCCCAGTAGCATCGCCTGCCTTCCTGAGAGGAACTGAGACATGTGGCCACCACAGTCCAATTGGTTACTTGGAACCTCTTCAAACGGATGTTCCTTAAATATCTGTCAACATTTACTTAGAAGAGAGGCAGAGCACTGCCTGAGCAAGGACCTAGTGGCCACGGGCCACCTCTCCGTTCCCCTCCTCCCCCACACCCCTCCAGAGCACTTCAGCTCCGGCCCAAACCCACATCCCTCACTCTACAGCAGAACCTGCCATCGTCCTGACCCCTCTCCTTAAAAGGCAGCTTTAAAGGCCATTTCTTCTTCCTGAGATCACCTCTTGGCCTCACTCTCTACCTCATATGTCTTATCAAAGTGTCCCTTCCACCCTGCAGAGCTTCCCCCGAGGGACAAACATTCTGGTAAATACAGGTTATTTTCCTTAACATTCTGTCCCCAGGGATGCTTAATGCCCTGGATCGCTTGGCATCTCAGCTCTGCTGCCTGTCAGCAGATGCAGCTCCAAGGAACCAGCACGTTCCCCAAGCCACGGCCTTTGCAGCATCACGGTGCAGGGAGAGCGTGCACAACGGTTACACCCACAGACTCCAGCGCCTGGGAATAAAGCCGGGCTCTGCTACGGGCTGCTGCGAGTACACGGGCAAATCACTCATTCTGTCTCTCTGTACGATGGGGCAATATCAGTGCTTACCATACGGGGTTGTCGTGAGGGTCAGATGACGTAGTACATGGATCATGCTCATCGCAGCGCTTGGCCCACAATCGAAGCACTATCAGTACTCAGCATGATGACTAGAGGTGGTAAACAATGCCTCCAAAACACTCCCCTGTGAATCAAATGTGCACCTACCTGCAAATGTGTAAGTGCAGTGGTATTAATACTAAAATTATAGACGTTAACAGAAAGGCTGTCCTGCCTGGTGTCCAGGCTCCAACCCCAAAAGCTGGGAAAGAGGCCCTTCTCATGCCAGACACCTGCATGGCCCTTCCTCGGACCAGCACCTACAAGATCACAGCCTCACCCCTGCTCGAGTTCCCAGCTCGAGTTCCCAGCCCTCCCCTGGGAGAACCGATTCTGCAGCCTCACCAGGCTGCCTCGGGTGCCCGGGACCTCACACAGACCTTCTCGTCACCGACTTTCTGTACACGCTGTTCTCGTGCTCTTCTTTGCCAACATGAAAATTTAGAAACTCTTTAAAAGATCATTCGAATATCACCTCTCCGATGCCTTCCCTGACTGCCACAAACACAGCTGGAACCTTCTATGACCCCAAAACCATTATTGGCCCCTGTACCCACAGACACCTCACTTAGGGTGACCTGCTCTCCTACCAGACAATGGGTATATGGTGGGGATACATCCTTAACCCCTCATGCTTGACACTTATGAGATACTTCATTCATGTTTGCTGAGTGAGAGTAAGAAGTACTAGAAATAAATCTCATTTGGCTCATGAACGTGTGCCCACACACAGCCTCCTAATGACTATTTCGATGCAATTGCAAACTAGAAAACACGACTGTATCAAAAAGTTCAATAAGCCGGGGAACTTAATTTGCAGGGAGTAGCGCATCCTTGCACACCGACTGTAGAAATGAAGCAACACCTGGTTTGTGTGGCATTTAATAGTTTACAAAGCTCTTGGAAATGGAGAGGCTCCCAGGGCTGGGAGACACCATCACGACATCTGGCCTAATTCCCCAGGTAAGACAGGAATCCCTGTGCAAAATCCCACTATGGGGTCCTCCTACCTCTCACCTAAATACATCCCATGCCCAGGAGCTTCCCATCTTCTGGAACATTCCATCATATTTTTAGAGATCTCTGACCATTCAAAGGTTCACTTCTTCTACTGAGTTAAGATCTGTTTCCCAGGACTTTCACCTACGAGCTCCAGAACATCTTTCAGGACATTCTCACGACAGCCTGTCAAAACGCCACCAGCAACTACACTGTCCTCTCCAATCTCATCTCCTTGAGGTGGCCCATCCCCAGGGCTTCAGCATCCCTTCCTTTGGCTCGGATTCCAGTCCTCTTGCCACGCTGGGCGCCATCCTTGGAAGGGCTCTCTGCTGCCCTCTTGTGAGGGACGCCCACACTGGCGAGGAAACCGTATACAGCAGGTGCCTATCAAGAACATGTGTCACTCCGGTTGGGCGTTTCAGTCTTCCAGAATGCAGTTCTGTACTGCCGAACTGTCATGGGCTGAATTGTGTCACTCAAAATTTATACACGTTGAGGCCCTAACTAACTCCCAGTACCTGAGAAAGACTGTATTTGAAGAAAGGGCCTTTAAGGAGGTGACTAAGTTAAAATAAGGCCGTTAGGGTGGGCCCTAATCCAATATGGCAGGTTTCCTTATAAGAAGACATCACGGGTGCATGAACAGAGGAAAGACCACGTGAGGGCACAGCAAGACGATGGCCACCTGCGAGCTGAGGAGAGAGGCCTCCGGAGAAACCAAAGCTGCCCATACCTTGATCTTAGACTTCTGTTTTCCAGAACCACCAGAAAGTAAATTTGTGTTGTTTAAGCCAAGCCACCCAGCCTGCGGTATTTTGTTATGGCAGCCCTAATAAACTAATACACTAACTACATACATAACTACTGTATATCATCTACAAAGCCCCAACAGCATTTAAGTTGCCAATTTCTTTAGTCAAGAGATGAGTGACAAGATACAGTCTGGAAGAAATGTCAGAGCCAGGTCTTGCTCCCTTTCTGAACTTCTAAAGAATGGCACACAGCCCTATCATCATTTCCATCCCAACACTGTCCATCTCTTTAAGAAACAGTGATGTCTCTGGTAAAAGAAAAGTAAAAGGCCCTTACATGATACAGGACAGAATTTTCCGAGTTAAGACCTTTGTTCCTGATGAAACATAAAAGGGAAGCAAGAGTCATTGCTTTTGTCTTTAAACTATCACGCCTGTTCCTGCACCATCCATGAAGTCTAACAGAGAACAGAGGTCATGCCCCAGAGTCAACATGCATGGACTTAGTTATGAGCTGCTGTCCTTCCTCCACACGACTGTTCTCAGGCTCCTTCGGACGCTGTCGGACACAGGCATTGCTTCTTGGATTTCCCCATTGGCCCTTTGACCTTGATGCACAGCATTACTTCTCTAGAAAAATACCCCAGACCCAAACTTCCCTAAATTGCAATAAGCAAAATACCCTCTCTTAGTCACTGTACTTCTAGAAACCTGTACCATCTTACATGGTCATCACTCATGGTTTATTCTAGTCCTAAAAGGAGAAATTGAATATTATAAAATCAATCCCTTTTTTAAATGAATTTAGCACCACGGCCCTAACCTCTAAGATTTCAGAGGAGACAAGCTGGGGTCATAAAGTATCCTGAAGCATAAAGTACCAGTGACAGGTATCAGACCCCCAGAGGAGATGGTGAGTGCTACTTCCTTCAGCCTGAGCATCCTCGAGCCTAAGGCAAGGTACAGATCCCTAGGGGATGACGCCAGAGTGATCAGATCCAATCCAAATGCCTTACAAGCAACAAGGGCTAAGCCTGAGAAAACCTCTAGTAAATGCCAAAGCTGAGACTAAGGTGAGAACTGACAGAGGGGCCAGGCTAGGGGGAATAAGTGAAATGGAACAAGAGGGAAGCAGTGGACGGTACAAGTGCGTCCAAAAAGTCACAGGAAGACATATGGTCAGTATTCTCATAGTCACTTCCCTTTGCATGACGCTTTAGATTCCCTCACCCAACAAAGCTGTGCATCTTCGGGCCAGAGCAGGAAAGGATGAGAGGGGGCAGTCACCCATCGGTGCCTCCTCTCAGCTGCCTGTAGAGAGAAGCAAGCTTTGACTTCCATCTGCAAACCATGAGGTTTGTCTTGCCAGGATTCTCAGCCCCTTCCACAGTTTATTCCATCCTGTGACTTACTGGAACAAGTCTTTAAAAAGGCATTTTTCAAAGACATAGTGGTACGGGAGTTATGCTATCTGGCCCTGACAGCCCCAAACAAGTTACAGGCTCAGAAGTTACCGGGAGTGGCCACCCATCAAGTATCTTCATGGCCCACCAGCTGCCAGTGACATACAGTGAAGTCACGCATACAGGCGATCAATGGATGGCCCTTATTCAAAGTGCTTCAGGTGTCATCATTAGCATCCTACTTTCAATGGTCATGAATTCTTCAAACTGACTCTAAAAGACCCTTGGGCAATTAACTTGGGATGCCACTTGTGTCCTTTTCATTCTACAGTATTTCATATTATTTTTTAAAATACTCACTGCTACAGGTTTACCTCACCCCACCGCATTGATATTAGGCTTGCCCCATGTGACTTGGGGTGCTTCTCCCTGCAGGAAAATTAGACATCCCTGACCTCGTGGGAGGAAGCTTGGCCATGTGATTTCTGGCATCTTTCCTAATACGTGATACATCCCCATCCTACTGAACTCAGGGGTGGCGATGCGACTTGCTTTGGCCCATAAAATATGGACAGCCATGTGTCATTTCCAGGTAAAGCTTAAGATCCAACTCACGGTTATTCCTTTGTGCCACAGACAACCTATTTCCTGAGTAGAAGCTGTTCCATTGGCCTGAGCAGCAGATTAAAGGCCATGTAGTGTGGAGCCACAGCCAACTCTTGATGGATATGTAGCATAAATAAAAATGAACTGTTGTGATCGCAGTTTACGAATATTTGGGAGTCATTTATTATCGAGGATCATTTATTATCAGAGCATAACCTAGCATGTCTTAACTAAAATACTTTCTTCTCTTTCTCTTTCTTTCCTCCACTACTATTTATCAAGCACCTACCATGAAAAGAGTACCTTCTATGAATTGAGGACCTTTTGTGAATTGAGCACCTACTATGTGGCAGGCACTGGTTTGGGCAGGAAGTACAAATAAGAGACATGCATGATGGGAAGATGGTGATGTCGCAGATACATTTCGATACATTGTGACAAGTGTTATAACAAGATGCATCCAGAACTTGGGGAAAGGAACTTCTATCTCTGTCTCCTCTACCGGGGGCAGGGGGAATTTTAGAGAGACAATGGCGTCTGCTCCATAAATTAATGCTCCATAAGTAAATAAGGTTGATTAAATGGCTTTCACATATAAGCTGAATCTGAGAAGAAGACTGAGGGTTTTCCGGGCAAGGAAGAAAGGAAATGGCATTTCAGCAGCAGAAAATGGGGAAAGGCCATTCCAGGCAGAGAAAATGGCATATGCGATAACGTGAACACACCTCCGTCCTTCAGGGAGGATGGGGCTTAGGATGGAAAGATGAGGAGTCGGATCAAATGATTCCAGAAAAATCCACTGAGGTCAGGTTGGAAAGAGCCTGGAAGACCACACCGAGGAGGTCTGACTCAACCCTGGGGGTTACGGAGAAACGAATGGAGGCTTTTAAGCAGGGAAGTGAAGCAGCCTTCCCGCCACGGAAAACAGGGGGTGTGGCTGGGTTTTGGAGTCAGAAAAAATGGAGTTCACTCTGGATTAAACGAGATCAGAATATTTAGAACAGCAAATCTCGAATGGAGGAAGGGGGAAAAACACATATTCCACATTAGATCGGGAAGAGACACAGAAGAGCTTTGCACGTAAGAGGTCTGGGGGGGTCGAGTCTTGAAACCATCACCTTAAAGGAGCAAAGGAAGCAGACAAGGCACAGAAGTCATGCTGATATGGAGGCACAGCAGAGACCTCGGCTGGTCATGCAGGGTGCTCTCAACCTTGGGCGGCCCATGAGGTTGTCCTGAATTGAGGCAAGGGTATCAGACCCTTGTTCCCTCGCATCGAGAAGTCCTATAAATATTTACTGGATATGGGCTGTCACAGGAAAGGTCTATAATCTTGGGTAAGGTACCTCCTTTCCACAGAGGTCAATTATGGGGAAGGGACTCAGCTGTGAGCTGTCAACAGCAGCCGGGGAATAAGTGCCTGGGTCCTGACGTGGAAATTGGGAGGCAGACCCCAGCATCCACTACACACTGTCCCCAGGGACAACGACAACTAACATTATTGAGCACTTACTGTGGGCCAGGCATTGGGCTAAATAATTTACTTGTATTATATCATTTAATCCTCATACAACTCTTTGTAGTAGGTTCTATTATTATAAACAAAAAATTGAGGCTCAGAGAGGTTACATTATCTGTCCAAGTGACAGCGAATTAGACTGAAGTACAAAGGCAGGACAGATCAGTCAAAGGAATGACGCGTGGGATTCTCTCTAGAGAAGACCCATAATGCCTGTCATGGCTTCTCAAATACACCTGGGGTCTGAGCAGCACGACTTTGAAATCCAGCTCAGTCTCAACATCAGGCAACTCCACTCCCCAACCACTAAGGCTTTCCTTCCTGCCCTCTTCTCTGCCCTGACCAAGGCTGAGCCTGGTTTGGAGGGGAGCGGAACTGTCTCAGTGAAGAATAGCCAATAGGTAACTCGAGATTTGGGGAGCAATGGTCAATATAATCATAGGCACTATGTATGAGTGCTGACTGTGTGCATGAGTACTGACTGTGTACATGAGTGCTGACCATGTGCCAGGCCCTGGCATGCATCACTACTGCGTGAGTACTGTGTGCATGAGTACTGACTGTGTGCATGAGAGCTGACCATGTGCCAGGCCCTGACATGCATCACTGCTGCATGAGCACTATGTGCGTGAGTATGACTGTGCATGAGAGCTGACCATGAGCCAGGCCCTAGGACATGCATCACCACCATTATCACTCCCACTTTACAGCTGAGAAAACTAAGGCTCAGAAAGGCGAGTCCCTTGCCTGAGGTCGCACGACATGTACAAAGCCAAACCAGAATTTTGTTATTTCCTCCTCGCTCCCCATCAATGCAGAATTAAATAAAACGAAAAACTCAGTTCCTCAGTTGCACTGTCCACATTCCAAGTGCTCAGTGGCCGCATGTGGCTAGCGGCTATAAGTGGCTACCATATTGGGTAGGTCAGGCATGGAACATTCCCATCATTGTCAACTCCTCTACTGAACGGCGTTGAAAGGGGCTGCTTTGGAGTCATCAGGGCCTCAAGGGCGATCCAAATTTTCTACATGCCTCTCATCCATTGTCCCAAATCTTTCCATGGCGGGGGGAGAGGGGGGAGGAACAGTGGTAAATAAATCTAATGAATCCAGGAAAGGCGGGGAAGGGTAACAGAGAAACGTATATAATTAATCCAGAAGGGAGAAGGGAAACCATTTTTGTACCTATTTATGTTCACTTGATAAACAGGAAAAGCTAATGACTCTGTAGTTCCAGAAAAGTCCACAGGGAAACTGTAATTTCTTATCTGAGCTCCCTGCAGAGCAGGGGGGCCTGAGATCAAAGAGGAGCTGTGCATGTCATTACCGAACTTCCTCCCCTTCCTCCTAGGTCTTCAAGCCTTCTCACTTTTCGAGAGACTGGCCTACATTAGCTGCCCGTGAAGAGTGAGGCCTTTATTCCACGATAACACTAATAAATAAAAGCGAAATAGCCACAGCCAGATGTCTAGTTACCTTCCCCCAAACACAGATGTGTGATGTGCACTACAGAATCACAGGGACGTGGAGGTTCTCTGGTCCAACTGCCATCCATAAAACTCATGCTAAGGCACTTGTGTCTTCAAACCTGAATTTACTCAAATGTCTCCACAGTAGTGTGTGCCTGGATGTGCACGGGAGCACCCACGACCTCCCTAGGAAAACAGTTTGACTTTCAGATACCTATGAATGTCACAAGAGTGGGCATATTTCTCACATTGCATCCAAATGTGCCTCCTTGTAAACACTGCCCATTTTTCTCGGGTCTCTCACTGGGGACTCAGAGAACCAGTCCAGGTCCACGTGACAGGCATTTTGAAGACAAGTTCTGTCCCCTTGAGCCTTCGTTTTTCCCTTTGGAACATCTTCACTCCTGGCCCTCTCGAGGGGTACCTCTGTATGCTTCTCTGTCCTGCCTGCTTCCTCCTTCTGGGTGCCAACCTCCTGCTGAGAGGTGAACAGTCAAGCCTGAGCCTTAGCCTGCACATAGAAGGGAATTGGGCCTCTACATCATCAAGACCCATAAACGAAGGCATTGGGGGATCACAGCCAGAAGCTGCCACAGAGAACAGTTCCAACCTCCCTACACCCCACCTGCTATGTATCTATTCCTGGATTCCTCTTAGGCCTCTCATAATAAAGGCCAGGTTAGGAAAGAGCAACATTAATTAGTCATAAATTGAAAGCTATTACCATAATAATGAAAAGATGAGTGAATGCAAAATCTCCTTCTTTCACAGTGGTATTTACAAAAGATTAATAAGGCACTTTCACCCCCCAAATCTACAAGGAGCTCAGCAGATGCAGCGATGGAAGGGAAGGCAGAGGAAGGGTGTCTGGATTCCCCTCCTGGTCTCCAGAAGTCTTCCCTAGTGGCTGAGAGGCAGGGGTCGGAGCAAGTACACAGAGGGTACCATCTGGCCTGCTGGTCTTCGGGTAGGACACGAGCGTAGCCCCTCAGACTCACCAGGCCATCGTGCCTTCAGCCCCACCCACCCCTGACACCTCAGCGCCCCCTCCCTATGAATCAGCAGGGAGTTTTCAGGGCATCCTGTTTGTGTGAAGGATTAACCTCTCCCTGTACCTGCAGAAGGTCATCGAAAGGAAAGACGGCTTTCATCCTTTTCTCCCCATTTTATGAAGGATGAAACTGAGGCTCACGGGAGATAGGGAACATGCTCCCAGCCTCTCTGGCTAGGAGAGAGAAGCTGAGATGCAAGACAAGGCCACATGAGTCTGCCCCCTACATCACAGGCTGCATAAGGCACACTCACCACACCGTCTTGAGATCTGCCTTGGCTTTGCTGAACCTGTTTCCAGAGCACAGGTAGTCCCCAGTCCTGGCTCCTTGGCTTGGAACTCCAGCCCATCTGAACTGGAAGGGCCTGACGGGCCCCCTGATCTGGCCCATGCATTATGCCAACGTGGAAAAAATATCACAGTGTGAGACAATGGCCTAATAGGGACCAGATATCGCCACACCCCTGACCCCACCCATGTCCCTCCCCTCTTCCTGTGCCACTCCACTCCCAGAACCCCTCCACACCCACGGTTCTGAGCAACCTGGCAAGGAGGAAATAGAAAGTCTTACCTCCAGTTTAAAGACGAGGACCGTGACTTTTGCTATGTGGGCAAGCCATTTCACCCGTGCCTCATATTCCTATCTGTAAAATGGGCAGCACTACCTCACAGAGAGGGGTGGGAGGATTAAATGAGATCATGTAGGCCAGGGGTTGATAAACTTCCTCTGTAAAGGGCCCGACAGCAACTATTGCAGTCTTTGCATGCCATATGGTCTCTGTCGCAACTACTCGACTCTGCCCTGAGCACAAAAGAGTCATGGGCACTATGTGGCTGTGCTCCGATAAAACGTTAAGTGCATAAACAGGCCACGGGCGGGATTTGGCCTGCAAATCAGCCTCTGACGTCGGCAAAGTAAGTTACACCTACTACGTCTCAATATATGATAGCTACTCATAATAATATGTTCATTATCACTGCTGTTATTATTACCATTATCACCAGTGTTATCGTTCAAGGTCATCCAGCTGTAAGAGGTGGTCAGATCCAGCCCACAGCTAAAGAAGAGGGTTAGGAGGAAGAGGAGAGAGCCGGTCACTCATCATCCCTCGCTTGCCACCAAAGGAGGTTCAGTCGGCTGGTACAGGGCTGGGTTTGCTGGAAGGGCTCCCATAAGTCTGGCCAAGAAAGGGGGCATGCGAAGTGGCCACTGGCTTCTACCACAGACCCCACGGGCCGCAAAGGCTTTACACACACTTACACAGCACTTTTCTCTGTGCCAGGCACTGTTCTAAGCATTTTGTAAATATTAGCGGAGGTAGAGGAAAGCAGAGTGCCACTCTCTGGTTGGCGGAACTTGGGCACGCAACTCCAGCCCAAAGGCGCCTGGGAAGTGGTACCCGCGTCGGAGTGACGCTGGCCCTCTGCTGTCCCGTGTACCACCTCGTGAGCAGAACCTGAGAGGCAGCAAAAACATCTCCTGCCTCAGAACCATCCAGGAAATGGCCCGGCCCTTATGACTTGGAGGTTTGAGGAATGACAGCGTCTGGGGGTCTGTGTTCGCTCTCTGCCTAGACCTTGACTTTCTACATCAGGGCTCAGCAAACTGTTTCTGTAAAGGCCCAGACAGTGAATATTTTAGAATTTGTGGGCCATATGGTCTCTGTAGCAACTGCTCAACTCTGTCGCACAGAAGAATAGGTGTGACTGTGTTCTAATAAATCTTTATTTACAAAAGCAGGTGGTAAGCAAGCTATGGCTATGGTGCTGGATTCGGCCCCCAGGCTGTAATGTTCCGGTCACTGTTTTAAAAAGAAAGGGTCCTGTCTGATTCATCCTTGTTTCTGTCTCTCTGAACTTTGCACATGTTCTATACCCTTTCTGGAAGGAAGGAGGGAATCTGTGTTCAAAAACTAGAGGATTAAAGATAAACCGCTGAGGCCGATATGTCCTCAGGTGTGCCTGGATGTTGGAGCCCAGTGATTAAACACAAAGAACCTCATCATAGTTTAAGAAAACTGAATTTGGAGTCCACCGAACAAGGTTAATGGCTCTTCTGTGTCAAATCTCTCTTTTCCACACTCACAGCAGGCCGCCCAGCTGAGGGAAATTCCAGATAAAGAATTTTTACTGAAAATTTACCTAGCATCACCATAACTTAAAGAAGTAATCTTCATGTTCACATCTGAAAGTCAAGGATGGAAAAGGTCTGGTCAGAACCGTAAACATACATTTACGTATGACCAGCAATTACACGGCAGTAATTCCCATTTTTCTGGGTTCCAGTGATTCCGTCCCAGCATACGTGAAGGGGCCAAAACAAAGGCAAATAGAACCTGTAGGAAAAGCTCCTCCTGAAAGTCTTCCTTCAGAGTCAGCAAAGGAAAAATGACATTATTATATTTTGCGCTATAACCTGTATTATAAAATTGAATGAGTTGGTCAGGTAGATCACATGTTCCTTTATTTCTATGCTGCCTACAAAAAGAAAAAGGAAATTTTTAAAAAGGACCTCACATATAATAATTCAATAAATGCAACCTAATCCATATTATTCAATTTTGAGGGAGAAATAACTCTTCTTAAATTTCTCATAAAGTTTTATGTGTGTGGTGGGGATAGAAGAAGAAAAAAGGAGACAAAAATTAATTTAGTGTTTAAGAATTTATAAAAACTAAACATAAAAATAAATGCCAAAGATTAAATCATACAGGTCATATTTTATAATCACAACGAAATAAAACTTAAAGTTAGGTATGAGATAAAATATTTTAAAACTCCACCACTCAAAAACTTTAATATGCTAAATTATTGCATTAAAGAAGTAAAATATAATTACCGATTACTGAGACTGATTAGAAAAATAAAAAAGAAATAAGGACCACTTCGAGATGAAGCCAAAGCTGCATTCAAATGAAAATGCGTACCTTGACTTTTCCTCTTAAGTTAGAATGAAAATAAATGAACTGAACAATCAACTTTTAAGTTTCTTAAAAAGAAAAAGAAATAAATTAATAAGCTAAAAATATTAAATGAATTCGAAAAAAATTTTAATGATAGGATTGATAAATGTAATATCGGGTTCTTTTTAAAAGACTCTAATACAGATGAAGCTTTGGAAGAGGAGAAAAGATAAATATGCAAAATTAGCCATTGAGAAAGTGCATACACCACATCTACTGATTCTTTCATTCAGCAAATATTCATTGAGCACTTATTAAGTGTCAGGAATGGTGATATGACAATGAACTAGACAAAATCTTTGCTTTAACTTAACTCACGGTAAAGGAGAGCAGATAAGTAATTGCACTTATGATGTGTTATGAAAAATATGCAAATGTTATGAGAGATGACTGTGAAACTGTACCAGGAAACTACATCTCAATGAAAGGCGCTATTTTTCAAGAAAATATGAAGTCAGAAACTACTAAATCAATAATTCTTATTTTAAAACTCAAATGTTTGTCAAAATTTACTTAAAACTGTGTGCTGTGGTAGGTGTCTCTACAGCCTAGTTCTGAAAACCTTCGGAGAACTGTTGATTTGGGTGCTTTATAAACTCCATCGCAGCCCAGAGAAGGGGAGAAAGGCTCCCTGTGCATTTTAAACAACTAGTAAAACTCTGCTACCAAGCTGGAATGGCATGTGACAGAACAGCTTCACTTTGGAATATTAAGGCCAAAATGAAATACACGTCCACAATCTCTCATCCGGAATTCTGAACGTGAAAAGGCTCTGAAGTCTGTTTTGTGCTGTTTTTTGACTCGTTTGGTGGCAGTGGCCTGTGCCGTTAAAGCCCCTTCTCTCTCAGGACCCTCAGCCATCGTGTAGCACATGGCTGACTGAGAGGTAGAGGGGCATAAACACTCCAGCTCCCTTATTCCAGTGGGATTTTGCTGGTTTCCTTCTTTCTCTTCCTGGTCACACATGTCTACTTGTCCATCCATTTTTCCTGGGAACACTTTTTAATCAATCATCCTCACATGAACCCTTGTCTTGAGGTCTGCAGCCAGGAAGCCCATCATAAGACACTAGAAAACCGGACCTAAACTTCTTTTGCGGCCACACCTGACCCAAGACTACTTCTATCATTTATTTATCTGACTTAGCTTTGCATTCATATGTTTGGCTGCATAAATATAAATGTGTTTGACGAAGAGGGTACTTCCCCAGACTCTGCTGGGGTTATTACATAACATTCACAGTATATGAATCATATTGCCTTCCTAAAAGCTAATAAAATATGAATTGAAAACATATTTCACCCAAGGGGTTTCAGATAAAGGATTACGGAGCTGCATAAAACACTAGCAAATCAAATCCACTACTATATTAAAGGATTAATAAACCATAACCAATTAAAGTTAATTACAATAATGGTTTCACATTTAGAAGTTCCATCATACAATTTGTAAAAATAATAAGTCAATGGGGTAAAAACCACAGGTGAGCTCATTTATTCCTGAAATTAAAAAAGAACTCTTAGTGATAAAATGCTGATTCCTTAAAATGATAAAGACCATCTATCTCAAAAAACAGTCATCACATTTAATAAGACTCTAGAAGTGTTATAACTGAATTGGGAAAAAGAAAAAGTATATCTGCTGTTATTACTATTATTTAACCTCACTCTGGAATTTCTAGCACAAGCAAAAAAAATATATAAATGAGAATGAATCAGTATCAAAAGGGAGAAGATAGAAGTACCATTATAGATGATATTATTGTCTACCTTAAAACCCAAGGGCACAACTGAAAATTATTAGAACTGAGAAGAGAATTTTTAGTATGGGAGTCAGATATAAAATATATGTCTAAAAACTGCATGTTTTTATACCAGCAATAGCCAATCAGAAAACATAATAGAAACATTTATCTCACATACAAAAGAAAAAAAGATGTAGGAATAAACAGGAAATGTGCGAGACCTAAAAGATGAAACTGTGAAACCCCACTGAGGCACATAACACAAGAGATTTGAGTAAATAGCAAAACTTATCTTGTGATTAGATAAGAGGACAGAGGGTTGTAAAAATGTCTGTGGTCTCTAAATTAATCTATAAATCCAATGCAGAGCAACCCAAAACCCGAGCAGGATCTTTTAGGGAACATTTGACAAAATCATTCTAAAATTTTTTCAGAAGAATAAACATGCAAAAATGCCTGGGAAACTTGAAATTTTAGGACCATGTGAGAATAATCCTCTCTGATATTAAAACATATCATAGCTACAGTAATAAAGCAAGATGGTACCACTGTATAAATAAAAAGACAAATAAATAGAAGGTCATTAGACCCCAAAATACATGGAAATATTAATCAGGTTGCATTTCTTATAAGTAGAAAACATATAGATTATTAAATAAAAGATGTTGAGACAACTAGATGTCATCTCAGAATAAAATAATAAAGCAAGCTCTCTATCTCAACCCTTACATCGAAATAAGTGTCTGATACATTATTTAAATTTAAAAAGAAGAGAGGAAAGGAAGAAGAAACCATAAAGATATCAGGAAAAAAAAAAAACTCTTTTATGAGAGTAAGAAAAGCCTTTCTGATGGTGATATGAAACCAAAAGCAACAAAATACTGACAAACTTCACCACAAAAAAATTAAGAAAACAAATGATAACAAAACCTCTGTGTGACAAAATACATACACACACACACACACATATATATATATATATAAAACCTATAACCAAGTAAAAAAAAATCTAAGGAAAAACTAATGTTGCATAGATGATTAAAAAAAAAACTACTGTCTGTGATACCCATAGATCCTTTGCAAATGAAAAACAAGAAAACCACCCGAAAGAAAATGCACAAAGGATATAACCAGAATGGTCACAGGAAAGGAAAATAAATAAACAAACGAACGAACGAACGAACATTTAAAAATATTTTGCTACCTCACTAATAGCTAAATGAATGCTAATTAGAAAGATTTTTTTTCACTTATGCAATAAAAAGGTCAAAAAGACTGATGATAAACAGTGCTGGGAAGGGAGCATAAAAATGCCAACTCTTTTAGAAGGCTGTTTGTCATTATTTAGAATATGAATGATGAGAATCAATAAAGAAAATGTCTGAAAGAGACACAAGCCCCAAACGGTCAGTGGTGATGACCAACGGAGGACAGAACTAGGGAGGAAAAAGAGAATATTTTTCACTATATACACTTCTGATACACCACAGATTTTTTTTACAATACACAAAATAATAACCACTAACACTTCTTGGATGCTTACCATATGCCAGCCATGGTGCTATATAAAGCAGGAGTCCCCAGCCGGGTGCTGGTCCATGGCCTGTTAGGAAACGGGCCGCACAGCAGAAGGTGAGCACAGAGCGAAGTTTCATCTGTATTTGCAGCTGCTCCCCAGCGCTAGCATGACCGCCTCAGCTCCACCTCAGATCCTCAGGCGTTAGACTCTCATAGGAGCACCGGTCCCTGGTGCCAAAAAGGTTGGGGGCCGCTACTATAAAGAATTTTACACCTGCATTATAGGCACCCTCCCACAACCTCTGAGGCTAGTTCTGCAGGGAGTAAAACATCTCCCTTACTGTCCTTGATCCTAAAAGAAGGATTCTCACACTCACTCATCCTCTCCCTCTCAGGAGAGGGTGGAAGAGGAAGAGCCTGCCCTCTCTCCTTCCCTTACTTGACCCACCCCTTCCAGAAGCTTCTCTCATCAAACTATTGAGAGCTGCACCTGCCTAGAGCCACCTCCAGGGAGCCATGGTGGTTTTACTTTTCTTCAAAAGCTGGAAGATTCTCCATGCCCTGACTTGTGTGTCCTGAGCATGCAGTGGAACTACCTGCTTCCCAATTCCACTCGGATCCTCATCAGACAGCTTGTGTCTGTTGGGAAATAGAACCCGAAACGCTCAGCATCCTCTTCTCCAGCGGTTCTCAAAGTGTGGTCCCTGGGCCAGCAGCATCAGCATCACCTGGTAACTTGTTGGAAATGCAAATTCTAGGCTCCACCCCAGACCTATTGAATCAGAATCCCTGAGCACAGCACCCAGCCATCCTTGCTTTACCAAGCCCTCCAGGTGAGTCTAATGTGTGCAAAAGGCTGAGAACCTCACTGGAACCACTTAACAGTTGAGGAAACCCAGAGTCATGGTTAAATGACCTGCTCGTAGTATATTGCTCCTAGTATGTTGCTTAAATGCAGCTAGTAGTATGTTGCCTGGCTTGGATTTAAACCCAGATCTTTATGATTACAAAGCCATATTCTTATACAGTCTGCCCTGCTGTCTCCTTATGTGTTGCCTGTGTGATATTAATTCAGTGAATACAAGTTTTCTTTTAAAATATAATGTTCTTAAATGTTGCTGTGATTAGCTTTAGAATTGACTTTTCAAAATTTATGAAGGTGACAACAGAGCAGAAAATTATGCTAATGTTGGGCTTTCTCATTTAACTCTATCAATACCATAAGCCTCCTGTTTAGATCACAGAGACCACCCTGCCCTGTTTCCCCAAAGGAAGCAATATCTAGTCACCCTGGAGGGGTAACAGCAATGTGCCACCTGTCTCCTTTGGCCCACTTAGATCATTGCACACGAATTAGCTCTTCTAAGAAAATCATTTTCATTCTGGAAAGTAAACATGGCTGTCTCATGGTAGCTTGGGCCAATGCAGTATTTACTGTCATGCCAGCTATTCTAAAGCAAGGGTCAGCAAACTGCAGCCCACAGGCTAAATCTGGTCCACTGGCTGGGTTTATAAATAAAGTTTTATTGGAACAAAGCTAGGCTTATGTGTTTACACATTATTAATGGCTGCTTTCATGCTGACAGAAACCATATGCCTCACAAAGCCTATAATATTTACTATCTGGCCCTTTACAAAAAATGATTGTCAACCCCTAGTCCAAATATTTGTCACTCGCTAGAGAGAGAACAGAGTTTTGCAGTCTATCATGCCTACATTCAAATGCTAGGTCTGTCATGTACCAGATCTTACCTCCAGCAAGTCCTTTAACCTCGGTGAGCCTCAGCTGCCTCAGTTTCCTCATTTGTGTAATAATTGCTCTATAGGACTGTGATAAGTAAATGGGACAAAAACTAAGGAGTAAATGGAACAAAACATATTAGAGACCTGATGCACAGTAGGTCCTCATTAAGGGCTAGTTTCCTCCCTTCTTCTCTTTAGACAGAGATACTCCTCAAGATCAGTGAGCATCATAGCTCCAGCACATGGTAGATACCCAGTCTGTTCACGCAAAGTCATTTCCCACTGCAAATTCAGAATGCAGAGGTACCACAAAGCCCGGAGGCTGCAATTTAAAATGTCTCATCGTCCAGTAATCAGGGGGATAATTTACTAACCAGGCAGCACACTTAGATGCCATACATCATCCCCAAAAGCCAAACCTGTCCTGCTCAAAGCCAGAAGTTGGCCCTGCCCTGGAAATGAAAAACGGGCTCCCAGGGACCGCAGATCACGGGCTGCAGGAGAGAAAGGGAAAGTGGCCTCACTGCAAAGTGCTCAGTCCCCACAATCTCTGCCTCAGGAAGAGTCACTCTTGGTGATCTCAGAATCTTTCACAAACAGTTTTACAACTCCGGCCAACTCCAAACAGAGAATTAAATTTTACCATCTTCTCGGTCAAGGACAAGAATGACCACACGACTCACCACCATGGGCCAAGGGAGTAGGGAGGGCATTCTTCCACCCCTCCCCCACCGCCAGCTACCCTCCCTGTCACCAATACCCACCATATGTCATGTATCCCAAGCCCCACTGGTCCAAGCCTCTCCCTTCTTCCTGCCAATCTGAGCTTCTATCCTATCAGATTATCCAAATGGTGAGTTTGATGCCTGGTCTTTGCTGATCTCTCCCCCAATTTTATCTGTACCCCAGTGATGTTACTATTCATACATGGAACCATTGCTCATTATTATGGGTTGAATGTGTCACCCCCCAAAAAAGACATGTTGGAGTCCTACCCCCCAGTACCTACCTGAGAATATGGCCTTATTTAGAGATAGGGCCTTTTACAGAGATAATCAAGGTAAATTGAGGTCATGAGGGTGGGCCCTAATCCGATATGACTGGTGTCCTTATAAAAAGGGAAAACCTGGTCACTGAGACCACACGCACACAGGGAGAACACTAAGTGAGCATGAAGGCAGAGGTTGGGTGATACTTCTACAAGCCAAGGAACACCAGAGATTGCAAGCAAACCACCAAAAGGCTAGAGAGAGGTCTGGAGCACATCCTTGCCTAGTGCCTGCAGGAGGACATGGCTCTTGCCAACACCCTGATAGTGGACTTCTAGACTCCAGAACTGTAAGACGACAAATTTCTGTTATTTATGCCACTCAGTGTGGTACTTGGTTACAGCAGCTTTAGCCAACGAATATAACCAGCCTTGCCAAGTTCTCTGAGGCCAGGCGTACTGGGCAGTAGCCCTTGGTCCAATGTGGCCCCTCAGACTCACGTGGAAGGGACATGGCCATCCTGTAAGTGCTGGATGAGATCAACGCATGTACGTCTAACCTCTAGGACTCGGTCCTAATGACAGGGGAGCCTTCTCCTTCCAGAGACAGGTCTGCCAGCTACCAGGCACCTGAGTACTTCCAGGGTCAGTGCTGACTGCGAGTGCCCGGCGTCTGGCAGAGGTCTGAGGGGCTAGCAGTGGATGCCTTCCCTTAGCCCTCGGAGGCACTGGGAGAGTTGTTCGATGAGTTGATTACGTTCATTCCACAAGACCAAAGATGGAAAACTGAAGGGCTCCATGTCCAAAGGAAGAAAAGAAGAGAGGGCCAGGAATCAGGGCAAGAAGGAAAGAGAAGAAACGAGTCCCAGCTATAGCCTTCAGCTAATATTTAATCGGATTTCCTCGTGTCCTAGACATAGGCTCACTACGTCGCCTGGATCATCCTAACAAATGACCTTTGGGGAAAGTTCTGGTGTTGACCCTATTTTACAAATGGAGAAATGGAGGTTCAGCAAAGGTAACTGGCTTGCCTACGGTCGCCCAGCCTGCAGGCAGCCAGCTCCATCTCAAGTCTCCCTGCCCCCAAAGTTCATAACCCTAACTACTAGGTTCCTTTATTTTTTTTAATTAATTTGAACTTAATTAATTTGTTTGTTTGTTTTTTACTACCAGGTTCCTTTACATGAGTGTGAAAGTTCAAAGATAGGCCAAAGAACTGTCACGGAGATCCCAGGCCAGATTTGTGAGATCATCCAGGACAGCCTTCTCACTTAACAAATGGGTAAACTGAGGCCCAGGCAGGCATAGGACCTTTCTCGGGGCACGCAGTGAGTTAATGGCCTGAATAACACAAAGCATGTGATTTCTAGAAAGCGTTTCTGTCACATCACAGGTCTGGGGAGTGGGTGAATCTGGCAGGCTCGGTGCGTCCCAAGTTTCAGGGCTGGCGCTGCTTCCCTCTTCCTTCCTACCCTAATTCCGGGGCCAAGAATGGCGCATGGACCCAAATCTAGCCTCTTCTGATGCTGAGCCGAGGTCAGCTTAGGGGCCTTTTCAATGGACAT
>NW_006442491.1:27372352-27399416 GCF_000325575.1 Pteropus alecto
GTTAATGGGGTTGAAGCAGGAACCCAGTGAGCAGCACGGGTCCAGTCCCCAGAGCCAGAGTGTGATAAAGTCTCAGCAGAAGCGGAATTTGGGGCCCAGCACAGCCTCTGGTCCTGGCGGGAGACCAGAAAGCAAATCCATGCAGGGAGTCCAGCACAGGCAGGCAAGGGATGAGAGAGGAGAGAGGCAGGGCTGACCGGAGGGCGGTTGACCAGGGTGACCATTGCAGACTTTAGGGATAGGGTGGTCCCTACAGGCTGGAGGTGGTGGTGCCAGTCACGGAGACTGGCCTGGGAAGCCTGTGGTCTTCCACTCCGGAGAGGGAAACATGAGCTGTGCCGAGTGGGCTGCATAGCTGCTAATTCTTCCCAGTGTGTCGCTGCCACCGTGATCGATGTGTTATAAATCCCTCAGGAGCAGACACGCATCTACCAGTTCCCTTCTCCGAGAGTGGT
Source organism: Pteropus alecto (assembly GCF_000325575.1). Taxonomy (NCBI): domain Eukaryota; kingdom Metazoa; phylum Chordata; class Mammalia; order Chiroptera; family Pteropodidae; genus Pteropus; species Pteropus alecto. The sequence continues at coordinate 27,372,808 of NW_006442491.1, forward strand.
CAGCACTGAAATCCGACCTCTCTATGACGCATGGCCTTGCATCCGAGGCAGGCTCTCCAAATCTGTGCTTCGCCACCTGTAAAATTCAGATGCTGATGGAACCTGCCCCACAGCGTTTCCGGGAGGGTTAAATGCAGCAAGGTGTATAAAATATTCAACAATCGCTCTAAGTGGTGGGAACCTTTTTCACCAGTACCTCCCACAGCTTCCAAGCCAGTGTAGAAGACTCCATAAAACATTATTGAAATCTCATACAGAAGTCACTTAACTTGCTAAAACAAAGAAGAGAACAACTGCGGTGTAGAAGCCTTCGGCATTTAAGGACCTGAAATCAAATTGTTATTCCACATTCCTATCCCAGCACTTGGTGCTAAGGTTATTTGGCATGTCTGGTGTGTGACTACTTAAGAAGGGGTAACAGCCTCGAATTATGCTTGAAAACGTCAACGCAAGACAGGCAGGCAGTGAGCAACGTCTCTTCATGAAAACATTTCTGGGGCAGGTTTGGGCCAGAGAGCTGTCAATCAATAAATTGTCGTCTCAGAGTTTTTACACTCAATGAATTTTGAGAGCCAGGAGGGAGGATTCTTGAGCATCATTTCTGTTAGAGATAAGGTCTCAAGGGGCCAGAGGATTTGGTCCAGGTCTCCTGAGGTAGCACTCCTTCCGCAAGGCCTCTTGCCCCTAAAATTCCATCCTTCTTATTTCATTAGCGCTATTTGCTACTGACTCAGCCAGCGTCGGCAGGTCAGGTACAGTTTACTGTGTGTCAGATGTTGGATGAAGAAGCGAACAGGACAAAGAAGGGCCCTGCCCTCTTGAAGTCACAATCTCACGGGAGAAGAAAGACAAGAGCAAGAAAGCAAATAATAATGACAAATAGCAATCGCAGGGGACGGAGAGAGACAAAGAGCACGGGAGGGCGGGGTGGGGGGGGGGGAAGGCGGATTTTGGTGCTGTGGCTGAGATGTCATCTAAGCCAAACCTTGGGAGCTCGGGGGGAGTTCAGGGATGCAAAGTTCAGGGATGGGTATTCCAAGGAGAGAGCAGAGCACGTGCAAAGGCCCGGAAATGGGCGAGAACAGGGATCAAAGGTTGGTAGTGGCGTAGTCATTCAGGGTCTCTTAGGCCACACTAAAGAGTTTGGATTTTATTCCAGATGCAAAAGGAAGCCAGCTGCGATGCAGAGCCAACAGGGTGACGCGTTCCGTTTTATGATTTAAGACGATCACCGTAATTGGCAACACAGAGGGCGGGGTGGTGGGAACAGAAGGAGACGCACGCAGGGGCCCAGACCAGTTGACCTACTTCTTCCATCCCACCAGGAGGCCTAAAAAGGCTGCTGATCCCTGGGACAGGATGGCTCGGGCACCAGGGCCGACATGGGGCTGGGGTGGGAGCGCGTCGACATGCAGTTCTCAAATGGTTTCCCCTCATCTCGCCAGGAATCCCCTTGGGCCCAAGGCACCAGTCATCACAACCCCAGCATGCCGCATGGTTTGATCCCAGCCCTAGACACATCCCAGGATTTCAATAAACACTTGTTAGACTGAAATGAACTCAGTAGACGATCCCTCAGGAGATACAAGTTCTGCTATTGACAAAGGCTCACAGTGAGACAAGGATCATGGGCTTACATCTCATTAGCAAAGTCAGAGAACTGAGAAATCACCAAGCTCAAAACAATCATTTCCCTTCCGCTTTCAATATTTTTGCATAGTGAGGAATCATTTACAGGATGGCCAGGAATAATTCCTGCGCAATTATTCAGCATGTCTTTAACTGGTTTTGCTCCTTTTCATGGAAGTTGAAGATCAGTCACTCAACAGTTTCTTTTCAACACGGCCGTCTCTTCCCGCCTTTCCTCCCTCCTCCCCCATATCTGTGCCTCACAATCTATTTCCCTTGATTCTCCTTCCACTTTCCTCCTCCGCCCTGGATGCTTCTCATGTTTCATTTTTCTTGGGAACCAACCCCGAGTGCTGTGCCTGAGCTCAGCAATTCCCAACTTTTTTATTTGACATCCCAGTGTGTTTCCAGGCATCTCCAAGGGAGTCGTGAAATTCATTTTCATTCACTTTAATTTAAAAAAGAAATATAGGCCATTTAGTTCTTTTCAGAGGGAAAATGGGGTGTCACTCAACCAGCAGGGAGGTGAATCCTGACTTTAGCTATTAGCTTCTTGGGCAAAATGGCTCTCTTCCAAGTGTTCTTGAGTCGCTTAAGCAAGTAAAGTGGTTTACTAACGTCTGAGAAACATTCACTCTTGGGGGAAAAGAAAATAAAGTTCGGAGAGAAAAGGAGACATGAGAAAATTAATGTCCTTTTATTAACACCATTTCAGACAAAGTCAGAATTCAACAAAATGATAAAATATCCCTCGGTCCTTCTATTCAAAAAGAGCTTATGGAGTTATCTAGCACTTTCCAGAACCTATCAATAATAATAACAATGATGATGATGATGATGATGATGATGATGATGATGATACCATCTAACATTTCTTTTGTGCCAGGACAGTTCTACAAGAACTACCTTAATTAATCTCTACACTAAGTCCATAAACTAGTGACTACTTTGTTTCTACTGCAGAATTACTGGGAAAAGGTACAAATTACCAAAAACACACAGATATAAGTGGAATTGGAGCCCATGATTGTCTCATTACCTCCATGACGCACTGCTTCCTTGTCTCAGGGGTTCCAGACTGAATGAGGTACAGCCCTTTCCTGCTAGGAATTCACTGTGTATAGTAGTAGGCAAAACAGACAAGTAATCAACTGCACGAATTGTTTGTGAAAAGCAACATGAAAGAGACTCTGGTAATACAGACGCAGGTCCTGGGCTCACACTAGAAGCAGAGATGTGAGGATGCACTCTCAGAAGAAGACAAAGAACTCATGGGAGTTGGCTAGGCAGATGGGTGGAGCCAGCGAGAAAGGGGATTCCAGGCAGAGGGAAGAAAGTGGGTTGGGAATAGTGCTTGAGAGGATGGGCCGTGCCTAGGAAAGCATAAGCATGCAGAAGAGTCTGGGCCAGTACTGGGTAGGCCGATGGCCCAGGAGCCCTAGGTCGCAGGATCCAATCAGTCATGAAGACACTTTCAGGCAGGGTGTGAGCACCAGAGTGGCACAGCCAGTGGTAGAATCTTAGAGGCAGCCTTGTAGCAGCTTACTTCAGTTTTAGGATGCGGAGAAAGGATGCAAGGAGCACACCTGGAAGGCAGTTTGACAGGTGTCTGGGCAGGTATAAGAAGATGAGGGCTCAACCCCAGGCAATGGCCATGAGAAGAAATATCAGATATTTGAGAGATGTTAAGAAAGTAGAAATAACAGGTGTTGTCAAGGCCCATAGAGGCAACTCAGAATATCAGCCATCATTTTTCCAAATGTCTCCTGGAAAAAAAAATGTTTCTACTTTTATTTTTCTGGTGATGGTGAATTCCTGATGTATTTTTGCCATCTGCTCCACAACTGAGAGGTAAAGATAATCAACAGGGTGACAAAGTTGGCGACATGCCAGGACGCCCTGTGTCATCCTTGACACCATGGGGGGAGAGAGGTGCTGACCAACAGCAGTATTTCTGCAAGTGACCCTCGCTAAGGTACCTGCTCACCTCTGCCCAGCCACCGCCCTCCCATCACAGGTAACACACCTGCCCCTCACTGTCCCCCTGCAACTCCCGAGCCTGACTCCAGACAGCAGTGGGAGTGTCAGAGGCAGCCATCAACACTGATATGTGACGGCTAAACAAGAGAATGAAACAAGGCTTGAATATTCAACGGCCAGCTCTGCCTCAGAGGTTGTCACCCTGTGCTCTTCCTGTCATCCCCTGGAGCCCGAGAACACGAGAAAAGACAACCAGTCACCTCTCAGCACCCACCATCCTAGATCTAGAGCCCGATGGTCACAGAGCAGGTTGTAGCGATGAACATCCAAAATCCTCAGAGTCGCAGCATCCTGTCAGTCTTGCAATAAAAAAAAAGATTAATATTCTTTGGGAAAAGAGTGAATTTATATATCTAACTTATGGTCTCTTGAATTCATGAAAGGCCTGGTAAAATTAGAAATATGTACATACATACATACACACACACGCGAATGGCTTAAAACTTCAAAACACAAACCCATCTCTACTTCAATGTCTAAAAAACTATTTTTTCAGTGTATTTCCCAAGAGGCATGAAGTTGGTAATAGGAGTATAAATAGCAGTATAAAGTATGCAGCCTGATTATCATCTTGCATCGAAACATCTCAGAACAGGTAAACCTAAAGCTTTTGCAGAGCAAGCTCCTCATGCGCAACCAAATTCCCATCTGAGCCAGCAGAGTCACAGGCAGTCGAGGCCAGACTGGCTCTGTGTTTCCACTCCAAATCATACCACTGACGTGAGGCTTTCTGTTCTCACATCCTGTGTATTCCTGCCCAAGTGTTTCCTGCGAAAATCTCTCTGACAAGTAAGTTTCACTGTCCCGGGAGAAACTGACACCTTCTTTTGGGTCTGAATGTGCTTTAGGTAGGGCTTCGTGAGACCTGTTAACTTTCACTCCTTTCTCCTCAGTGAGACAAGGGCTAGGAGACCTGGGTTCAAGGACCTGCTTTGCCGCTACCCGAATGTATAAACTTAAGACTAGTCATGGAATCTTCCTGTGGGCACGAAGGTCTGGCTCACCCAGCCAGTGCTGAGAGAGGCCACAGCCACCCTGATAGGATGGTCACAGGCCATGTGTGTCTTGCTCTCCTGCTCAGCGCGTAGCTTACCATTGACAGGCTCAGCTCTGGGTTGGTGGATTTCTGCTCACATCACGGGGTCCAAATCCATTATAGAAAAACCGATGATGGTGGAGTTCTTGACCTTTGACACTGGATAGGCTTAAGCTTTGATCCGAGGTCTATCCCTTCACAACTGAGTAACCTTGGGCTAGCCACATAGCTTCTCTGAGCCTCATATGTAAAATGGGAACCATATAACTCTTGTAACCAAAATATTGGTCTGCATAGCAAAGTTTGCATTCACTCCTTCTGGTAGCAGAATCCCTGCCTCCTGTGGAGAATGTATCCCATAAGATAGACAGGCCTAACTCCTTCCTTCCATTCCTACCACAGGCAGGAGTACAGGCATCAGGCTTGGCCAATCACACCATATTCCACCCTCTACCTGCACTAACAGGTTCAATGACAAGCAAATGACCCAACTTCCCTCAACCTGAATCTTCCCAGGGCGCTTTTCTGAAGCTATCAGAAAAGAGTAGCTCTCTTCTCTAGGATGACAAACTGTATAAGTGACATAAGTATGTATGGAAACTTCTAGAAAATGAGCTCAACAGAGAGAAAGGAAAGAATAGAACCAAGACATGAAAAGGTGGAGTGAGGCAGAAGGGATGTCTGCATGACCTAGTGACATTCCTTAAGCTCCTGGACCCAGCTATGCCTGAAACTCAATCCATCTCTCGGACTTCCTGCATACGTGACCTAACGATATGTGCTCTTGTTTGGCTAACTCCAGTTTGAACTGAGTGTGTGGCATTTGCAACAGAGTCCTGTCAAAAGCATGGTCAGCAAGTTTGCTGCAAGGATTAAATGAGATCCAATTACGTGGCAAAGCACTGCACACTGTGCATTTCAGTAAATGCTCCTTTCTTTCCTTTAGTTGCAGGTCTCTTGTCCGGGGAGGTACAGATGGCAATTTAGAATCAGTTAACTACAAAATATTTGTAGAAACCTAAATTGCCATCTAGATATTCGACAAACGAAATCATTCAGTTGTAGCAGTAAGACACAAACATTTAGGCAAATCATCTCTCTCAGTTTCTTAAAATTGCTTTAATCCACCTCTTCCAGGAAGCTGTCCCAGAACTTGGTCAATTATGGTCCTTCAAGCCACTCTATAATGATCAAAAGAAAACTAACTACTCATTTTTTTTAATAAATCAAATGTCTGTGTTTCAAACGCAATTTTTCAAGCAACTCTGATTAAATTGCTGCTTTATTTCCCTGAGAAAAAAATTTATCAGACAAAATTTTACTTTAAAATTCAGCAAACTTTAAAACAATTAAATAGTTAAAGAAAAAATTTATATATTGGTAGAGAGATACACAAATATTTACGGATACAAAAAATTACATATAAATATAAATAAAATATATCATCTGTCTAGCCTATTTCACTACTGACTTTTTTCATCAACTTGAAACTATATGTTTCCAAGAGAACAAAAATTATCCGAAAACATTTTACTTATAAATGTAGCAAACTTTTTTAAAAAACTAAACATTTAAAAGTAATTTCCATTTTATATTTTAAAGAATAAATATGGATGAATAACAAATTCCTGGAATTACTTTTGATACCTGGACTAATGGTCTAATGTAAACAAAATAATAAGAGGTAAGCTGAACAGAGCACATGTAATAGAAGAGACCCCCAATGTCCCTGTGGACAGCTCGGTCTTTGGCAGCCGAGCATCCCTCACTGGCACAAGGTGAAGCACTGGCTTTATAGTAGTTGACTTGGCAGGAAACACAGAAACACAATAGGGGTAATAATTCAAAATGTAGCACAAATGAAAAAAGAAACACATTTACTAAGTCCAAAGCCCAGGGACCCCTGCTACTCTGTAAAACAAAGTATCGTGTGCTGTATAAATAAACCAGATCCCTGGACCACAAAAGCAGTTCATTCATTGACTTAACAGATGTTTATTAGATATTGAGTGTGTGCTGCACGCCATGTAAGTCAGCGGCTGGAGACATGGCACCAAGCTCAGTGTGGTCCCTGCCCTCGTGGAGCATTCGATCTTGCAAAAACAAACACATGGACGAACAAATGTATAATTTTGAACTGCAATGTGTGTTTCTGCATTTGTAACTACAAGTTCAATGCCCTGTGAGGAATTTCAAATAGGATTAGGTCATTCTATCGATTCTCTTTTTAAAAAAATAGATTTATTAAGCTATCTCTCACATACTATATAATTCAGCAATTTAAAGTATACCATTCAGTGGATTTTTGTATATGTGCACATGTGTGCAACCATTACCACATTAATTTGAGAACATTTTCATCACTGTGAAGAGAAACCCTGTAGCTACCACACACCAAACCCCCCAAGCTCCCCAATCCTAAGCAATCACTAATATACTTTCTGTCACTATAGAATGGTCTGTCCTCGTGGTTCCTCTATAAGCTAAACATAGAATTACCATATAACCCACCAATTCCACTCCTAAGCATATACACCAAAAAAATTGAAAACAGATGTTCAAACATCTATACAGGAAATGCTCACAAATGCACTATTCATAATAGCCCAAAGGTGGAAACAACTCAAATGTCTACCAATGGAAGAATAATCAAAATGTGGTTTATCCATATAATGGAACATTATTTGGCCATAAAAGAAAGAAATGATACATGCTACAACATGGATGGACCTTAAAAAACATTTCACTATGTGAAAGAAACCATTTACAAAAGACCACATATTATTATATGATTCCATTTATGTGTATTTTCTTTTGATCTGCAAGGTATCTTCCTGTGTCCCTTCTCCCCCAATGCCAGTATCCACCCATCCTCAAGATTTCACAGCCACTCCTCCATTCTATACTCAGGGCCACAGCTCTCGATGCCATCACCATCTTGGATCACAGCCACAGACTCTTCCTTGGTTCCTTGGCCCCGGGGTTTCCCCTCCAACCTACCCCATGTACCAGCTGCCAGAGCAGTCTCCCTGAACACAAATTAAAACCCTTCAGCTGCGTCTCCATCATCAACCAGATTAAATCAACCCCTCGACGTCACAAACAAACTCCCAGGCCCATCACCCACCATTCACACGACAGACATCCAGGGATCCAGCATCACCCAGCGAGGTGAGGCATCCTGGATCCTGCACTCCCACACATTTCCGTTTCTGCCTCTGTGGTCTTCGCTCTGCCTGGAATGCCTGCCCTTGCCTTTCTTGCCTAGAAATATCATGCCATCTTCCACACAGTTCAAGCCTTCCCACTTCTCCTCGGACTCTGAGCTGCCCGACATCTTCGCAATCTTCATGTGCCCAAAACATTTAGAAGACTGTTCACTGACCAACGCTGGGCGAACCTCTGAAAGACGGGAGCGGTATCTCCTCACTGCTGTATTCCCAGGAACTAACACCGAGCCTGCGTTGCATACAGTAGGTTCTCAATGAAAATGTGTTGCAGGAAAAGAGGGAGAAAGGGTCAGAGGAAACGAATACATATATGTCAATAATTTAGGTACCTATTTTATTTATCAACAAATAATGTCTCAGATACTGGAAGCTTCTGTCCTCTTTAAGTTTTTTTTTTCCCAGATTCCCCCAGTCTGAGCAAGAATAAAATAAAAGACTGTCGTTGATAACAACAATAGCAGCAACAAGGAAATCTTCAACACACCCCAGCTCGAGCCCCAGCCAAGGTAACAACAGGAGTCCTGCCTTCCTGGAATCTTGGTCACTTTAGAAGTTCTGCCTCCAAAGCTACTTGTAAACAGCGACTGGTGGAGAAGGGTGAATCAGAGTCAAACCTGGAGATGTTATAAAGGTTTTAGGATCTTGATCTTCATCTACCTCCCAAATCTGTGAGCTTTTGGAGTTTTGCCTTTATTTTTTCTGGCTTGGTGAGCCCTACAGATGTCTCATGCTCTCATCTCATGCCCAGAGAAGCCCATCTAGACTCTGATAGCCCCTCTTTTCAGGTAAGATGCCACAAAAACAAAAATAATAAAGATCCCATCTGTCTCAAGGGGGTGATATGATGGTTTACAAATCATTCTAAAGGCCCAGCTAGCTCTAAGTCTCTACGATACCCAGTAGGGAACAAAATAATATAAAATAATGCATGAGCCCCATTGAAGACTTTCTTTTCAAAGATAAAAATGCAAAGGTGTAGTTCCCGGTGATTGAAAGCAAAAAACAATAAGGAGTGACATTCCAGATTGGTCTTGATCACTCCTAACTGATTTCAATAATCTCCCCATCACCCTACCATTATAATTTCCTGCTAATTACTACAAGCAGTTTTATTAATATACTTTTCAGCCTCATTAAATATTACCTTGGGCCTAACATTAAAAATGATGAGGCTCAGTAATCTTAATGAGCATCCGAGTTTCATCGACCCCTGAAAACCCAGACAGCAGAGAACGGAAAGCGTTGCCGAGCTGCTCAGTTCCCCAGGCGTGTACAAAAGCAACTTCAGAGACATGAAAGACGCGAAGTGTAAAGCCCCAGATGAAGCCTGACAATGGAAACACGCGAGTTTGCCCAGACCTTCTCCACGTACTGTCAGATAAGGGAGAGGGGCTTTGTTGAGAAGGCATTTTCCCTTTATCTCTTCCTCCTCCTTCACTCGATGTACACACAGTATCAGTCAGCACAATTTTCACTAATATCAAGTCTTTCTTGTGACTCTGATAGACAGTGCCACTGGTGATCGTGGGCTGGGCAGAGGCAAGACGAGACGTATGAGATGCTCACCGCGCTAGCCAACAGAAATCCGTGGCTTTCTCTGAAATGGTGGCGGAAGCACAAAAGAGAGGCAGTCATGGACCAAAGAAGATAAATTTTATTTTTCTTTCCTTCCTGGCATGACCAGAATTGTCTGTATTTCTCAAGCAACAAGCTGGGCAAGAAGAGTGAGATCAGCTTCCTGGTCCTTGAAGTAAATTATTTATTAGAAGCTGAATTTATTGCTCTCCTGACTAAATTATCAAAACCTTCCAATTTCCAACAGCAGTTGTACTATAAGGTCCCAAGGTTCCTCATGTTTCTCTTAGCCTCCAGGTTGGAGATGAGTGGGGAACAAGAAATGTGGGGTTGGTTTAATAGACTATCCCAGATTTACTGAACCTACCTTCGGCTCAAGATCTCAGAGAGATTTTTCAATGTGTCAGAGACCAATAAATTGAGCACAATATAAAACCGTTAAACGTTAGAGAGGAACCTTTGGTATCATCTAATTTAATTCACGTTTGGTAGATATGAAAACTGAGACGCAAAAAGAACTGGTCCACTTTGGTCGCATGACAAGAGCCAAACCTAGAGCTTGAACTTTCGGACACCCATCCATTACACTGCCATTGATATTGTTAACCTTAAATGGTGTTTTTAACTGAGACAGAGGCAGAGACGGCCATTACCAAAGAATTGGGGGTTTCCTCTTCCATGGTGTAGTGCTGCCTTTGGGACATGGCTGCCACTAGAAACTATACCTTCCCATCCTTCCTCACTCACATTCCACCCCCTCTCAGCTGAGTGCAGTCATAGGAATGCATTCGAGCCAATGAAATGAGAATGGAAGTGATGGACAATGCCACTTCCAGGCATGACCCATGCAAACCTGCGACCTGGTGCTCCTCCATGCTCCGCCGCTACGTTATGGCTGGATCCAAGAGACTTCAAGGTCCTAAGAGATAGCAGAGGTACAAAATAGAAGAGACCTAGGCCTCCAAATTATCTTATAGAATAAAACCGTTTAAAGATGAGGCACCACCATGAACAAGCCCGATCCCGTCTGACCTCGGAAGCTAAGCAGGGTCGGGCCTGGTTAGTACTTGAATGGGAGACCACCTAGGAAAATCAGGTGCTATAGGCATAAAAAAATAAAAAATAAGGGATTGTAAGATGACAAGGTCCTTGCAATCCGTGGGGTCAACCAAGGATTGCCTTGCCTAAAAAAATTAAAATACATTAAAATAAATTAAAAAATCAAGATGAGGCATATACTCATGGTCTGTTGCTGGAGTGAGATATAAAATTTAATAGTGTGAAGCTACTAAATGTTTGGGGTTTGTTTGTTACAGCGCCTACCACTAACATACCATATACAAGACACATTTTATACTTGAAGGGAGTTTCTCAATTGCCTCGCCTAAAAAAATTAAAATACATTAAAATAAATTAAAAAATCAAGATGAGGCATATACTCATGGTCTGTTGCTGGAGTGAGATATAAAATTTAATAGTGTGAAGCTACTAAATGTTTGGGGTTTGTTTGTTACAGCGCCTACCACTAACATACCATATACAAGACACATTTTATACTTGAAGGGAGTTTCTCAAAATATAAAGCCCGAAGAAAAAACCTAGGGCCCATGAAAAAACTTCGTGAAAACAGTGGAAAAACATTTACAAACCAAATTATTAAAAAGAGTATTATACCAACTTACCAACTTTCTAATCAGACTAGATTAATTTCTCCAAGTCTTTCTAATCAGACACAGATTAATTTCTCCAAGTCTCTGAAGGGGTTAAAAAAAACCTTAGTAAAGATGAGCCTTGAAAACAAAGTGAGTATTTTCACAAAGAAATTTCTTCCACAAGTGTCCTACACCTGATTCTTTTCACTTTAAAATTGATGGCAAAACGAACTAATGATTCATGCAACCGCTTTGATGGATCTTCAGGGCACTATGTTGAGGGAGAAAGGCTAATCTCAAAAGGCTGATATAAGATTCTTAAAATGACAAAATTATAGTGATGGAGAACATAGTAGTTGCCAGGATTAGGGGCAGGGGAAGAGTGTGACTAACGAGAAGTAAGGACCACAAAGAAATTTCTTTGCGGCAATGGAATGGCTCCACTTCCTGATTGTTGGAATGGTCACTTGGATCTACACACATGATAAAATTTTACAGAGCTATACACCAAAAAGAAAGAGAAGGCGGAAGGGAGAAGGAAAGAGAGGAGGGGAAGAGGGAGGAAGGGAGGCAGAGAGGGAGGGGAGAGGGAGAAGAAATAAGCATGTCAGGACTGATGAAGTCTCAATGAGGTCTACCTATTAACAGTCAAGTTTCTGGTTTTGACAACGTACTGCGGAATGGAAGATATTACCTTTTGGGGAAAAGTAGATAAAAGGCCCAGGGAACTCTCTATACTATTTTTGCAACTTCTTGTGCATCTTAAACTATTTCGAAGTAAAAGGTTAATTTGTTTAAGTGATAGCATAGGCCCTGAACCATGAAGTTTTGAGTCAGGAAATAGGCCTTGTGATGAGCCAACATGAGTGTGATAACTGGAGAGAATTTAGGAGCCAGTTCGTTTTAGAACTCTCACAATTAATTGGATGATTATCTGTTTAGTTTTTGTCTCCCTTCTAGAATATAAATGTCACAGACCGAGTCTGTCTTGTTCCCTACTCAATGCCTAACCCAGTGTCTGGTACATAGAAAGCACTCAGTGAATGCCTGTTGCTTGAACAAATGAATGAAGCCATCAGACAAGGGAGGAATTACTCTCCACGGTTTGCAAAGAAGCAATGGTATGCGGAGATGTCAGTGCCTTGTGTACACAGCTGGAGGGTGGCGGGATAAACACCAGGGCTTCTGGAAGGCTCAATGGCCTTCCCGTGGCACCATATGTCTCTCAACAGCTCAGACTTCTGGTAGTCGCTTTATCTTAGGAAATAGAACGTGTGCAAGAGAAAATAGAAGAGAGAAAGAACAGAAGCGAGTAAGAAAGAGAGTGAGCAAGTAAGAGCAAGGGCAGGAGAAAGAGACAGTGAGAGAGGTCAAATAAAAGCAAGACAGAACAAGGAAGGGAGAGAGGGACAGAGAGAGAGAAAGAGGGAGGGAAGGAGAGAGGAATGCAGGTCGGCGGGAGGGAAGGAAAGAGAGAGGTGGGGAAAGGAGAGAGGGGGGAACATGAAAGAGGACGGAATGGAAGGGAGAAGGGATGAAAAGGGGAAATCTGCCCCAGGACAGAGACCGACATTGAACAGATTCCAAATATCAACCAGACCACACTCCACAGGCCCAGGACGTTGCTCTGAAATGGCATCGTAACGTGAAAAATCTATCATTAAGTAATAAATAGTTCATGAAAAACAACAAAACGGTCAGCAGTGAGATATAAATTAGGAATAACCAAGGGAAATTGTACTCCACAATTCATCCTGCTCCAATTATCAGACTGTGATCAGTGGTTCTTTTTATCTTTTGAGAAGATGATGTAGTTTGTGATACTACATAATACAATAGAAAATGCAATACACACGGACTGAAAAAAACTGAATTGTATTACATTAACAGCAAAGTTTGCGTAGCCAACAGATGCAAATTTAAATTCAGGCTCTGCCACTTTTCATCTATGTGACCATGGGCAAGTTATTTAATTTCTTTGAACATCAGCATCCTCATCTGAAATACTAGAGAAAGAACACACACTTTGCAAGGTTATTGTGAGGATCCAACGAAATAATCAATAAAAATGCCACTCGCACAGTGCCCAGCATGCATTCGGCACTTAACACAAACTTCCATGTTCTCTCCAGAAGCTAGACACAAAACAGTGCACACTGCAAGATTCCATTCATCCGATGTTCTGGAACAAACAAAACGTATCTGAGAGAAATCAGATTAATTACTGCTTGGGAGGATGGGATCTGAGTGCAAAGGGACACAAGGGACAGAAATGTTCTGTATCTTGGTAACTGATTATACCTCAAATTTTTTAAATTATAAAATAAGATGTAAATATCTAGATACTAGATAGCTACATTGCCTAGTAGTTAAACAGCTATAGGGAGAGGAAAGAGAAAAGATGGGAGAGGGGAAAGGAGGAGAGAGAGAGAGAGAGTCCGTGAAAGTACCTAATACAGCATGTCCTTACACTAAGGGCTCCATATACGTTAGGGAATTTGGGAATCAAAATGAACATTCCCACTCTCTCTCCTCCAGAGACCACCTACTCACCTGTGGGATGACTCAGCCAGTTCTCAAAGTGCTTCCTTCTCCATTTCTGAATCCTGCTCCCTGACACGCTCACCCAAGGGGCCTCTGTCCACTTCCTCCTCATGACAGAACTCAGCGTCTTAACCATCAGACTTTCTCTGCCTCCAGTTGAGCATCTTTAAATCTTTCGCTGTGCTAGTCACACTCGACTCTTCAAAATCTCCTTGCACCATAAGCCCAGACGGACAGGCAGATGCCATCTGTTGAGGATGAGTCCTGGATGCTGGATGGTCCAACTCAACTAATGGGCCCTGGGTAGCTCTACTGCTATGAAGTGTCGTCTGCCATCTTGAGTGCATGTCTTCAGTTGAGAATACAGTAACTGCTAAATCTATTGACCAAGTTCTACATGCCTAGCATTGCTCTAGAGGCTATGCGTTTTCATTCCTTTAGTCCTCATGGTAAATCCATAAAGAAGTCTATCATCATCCTCATTTTACAGAGTAGCTAGCAGAACTCCAAGGTACCCTTTCATCCCAGGCTTTTCAGATCCCACGAAATCCCAGCTGCAAATCTGATCTCCATATCTTCGTGCCATCTGTCGCTAGAAAGAACTGCCACAACACAGGAAGAACAACCCTTGCCCAAAATATACAGAACGGGAGCTCGATTTAAAGCTCGACGGGGAGCCTGGGATGAACCAATGGCTGATACACAAAACGACATGGGTGAAGCTTAAAATACATCATGCTAAACAAAAAGAGAGAAACATGAAAGAGCTGACACTGTAGGATTCCATTTCTAGAAAGTTCTGGAAAAGACAGCTCTAATCTGTAGTGACCACAAGCAGGTCGTTGGCTGCCTCAGGCTGCAGGTGAGAGATGGGATTACAAAGGGGCATGAGAGAAACGTCTAGTGATGAAAATGTTCTACACCTTGAACCAGAGGGTGGTGGCACAGGCATCCGTGTTTGTCAAAATTCAAACTGTACACTTAAATCACTTGCATTGTATTGAATGTAACTAAAGCTGGTATTTTTTATGTAAAAAACAAATAAAAGCCTTTGGAACCAGCAGCCCTCACTTTGAATCTCCCTTTGTCTCTTCCTGGCCGGTGACCTAGGGCAAGCAACTTAACACAACCGAGCCTTGGTTTGAGGCTGTCATAGGGGTTAGAGACAATGCATGCCAAACACCTGGAGAAAGAGCAGGCCTTCGACAAACAGCAGCTTCCATTATTACTGTTAATTAATCATAATGAGAAATAATAATCTGAATAACAGCTTCAATTCTCTACTTTACTTTGCTGAGAAGATCTCAAACTGCTAAATGTTCCTCGCTATTAGCTCTCACTGAAAACCAACACACACTCTTTGGTGGCATGCAATCATTTTAATGCTATGCTGGAAGAGATCATCAAGAATGAATCCCAAATGTATGTAGATTAAAGAATTCATGTTTATATATGAAGATGGGCCATGGAATCTTAGATTAATTCAAACCTGAGAACGCTGCTGACAGTTACTATTTTCTTTTCAAGGAATCAGATTTTCAGTCTAAGTAACTCCATAGGGAGTTTTCCACTATATTGTTATCCAGGGTACAATTTCTCTAATAAGGTCATTAGGAAAAGAAAAAAAAAGAATTCTGGACTCTATAATCCCTTTGTATTAGTTTTTTCCTAAGAGTGTCTTTCTCTAGGGATAAGACATAACAGCACGGCAAATTTCAAATATATAGCGATCTGGTTTTGGTGGTTTTTAAAGCTAAAATCTGTGAGCATATCTTCTTGTTTTTTGGTCACCTCCTTCCACATTGAGAAAATTGCTTTGCAGAAAGCTGTTCAGTTCTATTTAGGCTTGTAAATAATTTCCCTGGAGCCGGAGCAAAGGTGAATAAGAAAGTTTCCGGATTCCTGGTAGAAGTAAGATTCTCAGTGTAGAGTTGCTGAAGATTGAGCAATAAAGGTGATTCTATGTGAAATGAATGACAGGGACCTCACATAGATGTGCTCAGAGGTGGAAAGGTATCAGTCAACCCATCCTGGAGTAAATGCCTCTAACCACCCTGTGTCTGGGGAACATCTTTGTCTCACTTTTAGCCAGCCACAGAGCCAACTCTGCTGATTCCACTCCCGTGAGCTCTCAGTCTTAGGGCAGATCAGCTCCAGGTCATGAGCTGTCTCCCTTTCATCAGAAATCCCTTCATGCTGTTATTCCATAATGAAAGCTGGGGAATTAAGCGCCTTCTAAAGACCTATGGAAGGCTCCGGAGAAAGAAGGAAGCAGTTATGACCTAGACAGGGTACACTAAAATATAACTTTTAACCCAAGAGGCAGCTTTTCAAGTTCTCAGGCATTACGCTCCATCGCCAGCCTACGTCAGGTCCTAACAGTCCGAAAGTCTCAGGGAATGAAGACTCAGCAGCTCAGTTTCACTTGCACTACTCAGGTACTAAACTTTGCTGATATCATGATAGTTTTATTTGCTGATTTGGCTTTCCTTGCATTTACCTGTAAAAAAAAACAGCTTTTCAAGAGGTCCAAACATTTTTCTTTATAATGACTTCCCTTCCACATCAGAGACTTCTACCTGTTCATTCTATCCCATTTGTTCTTCTTCCTAGGAACAGAGTGGGACCATATTTCCCAGGATCCCCTGAAGTTACGTGGCTAGGTGCAGCCATGTAATTGAATTCTGGTCAGTGGGCTACAGACAGAAATAACAATGACAATTCTTAAGACTGGCCCGTCAAAACCTCCCACACCATCCTGCACACTCTCTTTTCACATCCGCCAGTTAAATGAAAGACATTCAATGTGTCTAGAGGATATTAAAGCCACAAGATGTAAAAATCTTTAGTGCTGAATGATTATCTGGAACACAGCTCCTCCATCGACCCACACTGGATGTGGTGAAGGCAATGAATTTGTATTGCATTAAAACAATGAAATGTTGAAGTTGTTGGTAACAAAAGTTAGTCTGTCCTGACAAACACACCCTCTTCCTATAAAGTTATCCCCTCAAAACCTCCACTAAATGACGGCAAGTTGAAATACAACAAGAGAAGGATGCAACATCTAGCTTATACGAGAGAAATGTTTCTTGATCAAATCCCACCATAATTCATCCTGAGAACTGCTTCAAGCTCTGGACTGTCTATAGGCATCTCATCCTTTCCTCTCCACAAACATCAAGTTCAAGTAAGTCTTCTAGAAGTCAAGAGTTGACAGAAGCTAGCTGGTGTCAAACAGAAAGCCCACATGTCTCAGGCTGCCTCCGGTAACACTTCAATTACCCACCACCTGCTTATCATGAGCTTCTCAGTACAGCTTTTTCCACTGTCTTCCAAAGAAAAGGTTAATT
The DNA here is from genome assembly GCF_000325575.1 of Pteropus alecto. NCBI lineage: Eukaryota > Metazoa > Chordata > Mammalia > Chiroptera > Pteropodidae > Pteropus > Pteropus alecto. The sequence goes on from NW_006442491.1 coordinate 27,389,867, forward strand.
GGGAAGTGTCAGCATCCAATAGGCAGGAAAATCCTGGTGCTCGGCTGAGAAAATAGAAGAGGTTATTTCTAGACTCAGTCAGGGTTCCGGAAGCTAGCATATATTATCCAGGCCCCCTCCTGTCTTCACGTTTGCCCTTTCCTGTCATGGTGACAATGGTGTGTCCTCATTGCTGAAGATGATCCTTCTACCCATAGCCAAAACTTTCTCCAAGTCATGCTCCTGAAGAGCCATGCTCTAGATTGGAGGCATCTTTGAAGAGAGGAACCACTCCTTTCCTTCTGCATCCCCAACTCCAAGCACATAGCAAATGCCCTAGCCAGCACAGCCAGCTACTGTGCCAAAGAACCTCAACATTTTGGTACCTTAAAACCATGAACATTTGCTTTGCATTCATGCAAGGGTCCAACATAGATTCATGGACCAGGCTCCTACAGTTCCCCCAAACCCGAAGGCCTTAGAGTCTTCTGCAGATAAAGGAAGAGAACGAAAATCTCACATGGTAGAGATTTATGGGCCAGGCTTAAAAGTGATATACATGTCACCACCATCATTCACATTCCACTGGCCAGAACTCAATAAAGGTCCATATCTGAAAACAAGGGATCTAGGAATGTACTCTCACTATGGCCTAAAAGGAAAAAATTAGATTCTGGGAATCCCATAGTTGTATATGACCCAGTGGGCAAAGAAAATGTCTCCCAGAAGGCAGTTGGCCAGCTTTCAAGGACCTGATCCAAAGATCTGTTGCCATAAAAATGAAAGGTCCCAGAGCTATGCAAAGGACAAATGTTACCTTTGCACAATGAACCAGGATGATGTACGCCAGCCTGAGGCTGATGTGAAGTAAGACCTCACACAAGTTGGGAGCAAAGTATCTCAGAGGGGAGCTTTGCGTGTGCATAACATGGGCCACGAAGGTCCTAAGAAAAAACCAGCTTGTGTTGCCTTGTAGATTCATGCTGGTTGGGACAAGCAGGCTCCTAGTTTCACGAACAGCAAAGGGCTCAGAGTAGGGGACCTCTCACTTTACAGATGAGGAAACAAAGGTGTCCAGAGAAGTAAAACAATCTGCAACGTACACGTGTCACCAGCAGGAGAGCCATAAACTCTGCTCCCTGATTCTCTCACTCCCAGTCGGTCTGCCATGTCAGTTTCGTGTACATATACCCCTATGTCAGCCCAAGTGTGGACCTTAAAGAAAACAGCTACTGGCCAGAGCATTTTCTCAGACAAAAGACTTTGGGAAACCATGTTTCCCATCCTGGCAAAGTCTCTCCTTCCAAAATTATATAAACTGTACATGTGGCAGGTGCCTGTACGAGGCACAAGGACGAAGACACTCACACACCCACCACAGTCTGTGTCACCCAGATGGCTTCTTGCTCATGCAAGAAGGACTCAGCTCAGTTTTCTTCCATAAACTCTTCTTTATTTGTCCCTGGAGGCCTTCCTGTCACCTACAAGAGCACTTATCAGCAAGCTCGGTGAATTACAACTCTTTTAAAGGATATGTTCCAGACAATGAACTTCTTTCTTTCTACCTTTTAAAATGAGATTAACCCAAGAACATTGCAGAGGCTCCGTGAAAGGCTTCCAATGATAAGCATTTTTCTCACACTGGTGTGAGGATATCTCCAGCATTGTTTTCTGAGAAAGCTTGGAAGCCAAGCTTTGCCTGAAGGACAATAAACACAATTCATAAGAATTTATCATGGTGCCCTTCAAGCCCTCAGGGGCTGTGAGATCAAAGTTTGCTCCGTAAGGTTATTTCTAGCTACTCTGCTTTGTACTCCAACCAAATCACACTTCCATCTTCTCCAACCTCACTGGCCTCTTTCCCGCCCTCTACGCCTATGGTCACCTCTACCCTGTTTCACCTGAACTGTGGGACAAGCCAAAGAGTGGTGGAAAGTTAGGGAGGGTGGCACAATCAGGAAGGATTTGAATTAGTGGGAGAGGGGCTTCGTTTTGTTCTACACCAGAGGCCAGAAAACTACAACTCATGGGCCAAATATGGCCCATCTTTTTATAAATAAAGTTTTCCTGGAACACAGTCAAGCCCATTAGTTTATATATTTTCTATGGCTACTTTGGTGCTACAAAAGGAGAGCTGAACAGTTGTGACAGAGACTCTAAGGCATACAAAACCTAACATATTTACTCTCTGGCCCTTTACGGAAATATTTTCTAAGTCATAAATTGAGTTCTGCAGCAATATGTCATCAATCTGTACTCAAACAGATACACGTACACACGTTCATAGCAGTACTATTCACAATAGCCAAAAAGTGAAAACAGCTCAGATGTCCATCAAACGATGAATAGATAAACAAATTGTGGTATATACATCCAATGGAATATTACTCAGCCATAAAAATGAAAGAAGTACTAATACGTGCTATAACATGGCTGAACCTCAAAAACATTATGCTAAGTGAAAGAAACTAAATGCAAAAGGTCACATATTGTATGTTTCCATTTACATGAAATATCCAGAATAGGTAAATTCATAGAGGCAATGCAGAATGGCAGTTAATGGGCATCACTTTTTGGGGCGATAAAAGGTTTTGGAACTAGACAGAGGTGATGCTTATGCAACACTGTGAATGTACTAAATGCCACTCGATGGCTCACTTTAAAATGGTTATTTTATGTTGTGTGAATTTTGTCTCAATACATTTTTTAAAACTCAAAAATTCATGTAATTTTTTTTAAAAAGAGTCCGTCTCTAGGGATTTGGAACAGGGAAGTGGCACAATCTGAGATGTACTTCCGGACAAAAACCTAGCAATACTTACCAGAAGGGAAGTCCCCGAGATTACTCCTGGGCACCTAGGGAGAAGGTGCCACCAGTAACAAAAATTAGAAATAAAGGAGAAAAACACGAATTAGGAAAAGGGTCAGTCAACTTGCGACCTGTTAAGTTTATATACGTGTGGGACACCTGGGAGGGGTAATAGTAACAAGAAGTTATCAACGCTGGACTGGCATTTAAGAGCAAGATCAAGGTCAGTGGCACCAAATGCTACAAAAGTTTGGAGGAGGAAGAGGGAGGCGACCAGTGAAAGGGCACGGAAGTTTCAGGGAAACAGTGGAGCTCAAATACCTCATAGTTCTTGACTTTTTTCTTGACTTTTCCTCTGAGAAGCTGAGGTTGCTAGATAAGTGAGGCCATGCATAAAAGGATGGATGAAGAGGATGCTTGGCACTCAAAGGGAATAAGACTCCAAAGCTGTGAGCTCTGCCCTCCCCTGACCCTCAGCCCTAAGCTCATAAGGATGGCAAAGACAGCCCCCAACACGTACTTAGTCCCAACCTATGGCCCCAGGTCCAAGGCTGAGCTCACTCCCAAAGCATAGGATTTCTCTAAAAATGGCGTGCTCAATGCACCCCAGCACGCCAACCCAGCTGGTACACTTTATATTGATGTTACCACCACTCCAAGCCTTCTGGCATTAACAGCTGCCGAATGGACAGTGCTCTGACTGTTCCTATTTGCAGCAACAAATCCTCTACAGTAGTACATTAACTTCAAAATGATGACATTTGGCATATTATAGCAAATTGATTCCTTAGAAACAGAATGAATTTTACTTGCCATTATTACCTTAAGTGGGAATCCAAAAAGGCTATAATAAATAATAAAAGCACATTCTATTTATTCACCCTTGATCTCTCCTTTATACTATTAACTAAAGAGGTAAGCACCACGGAGAAAGGATTTTTTCTGGTTTGACAAAGAAGGGACTTTGCTGGGGGATGGGGGAGTGCTTAAGGAGAAACAGTGAGGTGTCTTTTAGCAAAGGCAAGTTTAAAATGAGTATCGGCTGACTTTTTAAAATAAGAGCTATTCAGGTGTGAAATGGGCTCCCCAGAAATGAGGTGGGAGTCCCTCAGCTTCTCTGGGGCCATAATAATGGGTTAGTCATGTATGACAGCCTGCATAATGGTTACTACAGTTAGGGAGACTTTGGACAGCCTTCCTGTGATTTATACAATATCGGATGGAAAAGCATCCCATTTTGCCAGGGAAAATGTTCTGGAGCACCAAGCTCACTGGAGGCTGCTAAGGCGAACACTTACAGCTAACTTCAGGTAGCTATTCAGAAAAATCCACCAGCCCCAGCATATGCCTTCGGAAAGGTTTTAGAAAAACCTTCAGCCCAGCAGTGACCAAGTGGCAGCCTATGAGCCAAGTCTGACCTACAGGTGTGTTTTAATGGCCCTGACTAGTTTCTCTGTGGGTTTTTGTGTGTTTGTTTTTTAATATCAGAATCAGTTCCCAACCCTTCAAACATGAGAGATGCAGCGGATGCTGCTGGTGAACTGCCCAGATCTTCACCAGGAGGTGACCATTCCCCAGATGTGAATGGTTCACAAGTGCCCCCTTCTCTAAATTGCCCTCAACCAAGCAGGGGCCACCGCCTCCACCAGAGAGCAGTGGCCGATGACTGATAAACAGACAGGTTAGGGGTGACAAACAGCCTACCAGCCTTGCCTCAAGGTGAGACCACGTTTAGTACAATCTGTGCTCGGGACCCCACCCCACCCACACAGAGTCCGACTGAAGCTAGGGACAACAGCCAAGGCCACGTCCTTGCTTAGCTCCTAGTCCTTCCGGTCCTGTTTCCTTCATGTCCACTCCCCCTAGAGCAGTGGATCTCCAAGCACAGTTCTCAGACCAACTGATATGCAAGTCTCAAGCCCCACTGGGGAATTTCTGAACCAGTAATCTGTGTTTTAACAAGCCATCCTGGTGAATCTTGTGTGTTCCGGAGTTTGACAGCCACAGCCTCAGAGGACATCCTCCGTTAAATTACTTCCACGTGGGCCCCCATCTCGGGTTCTGCTTCCAGGGAACCCACCCAAAATAGGAAAGTTTAAGTTAAAAAATCTGTTCTTTCCAGCTGCTCTTGAAAAGTGATTTATCCGACAGGGAAGCAATCGGCTTGACCTGGAAGGGCTGCTGCCCCATTGAAACAGCGGTCACGGATCCCCACTGGTTTACACCAGCCTATCTCGTGTACCCTGGCTGGCTGGCGTGGGCCAGTCTGGACATCTGACCTAGTCTCGAGACTGTAAGCTCCTTGAGACCAGGACTCGCCTTGCTCATTCTGTATCCTCACAGCATGGCCCATAGCCGGCATGCATCTATTTCTATAGAGTTAAGGTGAACTGAACCAACCCTGACTACTGAAAACTGGCCAAGATTTCTGAGACTTAGAGGCAAAACTCAGGCAATGAAAAATCCAAGAAACAATCCCTGCAACAAATTAATATAATGACCGCATAGACATTATAGCTACGCATTGCTATAATTGTGCAGAGATGTAAAATGCAGGAGAAATTGGCTGCTGATTCACCTGGTAGTCATCCTAAGCCCCGAAGCCTGCAGATTAATAACCCTTGTAATTTTATCCCAGTCCATGTAATTGCAGGTGCCATCTTTACTCATTTAACATCTAATTTCTTAAAGTAGGTTTGCAGGCCTCTGACACATGGTTCACGTATTCACATTGTCTCCTCAGCCCAAAGACATTTTTTATTAAAAAATCGAGCAGCATATGAAATAAAACAACACAAAATAAAATCCGACTGCAAACTTAAGCTCTGAAAAAAAAAGTCATTTCCAACCCAGCATTAGCTGGATACTCTCAAATTATCCATGTAGAAAATTGCCCAAACTTTTCTACCCGAATTGCATTTGTTTCTGATTTTAAACTTAAAGTTCCATTCCTAATTTTTCTTCCTTTCTCTAAAGCTTCTATCTTTAGGAAATATGGAGCCCAAGTTCTATAATTTGCACTTCATTTGAACACTAATGAAAAGAAATGCTCTTCCCCTTCAAACTATTTCCTCAGTCAATTAAACAAATCCTCTAAGTGGAATGTGTGAAGTGATTTGTGTCCAAGAACTTAATTAGTACTTAATTCTGGAATTTGTATCTTCTTAAGCCCACATCCTTTTAAGTTTCCACCAAGCTCAAAAAATGGTCCAGGTGTAGTCCCTTGCCATAAGATCAAGGCAGAAAAGGATTTGGAGAAGTCAGAGGAATAAAAGACCATCTGTGTGTTCAAAACAGCGACAGCTTCCAGCCTAAGATTCCAGGCAGCCTTTTTGCCACCAGCTGAGGTCTTTTTAAGTCCACAAAAGGGGCAAGAGCACTTGCTTACTTTGCAGAATAAAAGTTCTCTTATTGTCAAGAAAAGCCGTGCTCAATGTAGCAACACTGGGGTTAAAGCAGAATAATATGGTAAAGGAGAAAATAAAATCAGCTACCTAGGAATAACTACTCTTAAAATACTTTTATTTTTAATGTTGAATACACAATGGATATTGTAGATCACACTTTGTGTCCATTTCTCTAATTTCTCCCACTTAGTATAACATGTTCCTGTATTATCCAAAACTGTTTGCATGTGTCTCTTCCTTATTCCAGCGAGAATAAGAACTTGGTGACACTGCCGTCAGACCATTCTGAGCTGTTCCTCGTCATCATGCATTCTAAAATGGGAGGGGTGCGGCAAAATATCTTCTTTTTATGTGTAAAGCACAGATATAAACATGCATATCTATGGTATTAAAATTGTATAAGGGAGTGGCAATTGGAAGAAAAGGTGCCTAAAAGATTCCTGGGGGGTGAGGGTCATGAAAAAAAAGGTTTAGAAATTCCACAGGAGTATACGTACATGACTATCATATCATTGACCTCACCATTTTCTTTTAATAAAAACCTGCCAACACCCTTAAAGGATTGCTTTATATGACACTGCTAAAGAAAAGTAAAAACTAAATGAAATTCTTTAACGTCTGTTAATGACCATATGTTCTTTTTCAGTGTAAAAGATATATTTCTCTGTGGTTTGTATCCCCAGCAATCTGAGCCACTAAATCAGAGAAAATAAAACTGATCGACTTGTTGGCAATCCGTATACTGTACTTCCGAAGCGCTGTACGTCCACCATTCAACTCCAGTCTGCAGGAAAGAAAATAACGCTGAAGAAATATCCTCTGTAATCCTCAGCAGAACACCACGACAAGGTCTGCGACTCTATTCAAACTTTTATTCAGGTCCTTGCTCCAAGTCACACATTTATTCAGAGGCAGAGCCCACATTTGATCCTAAAGTCAGTCCTCTTTCCACATTTCCACAGAACCTTAGCGAAGTCACTCTCAGAACCTTCTAGAGCTTTGTGTTTCCATCTGTAAAATGAGAGGGTTGGACTAGATTTCTAATTGGGGCTTGCAATGCTAGGCTTCCATATAATCAAGTAGCTAAGTGTTTAAGTCAAACACGAGGCTGTCCAAAAAAAATGGAAGAACGGCATTCATTCTTCCTTGTTGTCTTCCGCCACTCGGTAGTGAGGCAACATGCCCTCACTACCAAGCTTCCACCCACAGAGCCAAAGCTTTCCAGAAAGGGTGTGCTGACCTCCACTTTGAAAGCGCACATTTCACTCTGCTCCTGCCCAGAGCTGTTTCTCAGTCTTATTCCCGGCGAAGAGCCTCTGGAGAGAGCCCCACGTGGATGCAGAAGATAAACTCGCAGCCTTTAATGAACAGTATTTTGTTTTTCTCCAGGCTGTTGTCCAGCTTCTTAGCACTAAACAACAGAGATGTATCAGCATCATAACACCACTGCCTAATTAAACGAAAGTTTTAAGAACTACGAGCCCTAATGGGATTCCTCACCAAAGTATGAGCATCCCTAAGCTGAAAGAACATGTATATTTTAGAAGGTAACTTGGATGGCGTCGTTTCAAGTACATATGGCCCACTCTGTCTTTCCCGAGCCGTCTGGCACCATGAAGAGTGCTATTCTGTGGAGACACACACCCAGATGTTGGGAGCTCAGCAGAGGACTGGGAGGCAGTGGGGGCTCGCAAAAGGCAGGACGGCTGGTCACATTTCTTCTATTGCGATTCGTTACGCCGCCAGGCTATGCTCTAATAAACATTTGTCAGGTTCCATCCCACAGGCTGCTGCATCTCTATGATAAAGCTGAGATCCCTGTGCGGATGCGCCCGGCAGGCTCCCAAGTGAAAAGTGCTGCCCAACCGGAAATCATTCTTGTTTCACCTGAACTCCTCAGCTGAAAGGTAACATCAGAATGAATCCTCCCTGACTTTGGCCAGGCCGCTTGGGCCATTCCCCGGACTAATCCACAACCACACGGTGGGCTACCTCTATACGGACCCAAGGAAGACCGATAGCAAATAAAATCTGAAATGGAAAGCACGTCTTCGAAGGTGGAAGAAAAATAAACGTGCAGGATCTAAACTGCTTACAGAACAGGTGTGCGCACTGTTAGAATTCCACAAGCCTTTGCAGAGAGCAGTGATGAGAGCTTTATGCTCTCTTTCCAAGCAAGAAATGTGAGTCGTCGGGACTTAGAAAGTCAAATCCCCTTTTTCACTCACCAGGACTCCAGAATCCTCTGTATTCCAGAGTTGAAGAACCTCTGCCCAGAGGTTTAATTTCATCTCAGCAAGTTTTCTAAACATCCCTGTCTGTCAGAGATCTTACATCTCCTATTTAAAAATCATTTCTACTGTTGTAATTGGGAAAAGACAATAACTGAGGGTTTTTATAACCTAACAGTGACAACAGGGTATAAATTTAGTCATTCCTGTTGGGTGGGCACATAACGCCTTTTTTTCCTGTGCATGTCTTTCCCTCTCGTTTTTCTAACGAAAGCCCTACCTTCCCATTTTCCTCATGATTGGTAGGGTCCGGTGTTAAGATTCCTCGAGTCTAGCACCACATTCTCTGATCCACCTGAAATAACATAAGTCTTAACTATGCACAACATGAAATTAAAATAAAATGTTACCGTGCAATGTAGTTAATAGGATTTCGTCTCTGTCTCCCTAATTCCGAATGCAAACCAAATGAAACAAAAAAAAAAAAAAAATACTTTCAGGAAAGAAGACTAATGAGCCTGCTTTTTACTTTGATGGGGTCTTCAGCTGACCTTTTACTGTAGATATGCGGTCCTTAATTGGAGGAGAGAGAAAATATTCTCAAGATTCTTCTCGGGTCCCCAAAAAAGATCCCACGGGGTGCATTCCAACCCCAGACTCCCAGAGTTACCTGCTAGTTGAGACGAAGAGGAGGCAAAAATCCACCGCATCTGTCACCACCCCTCCACACACACTTATCCCTTCATCCGTGACGGCGTCATCGTCTCTCTGGTCGCCTGAGATCCAGGTCCTGGGGACAGCTTTGATTCCTCTCTCCCTTACCTCCCACAATTTCCCATGAGTCTCCAAGACCACACCTCCTAAGCATTTCTAAACACCATCCCTTTCTCTCCTCTCCTCCTCAAGCTATAAGATTCACTCAGGCCCTCTGCACATCTCAGCTAGAGTTCCAACCGGCCTCCAAAAGGTACTCCAATCCTTCTTCCTGTCTCCCCAGAGGGGTGGTCCCAACCCACAAATGGGATCACATCAACTCCTGCCTGCAAAACATGGGCTGAATTCCCACTGCCCGAGGATGAGCTTCAGAACGCCAAGCATGATTACCAGCGCCAGCCTGATCTGCA
>NW_006442491.1:27399467-27429586 GCF_000325575.1 Pteropus alecto
GGATTTTTCTTAATGAAGAAAAGGAGTGAAAAATAATAACGGCAATCACATCCAACAGTACAAAATGCTTACTCTGGGGAGTAGTGCCAAATGCTTTATGTGCATTATCTTACTTAATCTTCTCAACGAGATGGCATGTATTATTATTTACCCCATTTGTCAGACAGGAGAACAGCTGCACTGCTCATTAAGTGATGGAGGCAGAAGTTCAACCCCAGCAGAGATGACAGAGCCCAAGTCCTTCCCTACTATATCACACTGCCTCCCATATGATGGGAGTCAACGTTCATGGTCTAGGCGGCCTGGACCTAGTGGTTTGGATCACAATTTCATTGCAAATACCCACTCGGGACTGCGCATGGTACCCATTTCAGCGAAACCCCCTCACTGTACAAGAGGGATCTCTTTGTTGAAACTTTGAGTCCAGCTTTCAGAAGGTCCAGAAGACATCGGGAAGTATGAGTTCCAACGAAAGTGGAGGAGATAACACCCAATCCACACAAGCATTCTAAAACTCGCCCACTCCCATTACCTTTCCCAGCCACCTCTGAGCATATGCAGAGGGGAAAGATACTGGAGGATTCTATCTGCCAGTATCTTTTTTGATGGCTCCAAGCACCAGTCTTACCCATGTTGGTTTTTGGTGTGGAGAAGCCTAAGGATGTAATAGGCAGAGAATGTAATAGGCAGTGGACCTCAGGGCCTTTGCTCACACTGTTCTCTCTTCCTGGACTGTTCCTCCCCATTCACAGCCCCTATTCTTTGGCCTAATTAGTGGCCACTGTATCTTCCTAGCTTAGCTGAAGCATATAGTAAATGCTCAACAATCTTCATTAAACAAATGAATAAGTGAATAAGACTTTTAGTCTTCCTAATAGTTATATTTGTCACTATGAATTAACAAGTTCAGCATCTGGTTTTAGCACCAGCGTCTTGTGGACTTAGTCAGAAAGCCAATACCTGAAAGTGACCCCTGGGGAAGCCCTGAATAAATGAGTCTGAGGACCTGTTTAGATGAGGAATTAACCCTAGATCGTGGCTTGTCTCTAATACTCCGATCTCATCTCTAGTACCTAGGAAACTGTGTCCAGTGGTGGTCACCCGTTACTTGCAGACAATGCTACCCGTATATAAAATTTGGTATGACGGCTCCTGTTTCATGCACATTCCCTCTCTAAAGTCAAGTAGCAAATGCAAGGTGGCAGGGGGTGGGGAAGCAGTGAACGACAAATGCCCCGTGAAAAGGAATGAAATCTGACTGAAAACAGGCCCCTTTCACTTAGGGGATGATAAACGCAACACACCATGGTGACATAATCTGTAAGCAGGCTGCCCCTTTAAAAACGCAACTATCAATCTGTTGTTAAGCCCACACCCAGTTGCAGGATTAATCACACTCTTTTGGCAAGAGAATCCATTTCCCAATAAAGTTTGAGTGGCACAGAAAAGGCAGAGCCAACAATCAGGAAATAAACTATGCTTCTAAATGATCGAAGGGAAGCTGCTCTTCTCACTGGCAGCTCTCTCGCCATCCTGCTGCTAGCACCAGACATACATACATACACATGCCACATCGCTTCCCCCACGTCATATTTCCATCATTGCGGAGTGCTCTGTGGTTCTGTTCTGGGCCCATTTTTCACTTTATGCCATTTTTGTACACTATGAACGCAGACCTCCCCTAGAAATTAAGAGTCACTTCTTAAGCACGACTGCCATCTCTAGTTTCTTGCTCAGAGCTTCCTTCTCTCCCTCTCCCTGTCCCTCTCCCTCTCGTCGACCATTAGCCTAGAACCAACCATGCGAAGCAGCATTTGTGTTCTGCCTTACCTCCTGAACTGTGAACTCCTAGAAGGCAGAATCCAAACCTTATTCTCTTCATTTCCCCAATGCCTGGCACAAAGTAAACATTCAAATAATGCTTAGAGATCAGGGTATTATTCACTGTAAGAGATAAATTTCTCATAAATGAAGCAGACTTGGAAATCAGTGAACTAGAATGTCACTTGCAATCATTCACAGAATGTCCAAGCAATTGACTCTCAGATGCCACAGTCACCTTAGAGATAGTAGGACAAATCGCCACAGTTTCTGTTATTGTCCTTTAATTAGCTATTAATGAGTATTTTTCTTCCCAGACAAATGTGAAGATCTGTTTGACCAATCACCTCTGGAAATGTTGCGATATTACCGTATCGACATTAACCTTGTAAATTTTAACTTGAATTGAATGACATCTTGACAATATTAAGTCTTCTTTCCTATCCATAAACATAGTATACCTCTCCACTTATTTAGGCCTTCTTCCGTGCCTTTTAGAGTTTCTCCAGGTAAATATTATGCACTCTTTGAGTAGGTGGCATATGCCACATGTAATAACCATGGGTATCCTTACTTCTTTCTAACCTTGAAAAAAAATGTTTCTAAAATTTCCTCCAAAAGCCTATTGCAAACATTAACCATAATGTTTGCAATAGGCTTTTGGAGGAAAACCTTTATCTGGTTAGGGCTTTCCTTTCCATAACAGATTGTACTGCTGTTCCGCATTATTTGCGGCCTCTCTCTACCTGGCCCATCTCCACAGGGCCTCTTCTTTTGGACAAACTATAGATTCTACTAAACTGACATTATGCTTGGCCATGTGACTTCCTACGGCCAATAGATTATGAAAGGAGGTGGCATATGCCACATCATCTGGTGCTCCACAGCAATTTTCCTGTTACTAGATCACCGCATCCCAGACAGTGGCTGCCCCTGCAGCTGGGGTTCCAGAATGAAAAATACAGGCAGCAAAGACACAGCCAACTTACAGCTAACATTAAACATGAACCAGAAATCAAACTATGCTGTCAGAAGCCACTGACATTTGGGGTTGTTTGTGACTACAGCATAACCTAGGAAGAGGTGATTGATATGCCATCTGTTCCTATTTTTTCCTCTGGGCTTTTGTCATAAATAGGTGCCTTTTTCTACGTCCTTTGAGATCATTACATGGTTATTCTCCTTTAAAATGTTAATGTAATTATTTATATTGATAGGTTTTCTGAGGTCAGATCTGTAGCAGATATTAGCTGCCCAATCAGGAAAATTAGTGTTACTCCTTCCATAGTGGGGCATTGTCACTGGGAGTTGGCTGTCCAGCCTGGAACTACACTTACCAGAATGCAGGTATGGCCATAGGACTAGTTCTCATCAATAGAATGTGAGCAGAAATGCCATGTGCCACTTACAGGCCAAGAGCTCTTTTCTTCCCCCTCTTAAATTCCCCCACCCCCACTTCCACCCCTGACCTATAGGTGTATCCCTTTTCTTTTAAGAACTGGATCTCTGAAGGTGGGATGTCCCCTCCCACACGCTCCCAGCGTGCACCCGGGGCCTGGCGCCCCTGGGGCCTGGCGGACCCAGGGTATGGTCCGTGGCTCCACCTGGGGCGCGAACCCAAGACCTTCTGCATGTAAAGCAGATGTGCTAATCACTACACTATGGTGCCATCCTCGTGAGAGCTCTTATAGATTCTGCACATTCTCTCTTGGGACTCTGGGGCCTTAGTGAGTGGCTAAACTACAAGATGGAAGGAGCCTTATAGTGAAGGTGCACTGCGTGGGGGACTGCAAATTGCTACAGCCACTATGGAAAACAGTTTGGAGGTTCTTCAAAAAATTAAAAATAGAACGACTTTATGACACAGCAATTGCACTTCTGGGTATTTATATCAAGAAAACTAAAACAATAATTCAAAAAGATGTATGCACCCCTATGTTCACTGCAGCGCTATTTACAATAGCCAAGATATGGAAGCAACCTAAGTGTCCATCAATAAACGATTATACAAAGAAGTTGTAAAAATATATACAATGGAATATTACTCAGCCATAAAAAATGAAATCTTACCATTTGCAACAACATGGATGGATCTAGAGGTTATTATAGTAAGTGAAATAAGTCAAACAGAGAAAGACAAATACCATATGATTTCACTTATATGTGGAATCTAAATAACAAAATTAATGAACAAACAAAATGAAAACAGACTCACAGATACAGAGAACAAACTGGTAATTGCCAGATGGGAGGAGAATTGGGGGGCTGGGTGAAAAAAGTGAAAGGTAAGGGGCACAAATTGGTAGTCATAAAATAGTCATGGGGATGTAGAGTATAGCATAAGAAATATAGTCAATAATATTGTAATAGCTATGTATGATGCCAGGTGGGTACTAATCAGGAGGATCGATTCATAAATTATATAAATGTCTAACCACTATGCTGTACACCCAAAATTAATATAAAATAATATTGAACGTCGACTCTAATTGAAAACTAAAAATTAAAAAAAGAGGGAAAAAAAGAAGAAAGAGCCTGGATCCTTGAATCACCACATGGGCCACCTGCCAACCTGCTTTATTTGTGAGCAAGAAATAAAACTCTGTATGTAAAGGAGCTTATTTTAGAGCAGCTAATGTTACCCTAATACACTACCCTTGCATTTCCAGGAAAAATCCAACTATCTATGATTTTTTAATCTGATACTGGATTTAGATTGTTAACATCTTATTTCAGATTTTAACTGAAACTGACTTATAATTTCCCTTCACTGGTGCTATCTTCATTCAGTTTTGATAGTGAGGATATAAATTTGGTATTAAGCTTCAGAAAGCAACAAGAGCAGCTTTCCCCTTTTTAGAAGTCTCTGGAACAACTTGTACAAGGCAGGGACTATATATTCATACGAAACTGTGTGGGCTATATGATTTTTGGAGGAGGAGGAAGTTTTCACCACTATTTCAATTTACAGCAGTGATTGTTCTACTCAAGTTTTCCATTTATCAACTGGTCAAATTTGAAATCTCATATTTTCTTCCATGAACCTATTCATTTCATATGCTATTTCACATTTATTGGTCTACAGTTGTTCACTCAATTCACTTATGCTATCTAAGTTGCTTCTATACATGTAGTTATTTTATATGCACCTTCTTTTTCTATCTTGATGAATCTCACTAGAGACTTGTCCATATTTCCAATTTTTTCAAAGAATATTTGGTTTTTTGAATTGTTGCTATTTTTTCCACCCCTCTTTTATTGAATTCTATCCTATTTTGTTATTTCAATCATTCTGTCTTCATTAGATCAGAGAATATGGTCTGAATGATGTCAATTCTTAGAAATCTGAGACTGATTTTCTGATTCGTGATATCAGCCATGTTTGTGAAAACTCCATGTGTGCTCAAAAGTAATACACATTGAGTGTTTTCTGGGTGAAAACTTATTAATTATGTTATCCAAATCTTTTATAGTCTTGCTTATTTTTGACTGATCTGTTTCCAAGAAGAATACATTAAAATGCCTATCTATAATGGTAGATTTAGCTATTGTATTACTATAATTTTGCCAATTATTTCTTTATATAGTTTGAGGTTGTATTGGTTATATTTGTACATGATGATTATATCTTCTTGGAATATTGTGGTATTGTGGCATTTCCAGAATAAATCATCATTTCTCATCTCTTTTCATGTTGTTCACCTTAAATTCTACTTCATCTGATACTAAAATTGCTATCCTAGCGTTACTTTGATTATTTTCTTGGAATGCCCTTTTGATCCCTGTATTGTCAACCTTGCTCTGTGCTTTTGTTTATGTGACTCCTTTAAAACCATATATTGCTGGATCCTTTTTGTAACCCAGCCTAAGAGTTCCTTTGTCTTAATCAGTGAGATTAACCCATTTATACTATAATTACTAATATTGTAGGACTGATTTCTTCATTCTATTTTGTGTTTTTTATTTACTGTGCTTTTTTCTTTCTAGTTTCCTATCTCTTGCTGACTCGACTTAGTTTTCTTTATCTTTGTCCTACTGCTAGTTTGGAAGTTGTAAAACATATTTTTTATTATTTTCTTGATTGTCGCTAACTTATGAAGACCCATATTTATACTTGTTTTTTCCTCTTAATACCTAAAGATTATACATGATCATGTCCTCTGCACAGTTCTGCTTTCTCCTACCTCTGATCTTTCACCATACCCACACACACTTCATTTCTTATGTTAGCATTGTCTGGAAATTTAGTTCCAGGTTGGTTATGGGACCTCGCCCCTGTTTTTTCCAGCATATCTAGTATCATGAGCAGACCGGGCTTTGTTTATCACATTGACTAGAATCATAATTCTCCTCTTTGTTTATCATTATTGTTGGTAGGGTAATTAAAAACAGCACTTCAATGAATATTCTTACTTAATAGCTTCATCAAGGTAAAACTTACATACCATAAAATTCACCCATTTCAAGTGTATGATATAATGATTATGATTCTGTCTACAGAGTTGTGCAAGCATCACTACACTATAGTTTTAAATATTTCCATCACCCCAAAAAGAATCCTCAAACCGCTTTCCAGTCAAACCCTGTTCCCAACTGCAGTCCCAGACAATCACTAATCTACTTCTTGTCTCCACTGATCTGCTGTTTCCTAAGCATGTCATCTAAATGCAGTCATCTGACATGTGGTCTCTTCTGCCTGGCTTCTGTCACTTAGCATCATGTCTTTGTGGTTCATCTATGTTATTGCATCAGTACATTGTATTGCTGAGCAGCAGCATAGTGTAAGGATGTGCTACATTTTGTTGATCTATTTCCCAGTTTCTAAAAATTTAAATGATCCTTTTTGTTTTGGATCATGTTCCCAGGAACACTTTCACACAAGCCTTTCTGTGGCCATAGGTTTCATTTCTCTTGTGCGGCTACCTAAAAGTGGAGTTGCTGAGTCATATAATAAATTGATGTTTAACTTTTATAAGAAACGGCTAGACTGTTTTTCCAAAGTGGCTCTACCATTTTACATACCCACCAGCTACATATGAGGGTTCCAGTTTCTCCTTATCTTTGCCAACACTTATTATTATATATTTTTTATTATATTCATTCTAGTGGGTACATTTATTATTTTTGTAATGAGAAAAAAAAATAGCCACTTCAATGAGTATATGAAAATTGTGTCTGTGTCCTATGATCTTAATAAAGTTAAGGAGGGAACAAAAAAAAACAAATATTAGAAGGAAGTACACCAAAATTGTAAACATGGCCATCTTCAGATGATACTTTTGGCTCTTACACCAAACTCCACAAGACGCATAGTATTCAGGTTAACTAGTGATCAATCCCAAAGGCCACCTCATCAAGCATAATTGTAAATGCTACCTGGTTAGCACATAAATGAGAAATCTTGCTGAAGTTATCCATCCAATAAGCAGTAAGTGAGCACCACTCTGCGTAAGGCACCTTGCTGCACCTCTGTTGAGTTTACAATCTAATAATAAATCTTGTACTTTTCAAAGTACAGGGCACTAACAATTCTAAAGGACAAACACAGAGGGTCTGTAGGAGTTTGGAAAAGAAATCTTTATTTTTCTAGCTGCAAGATGAAAGACACTTCTCAGAAAAAAAATCACCTACCAATTTGGGGTGTCAGTTGAATATAGAACCCAGAGGTCCCAGAATGACAAGATGCCCCAAGACGAGTATTGAGGACACAAGACCAAGGGTAAAGCTCCCCTTCTCTGCACCCAGTTCTCTCTCACATGCTTCTGCTTCTCCCCCTGCTCTTCACACCTGGTCACCACCCAATTTCTTGCCTCCGTCCAGACATCCACAGAAAGGCAGCTACCTTGCCTGAAATGGATGCTTTAGGCAACTGTAAGTCCAAAGACAGCCAGGCAAGGGCACTCTAATTCAATTTGTCCAAAACTAGAAACTATTCCCCAAAAAATGCCACTAGAGCCATGTTTACTCTATACCATAACATGGCACTTATAAGCCTTATATCCTCCCAGGAATGTAACATTTGATGAAAAAATAATTTAACCGCACATTATATACCACCATTTTATGCTAAAGCTCATACTTTGTTGAATAATTTCAGAAAAGACTTTAACATCAAGAGCTGAAGCAAAACCTTCAGCTAGAGGGGACTGTGCTTTTGGCCTGATGAATAATTTGCACTCGGTAATAGGGAGCCATCCAAGCCACCAAGCATGAATTACTAATTTCCAAAAGACCAAAAAAATAATAAAGTACATTCAACCTTAAAACCATAATCTTCCTTTGAGGATTCAGAATGACTGAAAACACTTTAAATTTGTGAACAAGGACCATGACTCTAGGTTGTCACATCAATAAAAGTTATTCAATAAAATCCGGCAGGCTTAGAGCTTACTAATCCTTCTGTTCTAAGCTAAAAAGAATTGCTCTTCTAACAGTAAATGTAGGTAAATGCCGCCAGAACTGGGACTGGGTATCGGAGATGTGCTTATTCCAGGTTCATTGCATATAGCAAAATTCGCCCTTTATAGGTGTAAAGTTCTGTGAATTTTGACATATTTATGCAATCAGGTAACCATCAAGATACAGCATATTTTGATCGTTCCCCTAAAATTCCTTCATGCCCCTCTGTAATGAGTCTCTACTCCTCCCTCTAGTCCCTGGCAACCAAGAATCTAATTTCTATTCCAACATTTTTCTCTTTTCCAGAATGTCATATGAATGGAATCAAACAGTACATAGCTTTCGAGTCTGACTCCTTCACTTAATACTATCTTTAAGAGCTATCCATGTTGCTGCATTGATTTTGTTTTTTAACTAAAGTAGAACTGGAACATCCAAATGGAGGCGGCTCTTTCTCATTGTTCACGAGTCTGAAACTCCTTTTCAGGGGGCCTCCTGAGCAGCCTGAAAGCTTTTTCTTCACATATTAAAGATGAGACAAATCTTCCTGTTGGGTGGGGGGCAATGCTTTCAAAAAGCAATGTTCTAACCCATGCGCTTTTACTCAAGGATACAAACTCTAGCTCATGGAACTTGGTGACCCCAGCACAGCAAGGGCACAAATCCTACTAGTTAAACTCACCTGAACTGCAATATGATCAGCAGTTAACTTGGATAATACTAGTTTAGTTTAAAAATAAGACAATCCCACTGGGCAAGAAATGACAGATTATTTTACTTTGTGTGTGTGTGTGTGTGTGTGTGTGCGTGCGTGTGCATGCATGTGTGCGTGCATGTGCGCGTGCGTGTGCATGCATGTGTGTGCATGTGCGTGTGTGTGTGTGTGTGTGTGTGGGCGCGCGTGCGTATAAAACTGGCTCTGAAACATTTCCAATAGTAGAACTTCAAAAAATGCTGCAGGCAAAGGCAGCATTTTCTGCATGAGTGATCAGGAACCTACGGTAACTCTGGAAAGGAAATGTGTATTCTGATAAATGGACAGTCAGGAGAAGCCCACTGGGATGATTCTTTGTGTGCCCTTCTCAGGTCACCAGAATGGGATTGAGGTTCTTGGCAGGGGTAGCCAGGAGCTTTGCTATCACCCATCCAACAGAATGTCTCATTCTAGCGTCCTCATTACCACCCTCTCACAGTCACTCTAGCACCTTCACATTCTGCAAATATGTGCTGAGTGCCCCCTGGTGACTACACCAGGTTTCATCGCGAGGAGTGATTCGATGCCTCCACAGTCAGCCAGAAAGTACAGACTCTGAGCCAAGAGGGTGCTGAATTCAAATTCCTCCTTTTGGCCCTTTAACTCCGGCCTTATCATCCTCTAGATACTCCTTAGCAAGGTCACCCAAACAACGCTTGATGCCTGAAGTGTTCAAACCAGGCACTCATTCTGCTCAACCCATTTGGGCATACATGGCTATGCCCATCCCCAAAATCCAGGCACTTAATTTGGGACCAGTAGGTTTGGAAGACTTTCCAATTATCTCACCTGACAAAATTTTCACCTCTGAATAATAACCTAGAGAAAGAACATCTCATGTTGAATGGGTCTAGATTCTCTTTCTCGGAACAACTCTTTCTCTCCCTCACATGCAAGTGTCCAGGCAGGAAGATGAGAGCAATGGCTTGAGAAAGTCTGATTTTCCTCATCCAGAGAATAGAGTTACTAACCCCTCCCTGCTATAAGGATTAAATAGTGGATACCAATAATAATAATAACAAATGTTATTAATTGAAAGTATTTAAGGGACAAATGCCATGAAATACACATTACTTTCCTTATTGATTTTAATTCATGCGTCCAGTCCTAGGAGATAAGACTACTATTATCCCCAACCAGTAAGTGAGGAAATGAGGCTCAGAGATGCTGAGCAACTTGCTCAAAACTATTGGCTAGGAAGTGGTACAGTGAGATTGTGATCTGTTCTCTTCACCATAACATTTAACCTTATTCCATCTCTGGCGATCAGTCCCCCAAAAATAATGATCAATCGTTGAAAATTTCATACATAAAGATGTTCCTCATGGTTTGGGAGGAGAAAATCAGAAAAAAAAAAAAATTAAATAACCAACAACCAGGCATTGCTAATATAAATCTGCGGGGATTTATACCATCACAATGAATGGTTTATGAAGGTCAGCTGAAGATATGTGTCCACTCCCCAAAACTCATTGATGTTACACTAAATAAGTACAAACGGGACAACGTCATAAAACCACAGTAGACTTACGGTGACTTACCAAAAAGAAAAGACAGGGTGGTAGCAGAACTGGGAGACGAGGAAAGGAAAAAGGAACTAGCATAATAAGAAAGGAGAAGCTGCTTCCATCATGGAAGCCCTAGGAAGAGTAGATGCAGACGCCAGGAGTGGGAGGAAGGAAAGGAATGAGTGAAAACCGTCTGCAGGAAGGTTGCATGTGTTGGCCTCCCCCGATCTACCCACCCATCATCCCTTGCTTCTTCTCCCACAAACAGCAAATGAGTTTTTCCGAGCTGAAGCAGGAGATGCAATTTCTAAGGACACTTAACAATCTTCCCAGAAGGTGTTTATGCTTCCAGAGTATAAATTATGAGCCCAGAATATGTTCCCCGTAGGCTAGGTATCAAGGGAATGTGGTGATATGACTTGTCTGCTTTTGTTCCATAAATGTCCAAGTGAAGCCTGCCAATCATCTCAGCTGCCCATGTCCTTGGTGGTGGACAGCCAACACCACTGCAGCTACCTGCAGCTATCAGTCAACCCGGTCTTGCATTCCTAGGATGAATGAACCACCCAAATCATCAAACGCTTGGGGGAGAAAAACAATACCAAAGAAAAGAGTGAGCCGAATGAACAGAACTGATTCCAAGGAAAATAGAGATAACCCAGAAACAGACAAGAACTTTCAAAGGATCCTTAATATCCTCCAAGATATCAAAAAAGATAATTATACACATAAAATAAGATAAAACAGGTGGCTATTTAAAAAAAAAAAAATCAAAGAACCAAAGGAAATGAGTTTATGAAAATTAAGAAGATGCCTGCTAAAACAAACCAAAAAAACTAATAGAAAAACTGAGAGAAAATTTTAAGGAACCCTCTCAGAAATTAGAGCACAAGAGAAATATTTGCAAAATGAATAACAAAGTGAGAGTCACGGAAGTCCATTTTATGAAGTAAATATCCATATAGTAGGAGTTCCTAGAGAGATAATAAAAAAAATGGAAAGAAATCATCACAAAAGTTAACAATTAACTTCACAGACTTGACGAAATAAATAAGATTAAAAGGGCCCATCAAGTGTCAGATAGGATCAATGAGAAATACCATAAAGAAAACATCCTAAAGCCCTCCAGGGGCATGTATGTTAGGGAAGGAGGTATGTAGACAAAACAAAACAGACTACCCGCAAAGGAATGAGAATCTCATGCGTTGAGCTAATTAGCAATACCGAATAGTAGAGGACAACTGAACATGTTTTAAAATGTCAAGGAGAAAATTAATTTGTCTCTAAATTTCTAGAGTCACACACACACACACACACACACACACACTCATACACACGCACCTCTCTCAGTGTGAAGGTTAAAAAAAAATTTTGTCAGTCTTCAAGAACAAAATGTTTTCCATATACCTATCCATTTACGAAAGGCTGATTAGAAATACAGTGAAACAAAAGGAAAAGGAATACAAGAAAAAAGGGAATCCCAGAAAGACAATTCCAGGAGAGCAAGAAGCAATAACCCAGAAGACAGCAGAGCTGCAGGCCCATGAGGAAGGTAGAATGCACCGGATTAGAGTACTTCACAAAGGGTGTGATCGAACAACTGGGAGGCAGCTGGGAAGGGACTCGGTGAAGAAGGCATCTGCTTCTTCCACCAACAAGAAAAATGAAAGGCAATTAGCAAAGAAAAAGCCATACAAGAAAGTCAGATTCCAACACAGTCAAAATATAACATGCCATGATTCTAGCAATTGATGGAATAGTAAAGAAACCAAGCTCATCCAGCCTCGGTGCCTAGAACTTCTGAGGGGCACAGTTCTAATCGCAGAGGCATTCATGCCTCTCTCACCCAGGTTTTTCCAAAACACAAAGCACAAGACAGGGGCGCGTGAGGAGGTAGTTCATTCTGGGAAGTGATCCCTGGTGACAGGAATAGAGGGCTGGGAAGAGTGGAACAGTGAAGGTGGGAAGTCCGTCCAAGGGTATACTATAGAGCTGATCACCGCTGGAACAGCCCAGACTCCATCCCACTAGGGACTCTCTGAGAATTATCGACCTGCCGAAGGAAGATGGGAATATGGACCCATTGGCTTCCATCCCCCATTAATCAAGGGCTACCCCAGGGGCCTGGCATGTCCATGTGCATATATGTATCAGAATGGCTG
The DNA here is from genome assembly GCF_000325575.1 of Pteropus alecto. NCBI lineage: Eukaryota > Metazoa > Chordata > Mammalia > Chiroptera > Pteropodidae > Pteropus > Pteropus alecto. The sequence continues at coordinate 27,412,112 of NW_006442491.1, forward strand.
AGCAGCAGGCTTCCCAGATGCAGCAACAGAAAAGTCCCAGGGCAGAAAATGAGAAATACACAGTGTACCATTTAGAATTGTGTTTTCCATGTGCATGCAATATTTTGTAATAATGGCTGTGTAAATGAGAGACACAGATAGTATGTAGACATTAGCACTGCTCACCAAATATTTTTGGATCTCAGCTTTCACAGCATATGATGGAGTTGCACCTTTGGCCCCTCTGTGATTGAGTAGGACCACGTGATTAGTTCCGGCTAATGAACTGAAGTGAAAGTGATATCCCACTTCCATTCATGACATTTAAATGCTGATTCGAGGCACTCCAGAGCTTTCTTTCCATCTGCTATAGTAAACAACATTGCAAATAACAGTTGTTCCATTCCCATGAGTTGCCAAGAAGAGTCAGCACCGAGGCTCCAATCTACCCTAATAGACGTGAGAGTGAAAGAGAAACAAATTTTTGTTGTTTAAAGCCACTGAGACCTGGGGATTATTTGTTACTGGAGCCTCACCTAGCCCATCCTGACTAATACAATGAGTACGCGCTTTACAATGTTGTGGAAAGGAAATCAGCTTACAAAATTTTACACACACACACGCACACACACACACGCACACACAATAATTATACTGTACTTAAAAAAATAAACCTATACACAAGAAGGGATGGCAACAAACCAAGTGCTAATAGTGTTTGTGCTCAGCAAGAAACATTAGTACATTTTCTCTTTTTAATTTTACATCATGAGCATGTGTTATTTATTAAATAAATAAATAAATAAATAAATAAATAAATAAATAAATAAAAACACTAAAAGGATAAAGTGCTGTATCTCGGAAGAGAGCTTGGTGGGCAGGACTCTTTTGCTTTATACTTCTTATAAAGACTAAACTCCTGTACCTTTTCCAACTCACACAATATGCAAATCTCTGTTGAGATATCAGGGCAGGTGAGTCTTAAATGCTCAAAAGTTTACTTCACCTTTACAATTTGTGTATTTTGAAGGTCTTCCAAACATTCGGTCGAGTTTTCAGGTGCCTTGGGCTATTTCTACCCACGACTTCCAAATCTCCCAAAAACTTGTAGAGCTTTCGCTAATACTGACTATTTTCCCCCAAAGAGAAAAGAATCTTAGAAAATCCAGCTTGCAGAATTCGACATGAGGACTTGTGCATGCACACATGCACGCTCACGTCCACATGCACGCACACATTACAGGTCAGTGTTTTAAATCACTGCTGGGGCCAGTCATCCAATTTCTTTTATGTCCCTCTAATCTATTTTCCAGACAGCAGCCAAAATTTCCTTAGGAAATGATATCGGTTCATATAATTTCCCTCTTTCAGTGCTCTTATGGCTTCCCATCACACTTAATGAATGAAATCTGAACTCCTAACCATGATCTTCAAGGTCCAGGTTATCCAGTCCTTACCACTGTCCACCGACCCATTACATACCAGCCACGATGTTCTTTTTCTCTAGTCCTTGAACACAAAAAGCTGTTCTCCCACCACAGGGCCCCCCTGCTTGCCGTTCCCATTCCTGGAACGCTGTGCTCTGGGCTCTTTGCAAGCCTTCCTCTTTCTCATCCATAGGATTCAGCCTAAATGCCATTGCCTCAGGGAAGCCTTCCCCAAACACCACATTCAACACGATCCCTGTCCCTATCAGTCTCCCTCATCCAGTTCTTCTCCCTCCGAGAATTCTCCACAACCCTGTTGCTTTTGCATATTTATCTGTTCAGATGTTTACTGCCTGAGGTCTTCATCTAGTTCATGGTTTCCTCTCCAGCATTTAGAACAGTGTCGGCACATAAGTGCTTCATACACGTTTGCTGAATGAACATGACAGACAGGCAGTGTGCCCAGCTGTGAAAGGGCCAAGAGAAGTGTGCACCACATGCGGAGGAAGACGAGAGCTTGTCATGGGGGAGACTTCCAGAAGGGGAAGATGCTGGGGCCGAATTCTGAGGGATGGCAGGAGTTAAGGACAGAAGGTGATACGGGCAAGGGCTACGGCGTGTGCAGATGCCCAAGAGCCCGAAAGAGCTTGCGGGGTGGGAGCAGGGCCAGCTCCATGGGGAGCTCAGGAGCTCAGGGTACAGAGCTGAGAGGCGCAGACACACCCTCATACTCTCTGCATTTGGAGATAAAGTCCTGCTTCCACTGAAGCACCTGGGGACAGTGTCCACACCAGCTGCCTCTCCACGGGAAAGATAGAGCCCATTCTAACAGGAGGCTGGCTGACGCACCTGAGACTCCAGTTCTAGGCCCACTGGCCAGCTGAGATAGAGCCCATTCTAACAGGTACCTGAGACTCCAGTTCTAGGCCCACTGGCCAGCTGGCCTGTTATCAGGCAGTTTTGCAGCCAGTGACACCTTGTACTTTTACGCTATCACCCGCCATTAGTAATCTCCCCCACCAACTCTGAGAGGGAGGTAAATCACTATTATTATTGCTCAGCTTTACGGCTGAGAACTGAGAATAGTGGAAGTTAAGTCGCTGTCAGAGTTAGTAGCTGGACAGGGTTAGAATTCAGGACCTGCAGTCACAGCCAAGGCCCAGGGCCACAACCGGCACGTTTCTGGCACTCAGGCCAGTAGGCCCTGTGGGGTCTGTCCGTGTGGCTCCTCCACCCCATGCCCAAAGATCCTCCCAGCCTCCAGACTGTCACTCTCTTTTCCTTTCTCTCCCCTCCCCTCACCCTGCCACCTGACTACAGACAGGGGATCAGCGCACTTGCCTTCTCTTCTTGACACTATCAAAATGGCAAGGTCTGTAAACTCCTTCCTTAGGTGATCCAAGCCATTAAACAGTGGTGAGGAAGGGCTGTGATCCCCAGAGTGACAGCACAGAAAAGTCCCCTAGGAGTCAGCTCCAGGGGAAGTGGCTCAGGGTAATGAGGCCTAATCCTCAGGCAGGAGCCCTGCTCCCCATTCCTCCTCCCAGGACCTCTAGACAGAGGGTCTCTGCCACTCCTGGCCAACTCCCTGCCCAGCAGGGTCCCCCGCCCACAGCTCTGCCTGCCCAGAATACTAACAAGGCCTTTCCAAATGCACAGACAATCCTTCACAGCCCCCGGAGGCCTGCTGGACAGGGCTGGAATCCAGTTTATCAGCGGGGCACACCAGTTTACCATGGCTCTGCTCGTATGTGGGGACCAGAGATGGCCCCTATTCCCAGGAGACAGAGATGAGGGCAGGAGGCTGCTGGCTGAGGAGACTGGAGGCCCCAGGCTTCCCTTCCAGACAGTGTAGGTCAGCCAGTATGGGTTCACAGCTCCCCTCCACCCAGCACATAGGCAGGGGGCTGCTGGAATAAAGGCCCAGGTACGTCTAGAGAAGATTAAATTAGAAAGCTGAAGCTCCCAAGCACCAGGAGGCCTTGGCAGCCATAAATCCATCCGCAGAGCAGCACTAAGGATAGTGGGCAAACAGCTTTTTCCAAGTTACTGATGAGCACTGGTCTCTCTGCAAGGACATGCTCAGCCACACCCTGAGTCCAAACAAGGCCTCACAAGGGAGCCAGGAAGGGACACCACAAGAAAGGAAACCTGGGGCAGTGAGGGCGTGGGCTATGGGGTTAGAAAAGGCCAGCTCATATCCCAGCTCTGTGGCTTACGGGCTGTGCCACTTCAGGCAGGTCACCGAACCCCTCTTTCCTGGCTCAGAAATTGTAGTTAAATCGAAAGGACCTTGCAGAGCCATTGTGAGTGCCTGCCCCTCAAGCACCACTCAGAAATGGTAGCCATAAAGACAACAAAGTTGATAATGTAGGAAAGTAAAATTAATAGTCATACAACATTAATGAGAGCTAACGCAAGGCACCTACTCCGTGCCAGGCACTGTTCACTCTCCCAACCCTCATGACAATTCTATGACAAGATGCCGTTACGGTTCCATTTGCGGAGGCACAGAGAGGCTGAGTAACTTGCCCAAGGTCACACAGCCATCAGGGATGGTGACAGGATTCAAACCCAGGCAGCCAGGCTCCTACAGGATGATAAACACTGCACTCTCCTGACTCAGAATTTGAGAGCCAGAAGAAACCCAAAGATTCTTCCTCCATCCCATTCATTTCAAAGAGAAAGATACCTAAGCCCAGAGGGCAAGGGAAGAGCTCAGGCACACCCCTAGACGATGACAAGATAGCGGAATCCCAGCCACAGCTCTTTAGAGCAAAAATCACAGGATTCTTTGTGGCCCTAAGTGTCTTCAGTGTGCCTTTGACATGAAAATCAGCTCACGTTAATATGCACGCAAGATGCAGATACAGTACAGCGCCCAGGATGAGCAAGGTGAGCCAGGAGGCTTCTGCAGATGACCCCTAAAGGTCCTCCACTGGCCTCCACGACCCCCGCCAGCCACGTGAGGAAGGCCAAGATGGTGGGGTCCCTCCAGGATTCTGGGCAGGGTGCCAGCCAGCCAGCCCATCCCCAACAATGGAAAGAAGCCCCAAGGGGCCCGGGGTCATGGAAATCTGAAACGATCACAGACCCATGGTTATCAAAATCAAGTATTTAATTTGCAGTTAAGACACCCTTTGCTTAAAGCCACAGAGAGGCAGTACAGCATAATGGTTAAAAATGCAGACCCTGGAGCCAGACTTTCTAGGTTCCAGTCACATCCGAAAGACCTTGCCTTGTTAGTCAACTTCTCTGCCTGTTTCCTCATCTGTAAAATGGAGATGAATGCATACTTCATAGGGTCATTGAAAAATTACACAGATTCATATGAATAGAATCCCTAAACTGTTACCCCCCATTAATACTCCATAAGAATTTGTTAAGTAGCAAGCTCTCTAGGGTCTGTCGGCCCACTCTTCCAAAAGGTGACTTTTGTTTTTCGAGGGCTCCCTTATCCTGTGGAGTGAGAACCCTCAAAGACTGTACTGAAGCTTCAGCATTTGTCCCTAACCTGATGGAATAAAACCTTACAGGGATGAAGAGCTGACTCGATACTGCTGGAGGGTGACCCCAGAGTTTGAAGCAAACCAAATTATATGTTTAAGCAAAAAATAAATAAATAAATACTTCTAGGATAAATGCTAAGCACGGCCACTACCTACAAAGGCCATGTTTCAAGTCCTCGTACTCCAGGCCCCTCAGCTTAGCAGCATATTACACACCTCGTAATTACATACGTGGCTTTCAGACACTTGTAAGTGGCTTCATATTTTAATTCCCCTCCCCTACCCAGTGCCCTGCCCATAGTGTGAACTGGCTACATGCATTCTGGCAGGTATCTCTCTCACCACCCACTAGTATTCAGCCTTGCAATTTCCCTCCCTGGGCTGGACTCCGGCATATGTAGGATTTATACCAGCCTTGCAAAAGGTCCCAGGTCAGACAGCACAAACCTCTCCTTCATGCCATGCTTGTCCTGGGCAAAGGCAGCATGACAACAGACTTGCACCCTCCCACCACACACACACACATGCGCGCGCAAACACACACGCGCGAACACACACACAACACACACTGAGTCGTTCCTCCATAAGAACAACGACAGCCATGAGCAGGGGAGTATGATTAAATCTATCTTCTATACCCCATATCCACAGTAATGATTTCCTGTATGTATGTGGAATCTTACAGTTCACAAGATAATTTCAGACCCACCATCTGCTTTGAATGTCATGACACCTATGGTCAGTAGGTCAGGAATGGGCATCCTCTTAGCCACAAATGAAGGACGCATATATGGATCAGAGAGAGGAAGCGATTTTATGAAGGACACACAGCAAGCTGGGAGAAGGGATGGACCCAAATATTTGTCTGCCTACCCTAGTCTGATGCTCCTCAGGGCCTTTTCCTCCCTGCTCCGGGCTTGTTTCCTGAAGGCACCAGGAGGGCCAGTTGATAGGACAACCTGCTTCCCCAGCCATCTCTACCCCATCAAAGCCATTTGGTTTACACAAACTAGTTTTCCATCCCTGCCTCCCAATTTTCCCCTTTGCAAATGGTGTTTCCCATCCTTACCCTGCCCCTAGCACTTCTGGGTCTCTCCTTCTGTCTAAAAGTCTCATTCTCATTTTGAACATCCAACCCTACCAGGCCTGACGCAAACAGCTCTTCATCGAGAACTCTCTCTGACTGCCCCCACCCAGCCAGCAGTAGCCATGGGAGATGCTACCCCTCTCGGTATCCCCACAGCACTTGATTTTGCTTTACCAGGTCATTCTTTCTGGTCTTGGGACTTCCCTTCTGTTAGCCTGGGGCTACCTCGAGGGCAAGAGTCGTACTGAGTTTTCCCCAGAAGCTCCCACAGGCCTCACACCATGCTTGGCACATAGTAGAGATGAAATCACTATCTACATGTTACTTGCATCAATCCTGGAAGGTAGGACTATGTGTTTACATGGAGAGAAGTTTACCTGTGCAAGGACAACCCCCTTTAGAAATTCAGTGATATAGACAGAATGCAAACTCACTGCACTGGATCAGTAGAGAGTTGCCTTAAACTCAGGCAACACCTGAATCTGTGAATTAAAAGAAGAGGCAAGTTCAAGCATCATCAAAACAGGCCTTGAAATCGAACCTGAATCTTTCCCCTGACCCCAGCGCTGCATCCACAGTTTTCATTTTAAAACCATCACAAATGTCTCATTCCAGGCCCTGCATGAGGGTCAGGGACAGGCAGGGCTCTTATTCCAGGCCCTGCCATGGCGGTGCTCACAGCCTAGTGGGGAGAGGAGACACATAACCAGACAAGGACAAAACAATACAAAAACACTCTAATGGGGTACATCTAGGAGGCCACAATAGTGCAAAACGGGAAGATGGCCAGGCCGGAAAGTATGAGCTAAAATGTAAAGAAGATGGCATTTACCATGCAAGAACGCCTACATGTGACTCGGTGTGTGTGTGTGTGTGTGTGTGTGTGTGTGTGTGTGTGTGTCTCTTTCTGTCTGTTTGTTGGGATGGAGTTAGTAGCACTTAAGTTTAGTACAATACTAAAATTTCCAGGCAAAGCCAAAAATTCAACTAACTATCCAATGATTCTACCTCAGCTTTAGCTAATATGCACAATCAAAGGAATTTCCGGTGCTAGAAAGACAAAACACATGGCTGACGTTTCCTTTTCGTCGGGTTGTTTTGGTGCCATATAAACACACATATTCATGACCATGATTAAAGTTATACCTCGAAAGGATACAAAAATAAGAAAATTCAAGTTCTCCAAACTTCAGTGTTCACATCGATAATACAAGGTAAAAACAGACCTCCCAGGATCTGCGGCAGGTAGGTTCCACAAGAGGACGTCACAAAACAGTCTGCAATGAAAACCACACAGAAGGCTCCTGAATAGTTTCAGTGGCAATGCTGGGAATCAGCAAGGGGGAGAACATGGACTGGAGTCCACAGATGTGGGTTCCAGTCCCGTCTCCACCTCTTACTGGCCGTGACCTTAGGCAACGCTATGCAGCAGCCTTCCTAAGCCTAAATCTCCTAAGCCGTAGAATGCACAGCTCATAGTTCTCATGATAAAATGAGGTAACGTGGTGAGACATTTACCACAGCACGGGTATCAAACCCTCAATGAAGTATCATTAGTGTTATGTTATTTTTGTCAAATATTTTGTCTAGTATTTCAAAGGTAATTTAGACAATTGGGTTCATAATTTACATGTCCACCAGTATCCAGGTGTTTGAAGTAGGGGGAGGGCATGATATGGGAAATGTTTAAGAATTCTGGGTCTGCTTAATTCAATATGGCTGCCTTGGTAAAGGCAGGGCTGACCTTGGTAAAGGCAAGAAAACGACAGTCATTTAGTGCCCCTGACAACCTGGCAGTGTCATGGAAATGGGGCAATTCTCAGGAAAGGGAAAAAAACCCGAAGTTGTGGGCTGGATAGCTCAGATTATATAACTAATGTACTTAAATTTAGAAGAAGACCAGCTTTTCATTTGAGGTCACTGACACACATATATATACACACACACACAGAGACACACCCACATAAGACCTCAGATAATTTTTTTTAAATGCGTATAAGTAGTGTTGGGAAATGGAATATTCAGCTGACCTATTTTTTACACTGGTAATAGGAGATATAAGTGTATTTTCAATAAATCTAACAAAATATTTACTCCATTTTGATGTTAAGATGTGAAGAGTCAGAGAAAGAGAGGAACAGAGCATGGCAAACAGTGTCGATCAGCTGCCACGTCCCTTTGATGCTCCCCAAAAGTCACTGCCTTCAGAGACCTCCTGTTTACGCCAATGGTGCCCTGCATTTTGGTATAAGGGCATTTTCTGGCCATGGGGGCAGAGCCAGCCGGAAGTGACAGTTGATAGAGAAACATCGCAGCTTCCGCATGCCCCCGTGAGTAGTTCCGGTGTGTTTCACACAGTCCCTTGGAAGGTCCCCGGCAGGACTGTGCTCCAGTACCCCTCGTGAGGAGCCCGCTCATTAATCCACTCTCCGCGGGCTTTCCACACTTCCCCATCTCACAAGCCCTCTCTCTCGGGTGCTTCTGGGATCATCTCTAAAATAAACTACTGGTACTGACATCCTTGTCTCAAGGTGTGCTTTGGGAAGAACCAAAATTAAGACACAGAGAGGAAAATAGGAAGATAATAGAGAAAGAAGGAATGAAGGTAGAGGAAGAATAGAACCAATGGGAAGGCAAACCTGGAGATTAGGACTGAGTGGGAGAAAGAAAAGACCAAAGATGAAATGTCAGCTTCCTCAGCCAAGTGGCCCTTATTTACTACCACCCCACCCAACGTGTGCCAGTCTGGCAAACCACAAACCCCGTAAGTTCCTGCATCCCCCCAAGGCTTGCCCATCCCTTGTCTCTACTGGTTGGTGGTCAACACTGGTCTCTTGTCACTGGGCCCAGTGGCCAATGCAGAGGGCAGAGTGTGGCCCCATGGCTCCAAACATCCAGACCCACCCTCACCAGGCCCTGCGTTCCTCCAAAACCACCGGCGGAAACCTTAGGTCGGACAGCAGGTCCTGTGAGGTTAGACAGTCCAGGGCGTGGGTACGGCAGCAACCTGTCCTCCTGATAAAGACACCCTGGCTGGGACAAATCTCTTTCCCAAAAATGTGTGCTGTTGCAAGGGACAGCAAGAAGCAAATTTTAGAAACCTTGCTGAGAGCCTTTTAAGATGAAACCAAAAGCTAAATACAGCCATGGGGAAGGAGGATTTCCACACCTGCCCTAAAACCCCAACGTGGACACTTTATTCTCTGACTTTACAAAGCTTTACATAAATCTGGCACACTCAATGAGGACAGCATCACCCCCAAAGGAGCGAAAATTGTTTGGGGAGGGGCAAAATAATCTTAGATATTACAAGGGTCTGTGGCCCTCCCAAGCTCCCTTCTACCTGACAAAACCTTACTCCATTTAATTTTGTGAAGAGGAAGGATTAATAAAAATAAAAAAAAAAAATCTAAAATCGGAGAATGAGAATGGAGGGGAAAGCTTAAGACGCACTGATGTAACGATGAAAAGCCTATTCTGGATTCACTTTCAACTCCTCTTAGGAAATAACGTCCACCACAATAAGAATTTAACTTGTATCTCCCGTCTAATATCCTGTGGAAAACAAACATCACAGAGCCGCGCATGGAGAGCTGAGGCTTTCAACAGCGCATGTGTTCACCGCACGTCATTGCACTCTGTGACTCTCCTAGCACTTTTCATGAATTCCGGAGGTTATCTTAATCTCCGCCGCTCTGCGGTGAGGCAACAGAAATATAGAAAGATGATCGTCATTTTGAAGTCGATTCGAAGACCTGCTGTTTAAATGGCTCATCCTGGGTCACAGAATAAAGCTCTCAAAAGGTCAACATTAGAAGTCTTGCCCTTTTCTGCCATCTCCTCGAAAGCAGCTCCCGGCGCAGGTCACTGTAGGGTCTTCGACAAAATTTTGGTGAATTTCCTTAAGCTCAGCACGTCCAATGGAACTCAGCTCTGCCCCCCCACCACACACACACACACACACACACGCAAAACTTATTCTGCTTCCCAAACCCCCAGGGCCACCGGCTACATCCCCACTCCCTGAGGTACCAAGCAAAAATCTTGGTGTCTGCGTGATCCAGCCAGACAACAAAACAGCATAGCTAAGAGCCCAGGCTTTGAAACCTGCCACAACCAGGTCGAAAGTTCAACTCTGCCACATACCAACCTCAGGACAAGCTATGTAACCTTTCTGAGCTACCATATCCCCCTGCAAAACAGAAATAATAGCTACCTTCCTTGCAGGGATGTGATATGGTTTAAACATGGTGAAATGTGCAAAATGCTTAGCACGGCGTTGAGCACAGGGAGGTGCTCACTAGATGAGACTTGCTACTGTGGCTGATGCCATCGACATTCGGGATGTCCTTCCTCCCCAGACTTCTGAAATGGTTGCGCAATGTCTCCGAAAAGCATCACGTGGCAGAAGACTGACAAAGTCCCATCTCAGCTCCATAACTCACTAAGGCAGACTCTTTGCAGTATTCATGTCCTCGTCCGCAAAACGTGGCGAACATGACAACATCTACCTTGCAAGGTTGTGGTGAGTATTAAATAGATAATGCACATAATGCACACAGCAGATGCCCAATAAAGTGCGGCGGCTGCTGCGCTCTTAATTACTCCCTATTTCAAATCATCCTCTAATTGCTTCTCACATGGAATACTATCTTCAAGTACTTGGCCATTCAGGAGTGTAAAATACCAAAGAGGACCTTCGCTTCCAAGGCCTCCTTACAATAAATAAAATCAGGCATTGCAAGGGAAACTCCGCTCTCATCCAGCTGGCCGAGGTCTGAAAACACAGTCAGCGGACCAGAGGAAAAGAGGTGTGTTGAGGGGGTAAGGGGGCTTTAGGCCAGGGCCTGCAGTGGAAGCATGTTAGAAATGCAGATTCCCAGCCATGTCTAGCCGACTGAATCAGGAACCATGGGAGGGGGCCCAACAACCTGTGCTTTCGCGAGCCCTCCCGATGACCCAAAACACAGTACGTTTACGCCACTGTTCTACACAGATGCAGTCAGATGCTTCCAGCCCATACTTGAACCGACTCTGTCGGTAGTTCAGTCTCTTCTCTGCCCTTTCTTATGAGGTGTGTTGCACCAAATTCTCAACATCCGTACCCTGTAAGTAATGCAAAGGTGTAAAATAAATATTAAATGAGATAGCATATAGCCCTAGCTGATGGCAGGACTTCAGTGACAGTTGTTCCCTTCTCCTTTGATCCTGGGCGGAAAGTGTTCCATTCTTGGGTGGTTGAGAAGATCGAGCCTCAAATGAATTCATTCTTCAACACGTCAGATGCTCATTTCCACCATCCAGAGCCTTGGATGTACAGAGGCCCTTCATTCACAAGGATGCGACCGGCCCAGAGAGGGAAAGCAAGTCACGGGAGAGGCCGCTCCAGACATGTGGACTTAAGTAAGAGAGAGCTGCCCCAGGACAGACAGGAGACAAGGCAACAACCCACAATGACAGCCTGGTGCAGCAGGCCACGCGTGGCAGCCACCACACCACCGGGCTGCCCTGAGCAAGCTTTTGCCTGCTCTCCTGGGCCTCGTCAGTAACATCAAGGTTTCAACTGCTTCTCCCAAGATCCCTGCTAGCCCCGTGCTCCTGAGTCCAAAAGTCCATCAAAAAGAAGACAAAGGATGAATGTTCCTCCACTCCAATTTCTTCCCATTTAGAAAGATATTTGTGCAATGAAAAGAGAAAATTAAAATTAAAAATATTTTTTTATTTTAACTTTTCTATTTTTGTTTCCACTTAAAGGGGGGAGGCATACAGACTGTTTTAAAGAATTTTCAAGTGAAACAGACTCAAACCTTCAAGCAGAGTCAAATGAGGGGGAAAAAATAGTCTCAGATTGATATGCAGCTCGGGGTCTGGGGGAGACAGCTAGTCTGCAGAGGGTGGACACTTCATCTTCCCAGCTAGTCATCCCCTTCAGAAAAGTTTGCTACAAGAAAAGGCAGCCAGGAAAAGAAGAAAAACGTGCATTTACCAATTCACTTGACTAATCTCTCCTGAAAATTAACATGGCAATACAACTTGAAGAATTTCATGTCCTCTGGTTAAAAGAATAAAATAAAAGACAAGATACCACCTTCCACTAGGCTCTTTTAAAGCTAGAATAAATGATGTAACAAATTTAAAAAAAAAAAAAAAAGAAAACGACAGTCATTTAACATCAAGTTCAGGCTTCCTGGTTAATGTCTCAACAGGCAGATGGAGTCAGCTGCATTAACAGGCACTTTATTCTCAACTCAAAGGATCAATATCGCAATTACACAATGCCAGCAGAAATTGAAATGGGTTTACTCACCAGAGTTACCTAAATGCAAGAAATAAAGGAAGGATCTTCGGCAACTCAGTATCTGTACCATAGTTACAGGACTCCAGAAAAACCATTTAAAACTCTTAACATAGTTATTCTGTGGAAAGCATGGAAAGGAATGGCATCTCTATCTGACAACTTTTATACTTGTTTATATGGCACCTTAAACGTACCAGAGGTCGGCGGTGAATAACTCTGGGCAGTCGCTCCACGTAGGGAATCATCTCAGAGAGCACTGTCTTTGGAAGAACTGCAGGCAGGGAAAGCCGAAGGAATGGGCGAGAAAGTGTGACAGACAGCATTTTCCAAAGATGGCTGAAACAATCTCTTCCATGCTACGTATTCTTTTGTAATATGGTCTTGACACTCCTCCTCAAAAGGGAGGTCTATATCTCCACCTTTTGAATCTGGTAGGGGTTAAGGCCCTCTGACTACTTTGACCAATAGAATATGGCAGAAGCAATGTTAGGCTGGCTCCAGGCATAGCTCCTAACTTGCCTAGTACCTTGTGTTTCCTACCTCTGGGATCACTAGTTCCTCAGTTGCCATTGAGCAGCTCGAGGCTCGTAGAGAAGCTTCTTGCAGGCCCTCTGGTTGGTAGTCCCCGCTGAGTTCAAAGCAGATGCCCAGTGTCAACTGCCAATCACGCGGGGGAGCCACCTTGGACATCCAGCCAGTTGAACCTCTGGATGAGTCTAGTTCCAACACTATCTGTCCACGTTCTCATAAAAGATCTGAAGAAGGAACCACCCAGCTGAGTCCAGGCAACCCAAGGTACCACGAGAGATAACACATTGCCATTATGTCACTAAATTTGGGGTTTATTTGTTACACAGCAATAAATAACCAAACTCTGTGACTTGAGAGACAGAGTTGGGTTAGGAGCTTGAGGACAGATAAAGAACCTGCCCTCTCAAGGGTCTTCTATCAGAGTTGCCCAAAATAAACATCTTACCAGACATACCATGTTAAGGGTGCTACAATCACCGCCCTGAGCCATTCAATGGGATAATCAAACAGAATTTTTAAGGTCTGAAATTTAAAAAGCCTTTTTTTAAAAAAATGCAAGTAACTTTATCCTCCTCTTGAAGTCTCTGTTTAGAGTAATAAAAAATGCATTAGCCAAATGCATCACCTCTGGCACTTAAAGTCACTTAAATTCCAAGACCGACCCCCACCACCCCCATAGTAACTGGATGGCCATACCTGAGGGCTGGCTAAGGAGGTCAAACCCTTACTGGGTTTTCCTATTTCCCATTTTTTTTTCTTTCCCTTTCTCTGCTGTTTTCCTTACTCTCCAGTACATAATAAATCAATGGGTAGAAAGCAAGTGTCATTATGCAGGAACTGTGGTCAGGTGAATGGTAATATCAGGACAGTAGAGGAAAGACACCAGACTTCCTCTAGAGAGGAGGATGAAAAATACAGCAGACTGTGGCCACACAACAAAATAGGTTTGGGGCCCAGTCCTCTTGCTGAATACTCAGTTGGAAAGTGACAGCTCATGCCATTTAAAAGTCATCAGACATAAAGGTCTCGAACACATCCAGGCTCAGGAACCACAGTGCCCACCAGGACCAGGCAATCAGCCTGATCTCATCTCTGAGCTCTTTGCTGTGGGATATGACTTTGCTCCTTTCCTTTGGTTTCTCAAGATTGGAGCTTCATACTCAGTCTACTACGGGTTCATTTTTTTTCATCCAATATTTATTTAGCACCTGCTGTACTGCGGGCAGAGGATATGGCAATGAACTAGTCAAATGTGGTCCCTCTCTTCACTTGAGCTGATGTTTAGGTGGAAAAGACTAGTAACAAGCAAAACAAAACAAAACAAAACAACATATTATAGATGAAAACAAGCTAATATAGGAAAAAAACAGGAGATATGACAGAGGGAGACTAGATGAGAAAGGCCAGCTTTGATTAGGTGGCCGAGGAAGACCTCACTGAAGTGGTGGCATTTAAGCTAAAGCATGATGTTGGAGAAACACCATTCCGAGAAGAGAGCCGAGCATGTGCAAAGGTCCTGAGGTTGAAAAGGAACTCAGCATGTTCTAAGAAGTTAAAGGGTGATTAGTGTGGCAGGATAATAAAGGAGGGAAGATGAGGGAGAGAGACGAGTTGAGAACGAATGCAAGGGTTTACTACAAAACAGTAAAATGTTGGACTTTTAGCTCAGGAGCAATAGGAAGCTACTATGTTTTAAGTAAGAAAGTGACAAAATCTGGTTGATGATTCTAAAATTGCCCCAGACTTAAGATAGTGGGGGGAATAGTGACTAGGAAGGGACAGACTGGAGACTCAGAGTGCTGATAATATTCTACTTCACCAGGGTGCTGCTTATGGGGCTGCCTTCAGTTTGTAAAAAATCGTCAAGCTGTAAATTCATAGTATATGTCCATTTCTGTATATATAGGGCATATTTCAGTAAAACATTTACTGAAAGTTACTCCGATGTCTCCCAGGAAATGGATTTTGAAGCACCAAGCAAAGAGGTCGGGGAGTTAAATAGGAAACCTGTATAGACACCTAGAGGTGAGAGGTGAGGGCAGTCTGGGTGGTGTTGAGAGCAGTGGAGAGGAGGGAGTCAGAGACACGTGCCTTCAGATGTGGCAGGTGTCTTTTGTCACCTCACACCTCCTGGCATCCGGGAAAGGTACTCCAATCCTGCACTGGCCCCAGGCACTCAAGCCCCACCCTATGGACTGGGCAGAGGCAAGTCCAATAAATTCAGATAACGCAAGATCAAGTCCAATAAATTCAGATAACGCAAGAGAAATACACATTTATCCGACAACAACGAATTCATCGAATATTTATGAAGCACCTACTATGTCTCAGTTATTGAAAATGACTGGAAAAAAAAGACAGGGGAGGCTGGGAAGGGCAAGGAATTGTGAGTGATAACACAAATAGGGTGAGAGTCAAGGGTAAGGGGTAGAGAAGTGGCTGGAGAGGCAGGGGAGACCAGCTGTTAGCAGGCAACCTGAGACCCTCCATGTAGTCTGGGAGCAGAGTGAGGCACTGGGCATGGTACTCTGTTTGACCAGTCCTCAGGCACAGTCCCACAAAGGGGACTAGTTCTTTGCTAGTTCCTAGTTCTTTGCTAGAGATCTGGGCTCTGTGATCTATTTTAAAGAACAGAATTGTTTAAAGAAGAAAAAAAAATGTGAGACCTCAAAAGCAGAGAGCTGGAAAGCCCAAGTCCTCAATTGGAAAGGAAAGGAACAAATTGATCTCGAGAAAAATTTGTATAATGGATTACTCAGAGAATTAATCACCTTTTGAGAAACAGGTCATGCTAATTATTCCTGGAGTGGGCAAAACAGCTCTGGAAATGGCTCCTAGTTATCAGACTTTCATGCTTAGTAGTCAGCCACAGCATCTGTTTTAAAAATGAAAACTCATTTGCATGCCACGGTTCAGTGCCTAGGGGGACATCATCTCATCAACAGGCAGGACATTTAACATTTCCCTGAAAAAAAGCATTCTCTTCTGTCCCCCTCCCACTCCAGGTGGGAAGTCCCCAATCTACATGAATAGAAACATGTCCTCTTGTGTCGATGAAGATGCAACAAAGGAACCCAAATTATATCAATTGATTTAGCAAAAACTAGACCCACACTGGTAACAGAGGACCAGAGGGTTCTAGGAGCATATGACCAGATGACATCTAATATCTCTTTCCATCCTGAGGATGAATGGTTTTTATTCGATTGGCTAGAAGGCAAAATGGTGGGAACACTTGTAAGCTACACTTCAACAAACATGTACGCATCCTAAAAGACAAATTCAATCAACCCAGCACCGAAGGGTGCCAAGAACTATTGACGATAGACTACCATGTAGAAATGGGGCTCGTCTACGCTTGCAAACAGTGGGGTGGAAAATTTCCATATGGGATAATGAGAATGTACTTGCCTTAAAAATCAGAAATTGTTTATTTCTTTTCACTCCATTCTGTTCCATGTTATGTAATCCAAAGGGCATCCAAGGGTCAGAAAACTAGATGAAGGAATAATGAAATTCGAGGCTGTATGAGGAAGAAAATGGATAGGAGTGAAAAGAAAGGAAGGAAAGAAGGAAAGAAAATGGAGGATTGCTTTCAAAGTAAGATCCTAGGGCATCTTGAATGAAAGTAAAATCAATATGAAGTAGAAGGAAGTTCCACTAGATTTGATGAATCTGTACTGCTTCAAAAAGGATTATTTCATAAGTGGATTGAAATTCAAAAGTTGAATAGAGAGATCCAGACGCAACTTTTATTAACCCCATGTGGCCCACAGAGGCTTTCAAAATAAGGATAGTTGCTGCTTTCTCGACCCCAGGATATTGGGGTTCTGGATGCAACTCATTCATGATACAAATGTGTTCTCCTGCTTTAATTAAACTCCTTCTCTCATCAAAGGAAGGAGGAATAATCCCAATCTAACATCTCATCCATGATAAACTTTGCTGTCTTCTGTTTCCAAATGAATTTGGCTTATTAAAAAAGTAATGAGCTATTAATTAACTCTACACTCATACAAAGCTGTTTAATTCTCAATCTAATTAGCAGCAATCTGTTGAAGGATTCTAATGATTATTTTAAATTTGCTAACAGAAACATCTTTTCACTTTTCATAAGTTATTTATAGCAGAGCTCACATTGGATCCTACTTGGTTTTTAATTTGATAACATTTTTATTAAACACTTCACTCTTTTCTCATCTCTTGTGTGACAGGGTTTAAAACTGTCACCATTGGAAAGCCCAGAAATAGTATCCAGGGTCAACTACATGGCCAAGACAGTGCACCCTTCTGTCTTTGAAAGAACCTCCAAAGGATCAGCACTATGGGGAACAGGAACTCTGTTCTTCTGATGTCATCCTCAAAGAAAACACAAACTCAAGTGTAGACTTAAGGTTTCCAGTGGGAAGACTGAAGGCTTGGAGTTATGGTGGAGCTGGATGTGGTAGGGAGGGAAGCTTGTCATGACACCTACAGGAATGTACTCTTCATAACAAAAGGATCAGCTATGGGGAACAGGAACTCTGTTCTTCTGATGTCATCCTCAAAGAAAACACAAACTCAAGTGTGGACTTAAGGTTTCCAGTGGGAAGACTGAAGGCTTGGAGTTATGGTGGAGCTGGATGTGGTAGGGAGAGAAGAGCT
>NW_006442491.1:27431109-27468022 GCF_000325575.1 Pteropus alecto
TTTCATTTCTGTGTAGAAGCGTTACTATAACCGCTACGGTAAAATGGAGAAATAGCAAACGGTATTTTGCATGCATGCACGCATGCAGGATATGCATTTCAATACACATTAGAAGTTTATATGTGCATATTAATGTAAAGAGCTATAGACTCTCTACTATGGATCAAATAAATACACACACATACGCATACTCCACCTAAAATTAAATGTGTTTATATAGAAGCCTTTTTATTCTTCCCTATAAAATATAAGGACTTAGATTATCATCAGTGTGCCACACTCTCTCCTTCTCTGAGATCTAATGTGAGGTAAACCTGTTTTGCAGTTTGTATCACTGTCAAGAAACAGCTAGAGAAACAGCTGAGGGAAGAAGCAGCGGATTAATTAGTTTTCCCTTAATATCTGTGGGGGAATGAGAAACCATTTCCTATATCACCTCCCATCTCTCCATTTTAGTATATGAAGGTACGATGTGCATAATGGCTAAGAAAACAGATTTCAGAGCCTAACTGCCTGGGTTTGAAACCAAGTTCTGTACTTACTAGCTGTGTGCCTTTGGCCAACTTATTGGACCTCTCTGTACCTCAGTTAACTCATCTGAGAAAATGGGAACAATAATACGATCTACATCATAGGGTTGTGAGGAGATTAAATGAACTAATATTTCTAAAGCCCTCAGAACAATTCCTGGTGCATAGTACATGCTGTTACTTCGAAATAAAATTAACTCTAGCTAGGCACTTCTTCCTATAAAATATAAAGAGCAGGGTACACTGAAGGCCATTATCTCACTGATAACAGCATTTTTTTAAAAAGCCAAAAGCTCAAATTACAGAGAACATTTGGCCACAGTATAGAAATTTTTGCAGGCATTTTTTTTTCTGTTTCTTTTTTGAGAAAACATAGGTGGGGTATGAAATTAAATGGCTTACATTTTGAGCCCTCACTAGTGCTATTTATTATTAAATGCCAGTATTCATTAAAATGCTAATAATTCACTAGGTTTTTAAAAAATTAAACACAGGACCTTGAAAAAATTAAATTTAAATAAGTAAGTTGAATATTAATGGAGCGGGAAGCCTGGGGGAGTGTGTTCTGGAAGCTAGTTATTTATTTATTTTACAAAAAAAAAGAGTCATAGTTATAAATAGTATTAATAATAACAGTAATAATAGCCAGCTTTTATTAAGCATTATTCACATGCCAGGCGCAATGCTCAGAGGGTTGCTTGCACCATTTCATTGCATGTGTAGGTGTGTACAAAGCTTGCACACTGGTCGTCCTCGACTCTTGCTATTACTTCTTCCTTATATCTCCTTTCCCCAGTTACTCACCTGCTGCAGCCAGTGCCCTGAGCAGGACAGGTGGACCCTTCTCGGGAGGAGGTGCCCAATTGAAATATCCCTGCCCTAGGAGGTCAAGCAAGAGCTTAGAATGCCCAGGAGACAGAGAGGATACAGGCAGATGGGGAAGCCTGGGTTAGGCCTTTAGCTAAAGGCCAAGTTCTTCCCATGGGCCACAGAACACAGTTCTCAATCAGGGGCGATTCTGTCCCTGGGAGGACTCTTGACAATGTCTGGAGACATTTTTGGTTGTCACAACTGGGGAAGGGAAGAGCTCCCACTGGACTCTAGGTGGGGAGAGGTCAGGGATGCTGCTGCACATCCTACAAAGCCAGGACGGCCCTCTACAACAAAGAGCTGTCCGACCCTAAATGTCAACTCAATTTCCAACTGAAGCCAGAGATGAGAAACTCTGCCCTCGAGAGGCTTACAGACAGAACAGCCATCGGATCCAGACAGGCCTGGCCATCAGCTCTGTTTCAAGCAGTCAAATAGCCTTGGGCAAATAACAATCACTGAGCGACAGTCTTGCTCATCTACAAAATAGGAGCCTGATTAAGTCACTTGAAACTCCCATAGCACAGCAGTGCAGCTATCACCATTATGGGCATATCTTTGAAGAAATCACACAAATCACTTTCTATCCATAGCAACTCTCGGTACTAGTTGGAAACCTTACCTTTGAGTAATGAGTTCCAAACAGCGGACTGAACTCCTGACTTTGGCCTCATCAGCAGCACATAAGAATCTACTAAGTTGTCCAAACGAAGGTACAAAGAATAGCTTTTCCACTTAATAAAATTCAACAGCTGACCCAACAAAATCAGAGCATGTTAACCACAGGATCAGTCCTCTGGAATCATAAGTCTCAACTTCCATACAGAACCAGTGACTCTCAGATACCCACTGGGACAAACATTAATGATTATAAATCAGAACACACAGATGGTGGGGGATTAAATGAGATAAGGCTAGCAAGATACTCAAGGCCTTGCCTTAGACAGTATTCAATAAATGTTGTTAATATTAATATCATAAAATTAATGACATAATAGGACTGCACCAAAGCCTAGCAATTATTTCCCAGACTTGCCTGTGTGATAATAAATAATGTTCGCACCACCTGCCTTATTGACTTAGGTAATATCCACTTAATGCTTCTTAGCTCACACACGATCCCCTCCAGGAAGCCCTACCTGATGAGTCCTCAGCCCCCCTCACCTGAGGTCTAGCTACCCCTCTGTGTTCTTGTAATTCGTTGGGCTTACCACCAACACAGCTGCTTTCCAGCTTTACCACAATTATCTCTTTCTTTTTCCACCACAAGTCTGTGGGCTTCTAATGGCAGTAAATACATTTCTGTTTGGGTCTATGTTTGCAACAGGTGGCACAGGGCTAGGACATGCCACTGCTGAATAGCCACCAACTGTGGATTCCAAGTGGGTTGAAACATGGCTATATCACATAGTTATTGCCACAAAAATACTGGCCCCAAACTCTGGCTTAGAGCAAAAATCATTACTCTGTTCTCACACATCTGTAGGCTGTCGGTGGGCCAGCTGATCTGGGTGTAGCTCAGTGGGGCTCAGCTTGGGCTTCCGGTTGTGTCCACATCTGTTCCACATGACACTTACCCTCCTTGGACCAGTGGACCAGCACCCATGTTCTTCTGATGGCAATGACTGAACACAAAAGAGACAAATAGGAACGTGACTCTTCTTGAGACTCAGGCACAGACACTTCCACCTGTATTTTATTGACCTAAGAAAGTCGTATGGATGATGCCAGCCTCAGTGGGTGGGGAAGAAGGCTACCTCTCTACTGGGAGGAAGTGCCAAGTCCTGTGGATAGAGGACAGGTTGAAGAATTGGGAGCAACAACCCTCTCTAGGATGGAACGTTTACATGAAAAGGAGAGGGCTGTTTTTACATAGCTCTACAGTCATGTATATTTATGCAATGTTTACCTCAAATTCTCCCCATCAGGAGTTAATGCCCATGTTATTCCACTTTCGGTATCTAGCATTGTGCTGGTACTGGTTATTGGCCCAAGGTCATATAACTAGAGTGGAGTAATAATGTACACAAAGCAAAGTCTGTCTAACGCTGAAGCCCACCACCCTTCACTGCTCCCCAACAAAACCAAGTTCAGAGAGAAAATATAATCTCTGAAGCCATGCTCCAATCATATACTCCTGTCCCAAACTTCATATATGAAGTATTTTGGAAGCAGTAGGACGCAGTCAAAAGAACTATGAATAGGAGGTGGGAAAAATAGCCAAGGGCCAGTCTCATGAACTGAGCCACATTGCCAAGTTCAACCCCCATGTACACACCAAAGGGACAGGGTAACAGAATCTCTCAAACCTTCTCTGAGCCGAGTCCAGGCATTCTGACCCAGAATAGGTTTAGGAAAAAGAGGTCATTTTAGTGACAAGAACAGAGATCCCATCTTGCACTCTTATGAAGAATAATTTCAAAACATTCCCGATAAAGCTTCAAGTTGAGCAGTGCCAGGTTTTGCTCTAAAACACAGACAACTTAGATAAAAGTCGCCCCAATCTCATCTGAGGTCACCCTGGCTTTTTCCCAGGGAAGTCTAAAAAGATGTATGTGTCGATCAAAGTTAGAGGCCCAAATCTGGTTTCTTTTGTAACAATGTAGCATCCACATCAATAGTCAGCTCAGCCATATATAGCTTGGGTCTACCCTCTATCACAGAAACATTTTGATTTTGGAAGTGCAATGTATTTATCATGACTTTATTTTGGAAGTGCAATTTATTTATCATGACTTCAGAAATAAATATTTTGTGGTTAGTCAGGATATGGCAAAGTTCTTCTGTAAAGGTCCAGATAATAAATATTTTTAGCTCTGCTACTGTAACATGAAAGCCACCAGAGACGATACAAACATGAATGAGCAGGGTCACGTTCCAATAAAACTTCATTCACAAAAACTGGAGGTGAGATGATTTTGGCCCATGTGTGGTACTTTGTTGACCCCCTGATCTAAAAGGATGAGAATACTTTTAGCTAAAATTCTAGAAAAATGGTCAATATCCCCAAGAAGACAATGAAAATATTTAAAATTCAGATCATTCTATGGCAGAGTCTGATTTAAGCAAAGCCTCCTAACCACCTAGATAAACATTTAATCCTCCTTATAGGTCAATAAGATGGAAAACTCTATTCTCGTTATACAAATGAAGATACTGAGGCTCACTGAGCTTTGTAACCCACCCAAGATCATACAGCTAGTATGATTCCAGTAAAGCCAGGAATCCAACCAAGGTCTGTGTTAATTCTGGCTCAGTGATTTTCCAGCATCCTAACAGGTGTTGTCATTATGCACCTGAGCCTAAAATGGTTATGAAGAATGATCAGGAAATGCCACTTTTATTCTCAGGAAATCATCAGTGATGAACTCAAATTTATGAGTAAAATGTTTCATTAAAGCCCTTTTTACAATACTACAAAATTGGAAACAATTTAAATGTCCAATATTAAAGGAAAGGTTGAACAAATTATGATGTAGCTATTGAAAATAATGTTCATAAGAATATGTAATGATGTTGGAAAATGTTCACAATAATGATAAGTGAAAAAATAAGCAGAAAGCAACGCAGAAGCTTCACTCTATTGTTTTAGCATGGAAGCTATACATATAAAAGCTCTGGAACGAAACACTCTGATTGTTTATCATTTGGTTCTCACTGGTTTGGGATAGCAGGTAGTTTTATTCTTCAAACTTTTTTGATTTTGCCAAAATTTATTCAATATATGTATTTGACTTTCATAATCAGATGAATGTTTTTGAAAAGCAATTTATCCTTAATTATTTTCTATTTGCTCTTCAATTGTTCTGTTTTATGTCTTTTCTTGTGGGTAAGTTGTACATAAAGGAAAATTTTAAAAGCAACCATCCCATCCTCTGAATTCAAAGGAGACTCCTATGCACAATTCTGAATGATAAGCTGAAACATCAACCTGGATTTTTATCTCCAATCTTTAAAAAGCTGAAGCAGTGGGCCTTCCAATGTTCAGAACACCCTTCGAGAGCACAGATGTACATGAATCGACCCTGGCCACAAGCCCTACTGAGTAGGAAGAAACCTTCTTGTTGCAACATTCGTCCTTCGCAGGGTTATTGGTAAAAAAACGAACAAAAAATACCTTACTATTAATATTACGCATGATATCCTGGTATCATTTGCAATGTGTTTGATGTGTTCTGTGTGGCCTGAGAGGTGAGCAACGAGTCAGAAGTGTCCTCCAAGAACCTAGGAAGAGGGAGCCCCTAATAGCAATGTCCAGAAATCAGGTACTAGACCAGGACTGAGTTCCCAGCAAAGCCACAAAGGAGCTGAGTGACCCAGGGCAAGTCGCTTAAAGTCTCTTGAGCTCAGCATCCTCATTCCTAAACTAGGAATAGTGACCATACTTTCAACA
Organism: Pteropus alecto; assembly: GCF_000325575.1. Lineage (NCBI taxonomy): Eukaryota > Metazoa > Chordata > Mammalia > Chiroptera > Pteropodidae > Pteropus > Pteropus alecto. The sequence goes on from NW_006442491.1 coordinate 27,436,903, forward strand.
CCTGCCACTGAGTCACAAAGATCTAATGAGAAAAATAATAAACATCACAAACACATTAAATATCGAAAGGGTGTTGTTCCTCCCATAACTGCCAGTGATAACACTGGGGGTGCTTCTTCCACCTACCACTTTCAGATCCAGATTTTTAAAAAAATCGTTTTCTTGTAAATTGGTTGTGTACTTCTATACTAGAGGAAGACATTGTGTGTGTGCATGTTGCTGTGTGTGTGTGTGCGTGTTAGTTATTCTTGTTTTATTAAGCTATACAGAAATGGGAGTCACAGATATGTGATAATGGTTGGCACCCTCCTAGCTAGTGCCAGTCCTACTGCCTCCCTTAATCATGCTTTTTGTTTTACTATAAACATTTTGCATATATATCTTAGTAAATGTTTGTATTGATGGAAGCATACATCCAGAAAAGTATACAAATCGCAGACTGCTTAATAAAGTTTTCATAAACACACTTAGATAACTGCCATCCAGATCAAGAAATAAAATATTACCAACATCCCAGAAGCATCTTTCATGGCCCTTCCCAGGCAGCAACCCCTCACCCACTCAAGAGAGTTAGTGCGCCTTGACTTCCCACACCAGAGATTAATTTTTGCCTGATTTCAAATTACTCATTAATGAGATCATACACTATTTTATCATTCTTTTCTGGTTTCTTTTATGCAAAGTTGACCGCGATTCACTCACTTGATTGCATGAAGTAGTTCAGTATCTTTGCTAGATAGTATTCCTTTGCATAAATATATCACAGTTTATCCGTTCTACCATGGGCATTTAGGTTGTTTTCAGTCTTCCTTGGTTCTCAGAAATAACGATGCTGAGAACATTCATGTACATGTCTATGAGTAAATTTGTTTACCATCTCTATCTAAAAGTGAAGTGATGCCTCATAAATTATGCATATGTTTAGCTTTATTATGTCTACCCAATTTGTATTTCCTGTAGCAGTGTGTAAGAGTTCCAGTTGCTTCACATCCCTATCAACATTCGACCTCATTTATCGTTTAATGAATCTGGTGAGTGTGTAGTGAAATTTCATTGTAGTTTTATTTCCATTTCTGGATGACTAATGAGATTCAGCACCTTTGCATATGCTTAGTGTCCATATCCTCTTTGGTAAAATAACTCTTCAAGTCTCTTAACCACAGTGCTTTATTTTTTAGAAGTAATTCATGATTTATCCATGCCAAGCAAGGAGTGGCTGGGGATATCAGTGATGGCAGACATTTAGAAAAAATCATTTAAATTTGTCTTTCCATTTCATTTTTCTCTCTGTTACTTGAATATGTATTTTCTTGAACTATTTGAATTCACGATAATAATTCCATCCATTGAGAAACTAGAAAAAATAACGTGAGCTGTCATCTACCAAGCACTTACTATGTGCCAAGCACTTTGTCATCTTACATGTATTCCATGAGAACAACAACCTTTTACAGATAAGAAAACTTTTTACAGATAAAATAACATGAGCTGTCATCTACCAAGCACTTACTATGTGCCAAGCACTTTGTCATCTTACATGTATTCCATGAGAACAACAACCTTTTACAGATAAGAAAACTGAGGTTCAGAGAGGTTGAATAATTTGCCCAACACTACACAGCTACTAAGCGACTGAATCATAATTAAAACCTAGTCTGAGAGCTCCAAAACCATGCTCTCGATCACTAAGCTACCACTCATTATAAGATTCTAGTAGTTTTCAAACTTAACGTGTCTCAGAATCTCCCCGACGCTTATTAAAGCAGACAGATGGCTACCCCACCCCCTCAGAACTTCGGATCCAGTAGGTCTGAAGTAGGGCCTGGGAACTGGCATTTCTAACAAGTTCCCAAGTCCTGACAATGGAGTCACCTCTGAGAACCACTGTTCTAGAAGATGGCAATCATGTCTTCCTTTCTCTCATATCCAAAGGCCCTGGCCCAATGCCTGGCAGACACCAGACACATAAATAATTACTGAATGATTCCTATTCCCCATTGGCCCTCCATGCTGGCACAGAAAGCCATGCCTCTCAGGCTACAGCAGGCTAATGTGAGTGAACCCCATGACCCCTCTGATTCAATGAGGGCCAAGAGAAGGGTAACAAAATACTCTGTTCTAGAAATGCCTGTCCACAAACATGAAGGGAGCAAGTGACTTCACGGATTCCCCCGTCTCCTTTTAATCAGTACAGATAAATCAACATAGGGGAAGAGTAAAACAGTTTCCTGGTTGCATGTTGCTCCCAGGCAATGAAGCCATTGTGCCTCCGGTACCCAGGATGGTGTCTGTAGCTGCAGACAATCCTGACTGACAGTATTGAGGCAAACACGCCCATGCCCTTGCTTAGTGCTCTTTCTGCACTAGGTCTCTTAGAATGCTTGTTGTGCCACAAACTGTCAACTGTCCCCTCTAACTTATTCTTCCTTTTCTCATTGAGTAACAGCACCCTAGTTTTTAACCAAGCACCATGTTGTCCAGATAAAAGACTATTTTTCAGCTTCCCTTGCATTGTGATATACCTGCATGGTCAAGTTCTAAGCAATTAGATACAAGCAGAGGTAGACCTTCCAAGGAGTCTTTTTAAGAGAGAGGGAATATGTTCTTCTCTCTCTCTTCCTCCATCCTGCTACTTCACATACAAAGGCTGGAACTCAAGCAGCCACTTTGGACCATGAGGTTCGGAGCCACAATAGTAGAGGGGTAAATTAGAAGGAGCCTAGGACCCTTTCAACTTCGTAGTACCTCTAGACCGGCTGGCTGCCTTCTCTATGACAGCTTTCATTAGAGGTAGAAATCAACTTTCCTGTTAGTTAGGCCACCGTTATTTTGAGGCTTCTCTTTTATGCAGCTGAACTTAACCCTAACTAGCCACAGATGTTAGCAGGCTCTCTGAGCCAGTCAAAAGAACACTGGACCCGGTTTAGCCTCCCTCTCTCAAAGCACGTCCTCAGCAAGTCACGGCAGTTCTCCACACCTCAGTTTCCCTATCTGTCATATACTCACTGTAATTGCTTCAAAGGCTTTTGTGAGGCACAAATATTACCTAGTTCAGATATGCTTTATGAAATATAAAGCCCTACAAATAAAGTACTTTTATTTCCTAAAAATAAGAGAATATTTTAAAGAGAGCATAAAATAGAAGTAAGCCGCATATGAAATGTCTCTTCTAATTAAGGAGAAGGAACTAAATCAGACGAACAGTTTCTCCGCTCATCTCTGCCAAGTCACCTCTACCAATCTCATCCAGGTCATTCTTTATTTTCCAAATGAGAATTTAATTTTGCTCTAACACCATTATTACATCTAAATTAAATATTTATTAGGCTGAATATCAATTGACTTTTAGAAATAAAGATTTGAAATTTATGAGCTAACATAGAGTAATTCAATAATTGTAAATTTCACAACCGAGCTTTGTAATCAATTACTGTTTTAGCAATGATATAAACGCACGTCCTTCTCAGAAGACCCCGGACAACTATAAATTAGATTCTGCACACATAACAATCTGGCAACATTTCCACACAGGCATCGTCTCTTCCAAGGAGTGACGGAAGCCAGGGATTAATCCCAGGCTGGCTTCCCCTGACCGTGCATTTGGACCCCAGTGCACCCATCCGTCAGGCTGTGCTGAGACTAGCCATAATGAGCACTCACACAAAACATAACTCAGAAGATAAATCACCTGGAAGGAAAACCACACAACCCAAAGGAACGCTGCACAATGTGTAGGTAACAGAGACGATCATTCATGCATTCACTTATCCAACACATAGTTAGTGAGTGCCTACTACGTGCCAGGCACCATTCTATATCAGTGTAAGAAACGAAGATGCCTGCCCTTCTGGAGGGTGAGAAAGAGCAATAAATAATAATCAACATAAATAAGCAAATTAAATTAGGCTCAACATCAACTGATTTTTAGAAATAAAGATTTGAAATCCATGAGCTAACACAGCATGTGAGAAGGTCAGAAATGCTACAAAGGGAAACAAAGTTATAAGTATTACCCTAACTAATTTTATACAAAAGGAAATTATAAATAAAAGAGGAGAAGTAACTTGCTCAAAATCAGAAACTAAGCTAGATTTGAGATTTGAATTCCAAATCCTGCCCTCTTCTACCTCCCATAGTGAATGGGTGGCTGGATGGCCAAACTCGTACAAGCAACTCTGCCCTCCTTTATGACTGACTATAGGACAGAAATCCTTGTTAATTAATGCCCCCTTCTACAATGTCTGTAAGAGATTCTGTAACGCAGAAAATAGGACTAAGGTTAAAAGAATGCTCTGTAGCTAGATTGGAGGTTGGTGCCTATCATCACCCATCATGCTTAAATCTAGACTGGGCCAGAGCAAAATTTCCATTTTAATTTCTATGTGATGAACGCTGGCATTATTTTCCCTCTGAAAGAACCTTAAAGCAATTGTGTGGATCATTGTTCACTTGAAACTCATTCTTTGTCTTCAAAGGGCTGGCCAACTAGAAGAGAATGCATTTTAAATTTGGCTTCTGTTAGAACTAAGCTTGGTAAAGGGGATTCTGAAACCTTTGAAGAGACCTCTGTCGCAAACCCACAGATTTTGGTAATTGATTACAGAGCTTTTAAGTGAGCTCAGTGATTACATTTTGAATTCTTTTATATTAATTATTAAAAGCAAATTATGTTGTTGAAAAGGAAAGCCATAGAAAGGCGATAATTTAATGAAATAGGTTAGGGAGGCATTCTGGATAAGGTAATTGATTTTAAAAATGAAAGGCATTTGGGAGGTTTGTCAAAATGAATTTAAACAACTGAAAACTGTGTACCTAGTCACTACTTATGTGTTCTTTGAAGACGAAAAGAAAGTAGCTGAAGATTTGGTAGAATCCGACCGAATATGAAGAAAAGGAAGTTTTGCTATGTTTGTCAAATGAGCTTGCCACTGGTACAGCGATGCCAGAATGAGCCATCCCTATCTGCTCTCTCTCTATAACCTTCAAGGGGAGAGTTCACAAGAGAAAGAAAAAGATTTCACCTGAATGCCAACGTTTCCTTAGGCTATCCCATTTCAACAGAATTGAAACTCTCCCGCAGTACAAAAGTCAGATCACAGATTTTAGAATCACTTTATTATTTAAACGCTGAACAAGAAACTCCTGCTCGAAGAATGACACCAACCCCTCTAGTCATCTCCAATCTGCCTTCCACTCTCCGCAGGAAATGGAGGCATCCTGTAATGGTCCTACCAGTAGAGGGGGAGTACTACCCTCAGCAGTGGTGCTTACTGGTAGCTTAGGAGCCAGACCCTAGAATCGTCATTTAAAAGCAGGGTTGCCCAGGAGAGCCACCCAACCAGCATCATCTGCACTGGATTCAACATGAATAAGAAACAGACCTACGATTATTATTTTCATTCCTCCTCCTCACTGCAACAAAAAAATGAAACATGGCAAGGGTGAAATACTTATGAGGCACAATTACTTATGGTAAGCTATTTTTCCCTCCTTTGAATTCCTCCTTAACCCTAGTTGAAGAAGAAGGGGAAAAAAAACAAAACATCGCAATCACACACAAAAAAAGGCTAATCACAAAACACAGCCAGGACACATCAACACCCTAATGCACTTGTTGGCATTAGTAAAAGCCAGGGTAGGAGGGAGCACCACTCCTACCCTGCTCCCTGGCCATCCCCTAGCCATGTTACTGTAGCCACAAGCATCGGCCAGAAGGGGTGTTGCAGCAGAAAGCCCATTATGCTAAGGTGTAAGTGGCTTCCTATGATCAACCTAGGCCCAGAAAGCGGTTAAAGAATCCAAGATTGGGGAGTCATGGACACTCTCTCCAGCTTATCATTCCAAAGAGAATGCCCCCCCATAGGCAGGTATAGTGTCTAAGCTTGGAGAACCTGGGGCCTTGCTCTGTTTCTGATGGCAGGTAAATAGGTTCTTTGCATGCCAGACTTGGGTTAACTTCCACCTCTCACTTGGTTTTGATGACTCTCATTTTGATTGATTGACTGATTGACTGATTTTCCCAACTTTCCTCCCACAGCTGCAAATCTGGATACTTCAAGATACTGCTAGATCTTTCATGCTGACAACTGTCATGGAACAATATGAGTTGAGGAAGAGTTTTATTCTTTCCATAGTCGTGATGATGGCCTTGGTTAGAATAATACTGTACTTTCAAGCACTGAGCATGGCAAGGCAGTGTTAGATGTATGAAGAGGACAAAGATGCCTACTGTACAAATGATGAGATGCACAAGTCTATATCAGGTGATCGTGTGAGAGGCAGATGAAGACAGCCCGAGGCCTTCCATTGGGCCAATGAGGAGAGAGTCAACTGGAAACTTTCAAGGCAGCCATAAAGAAGGACAAATAGGTTCAAAAAGAGTTAGAGGCATTTTAATATAGAAAGATGAAGAAATGACCAATTATTGGCTGTTCTGCATTCAGTCTTGTTTTAGACCAATTACTACATCTGTCATATCTCAGATGACAACACGCAGAGCTTTGAAAGGTTCAAGCTCCTACAACTAATCAGTTTGTTGCTCTTGACAATCTTGGGACTGCCAACCCACTCTGACTAGCATGTCCCAGCACAATCACTATTGGGGCCCCAAAACAGTCAGGTGGAAAGGACAGAAGGCAGGACAGCACCTCCACTGGACGTGGCACCAAAGCAAAGCCCCAGGAGTAAGAAGAGACTTCTCTAACATCAAGAAGTTGCAGAAGGGATGTAGGTCTTCACCAGGCTCCCCATTTCTACTACTGCACCTGAATAAACGGATCTGGGCTTAAAGACCACAGGAATGCAAGCCTCTGGCTTCACAGGCCTCCAGCACATTTGAAAGAAAACCAACAATGAGCTTGCAGGTTACCACCTGTACGCCCACTCTGTCTGCAACTCAAAGCAGGCTGGGCTAAGAGTTTCAAAGTTAGGGGGTGGTCTGTATCCTTATCCCACGGATCCTATGGTCTAAACCTAGGACAGCTGCCCCAGTGCATTCTCAACTACATGTCATAATGTCATGTGAGAATAAGCTCCCCTTCATCACAATTTTAAACATACATGTTTATAATATATAAATAATCTAGTTATATATGCATGTTTATATATACATTTATACAGTACCTACATGTGTATACATATATATATATACGGTATTGTTTTCTGATCATCGGTCCTACAAAGCTAGCTGTCAGCTCCGTGAGGGTCTGCATGAAGACCCTGCTTATTGTTTTATTTACTCGCACCTAGCCCTGAGTCTAGCCAGGTCATTCACACGTTAGTTCAGGAAATGCCTGAATCTTTGGTTTCAGACCCTGACTCTGGCCAAGGTGCAGCAGTAGACAGTGCAGATGGCTTCCCCAGCCTTTCGAATAGGTTCTAACCCTCCCTGCTGAGGAGGGAAGGCAGAGCCCCAATCCCGTCTGTCAGGCCACTCTTCGTGATTCTTCATCACGTGCCCTACAGAAGGGCAAGGGGCTCGAAATCCCCCACTCTCCACATACTTGGCCACAACAGGCTGCATCTTTTTCTAATCTGCACGACCACAGAGCTAGCTGAGCCCAGCCCCACGTGCCCTTTCCGACCCCATACTCCTTCTATTCTTATGGGAAAAGGCACTGATTTTTTTTTTGCCAACTTCCTCCCTTCTCCTGGATCTTACCAACAGGGGGCTACCTTTAGCTGCCTAGCTTCTCCTCTACCTCCACTTCTTCCTCATCCCCACTCCAAAGAGTTCTTTTTTTAGAGATTTTGTGATACAGAATCAAGAGAACACCCAAAAAAAAAAAAAAAAGACATAGAAATAGAGAGGCAAGAGACAAAAGGAAAGAATTTAGGCCAAAAAAAACCTAAAATGATCTGTTACAAAAACTTCACAATTGGGACAAGGGCAGGAGAGAAAAAGAGGAAAGAAAGTTGTAAAATATGTATTTGGATTCCCAGTAATAGTCTTTAATAGATGTGAGTAAGTAATTAAATACCCTTTTAAGTATCTTTGTACTGCTAGAGCACGTTGCCATTCAGAGACTGAACCGCATGGGTTCACAGGTTCCTAAGGGTTTTATTTCATTGATCCAGAGGCAGTGAGAATCCCAGAAAACTAGACAGATACTGGGGAAAGTGGAAAACACTAGAATATGTTGTCTTCTCCCTTACCCCATGTCCCACCCATGAAATAAAGAACATCAGATAGGAGCAGAAATTGTCGAAAAGCCTGGGACCAATACAAAAGGAATTTTAAAACCAAACCTAGGGGCCTATCTGATAGCCACGAGATGGAAGAGAACTACCACACACGTGAATGACGCAACTGCCCCATCCTGCTTTAATAAACGTGGCTTCTGGACAAATCGCATCCTGCTCATGGAAGAGTAAGAGAACAAGAAAAAACACAGAACTTATTTTTCACATGTTGGGGGAAAAAAAAAAAAAACAGTGTCAAGTGACCTTGGAGATACATACCTCTGAAAATAATCTACTACACGATCCAGAAGAAAATTTCAGATTAATGTTCATCAAGCTTTTTTTTACCTCATTCATGCCAAAATTAGACATAGCACCTCTAACCCCACGTCCGCTGTGTTATGCTTGTTCCTGAGCAGCCCGGCTCTTTGCTAGTACATTACAGACATTAGTACGATGATGTTTATACTCTTTCCATTTTTTGGCATTTTCAAATTGTTCTGAAGTGATTGTGCATTGTTTCTATAATAACTTTTAAAACTAACTTGACAGGAAACAAAATTATTTCCAAATTTAAGGTTTTTTTTAAATGATTCATTTTCTTTTTAAAATAAAAATATTCTCTCTCTTGTCAAAGAATTATCTCCCAAAGAAACATTTAGGCCTAGATGCATTCAGAAGTGATTTATTTAGATAAGCTTTTATTTTTTAAAACAAAGCTAGCATAATACTAATAACAGAATTTGGCAAAGACCAGGAAAAAAAGACTTAAAATCAATCTAACTTGTGAACATAAACAAAAATCCTAATTAAGCATTTAGCAAATAGAACCAGAAAAACATTTTTTAAAATAACATGTCATGTCCTAATAGAGTTCACCCCAAGAACAGAACCTATTAAAAATAATCATCACGTTAATACATGAAAAAGCAAACATTTTATGGTTAACTTAATAGACACCAAAAAAGTATTTAATCAAATTCCTCACTTTTGCCTGAATTAAAAAAAAAAAAAGACCCTTTACAAATTAAAACAGAACTCTTGTTTAACTCAATGAAAAATTTCTCAACCCTGCCCCCACCCCACAATACACACACAGATACACACACCACCATCACCACCACCAACACCATCACACCACAAAATAATCAGCAGAGTACTTAAGGGAGAAACCCTGGAAGTCGTCCCATTAAAGAAAAGAAAAAACAAGGATGTTCATGATCAGCATTGTTACTTAACATTGTACTCTAAGTGCTACTCGATGCAAGTAGAATAGAGCAAAATAAGTAGTATAGGTTGGAAAAGAGACAGTAAAATCATCTTTATTTGTAGCTGATTGTATACTTGAAAAATCCAAAAGAATCAATGGAAAGGCAAACAGAAAAATAAGAGATATCAGTAAAAAGAACTAAGTTAAAAAACAAACATTAAGAAAATCAATAGCTTTTTACACCAAGAATAACTATATAAAAAATTGAAAAAAAGATACTTCTCAAAAGAATAAAAATAAACAAAACGAATACTTAGGAATGAATTTTACAAAAACTCAGAAAATCCTGGAGGGTTTTACTGGAAGACAAAAAGAAAATACTGAATACACTGAATGTGTTGCTCTGGGATAATCTGTAATATCCAACTTTGTGACATTGTAGAGGTAATTCTAATCCAAAATCCCAATTTATGAACCTTGGCAACATGACTCCAAAATTCATCTAGAAGAATGAATTCAGCAAGAATAGGCAGGAAAAAAAATCCGAAAATGTAATTACTTTAAGGATTTGGGGTGACTTGGCCTGCCAAATAGTAACATATTTTAATACTTTAGTGCAGGAAGAGACAACAAAATATAACAGAATAGAATATCCAGACATAGGCACAAGTATATATGAAAATTTAATATAAAAGAGGCATTTCAAATCAGCAAAGGGGATAGGGAGGATTCCATAAATGATGTTAGGACAACCAGCTAGTCATTTGAAAAACTTGGATCAAGAGAAAACACATATATATTTAAAAGGCTAGAGAAAAAGATAAAATATTTTATCATCTTGGGTTGGATAATACAATTCTTAACATGAAACCAAGTCTAGCAACTGTGAATAAAACAGTTTTAATTACACTTTGATTACATAAGAAACAAACCGTGCAGAAAGAGATGGCATAAATACAGTTAAAATACAACTGTTTACCCTGGTGGGGAAGTGGGCATCAACTGAAATGGGGCACAAGGGAAGATGCTGGAAATGTTCTATATCTTGGTCTGGATGATGGTTACATAGATGTATGCATATGTAAAATTCACTGAGCTGTACAGTTAACATTTGTGCATATTATCAGGTACAAGTTATGCCCCCAACAACAACAAAAAAAAGAGAATAAGTCAAACATTTATCTCATCTTTCCTGTAAAGAATATATTTCTGGGTAAGCAAAGACTTAATGAGGAAGAATTCTTCTTCATACAAAAGTTACAGTTAATAAATGCAAAAGGAACAAAAGAATTAGAAACTCACCATTTTGCAATACCTAATGAAATAATTGGTTTAGAAAAGGTCCATCAATGTCTGTTAAAACCATTAGGGCAGATTGTCTCCATAATGTGGGTGAGCGTCATCCAATCAGTTGAGGATCTGCACAGGACAAAAAGCTGACCTTCCCCCACAAGCAAGAGGAATTCTGTAGTGTCTGCTCTTCCTCGTGCTATAGCAGACTGTCTTTAGGCTTCACCTGCAGCATCGGCTCTTGGACTAGAACTGTGGCATCAGCTCTCACAGGGTCTCAAGCCTGCCAGCCTACTCTGCAGATTTTGGACTTGCCAACCTCCTTAATCACATGAGCCAATTCCTTGTCATAAATCAACCAATCCATATCGCTGAGTGGATGGATGGATGGATGGATGGATGGATGGATGGATGGATGGATGCATGGATGGATGCATGGATGGATGCATGGATGGATGGATAGATAGATGCATGGATGGATGGAGAAACGGACGGATGGATAGATACATATAGATAAATATCTGTATATGTTTCATTTCTCTGGAGAACCCTAACACACTTGGAGAACTTGGGAAAACATAAATTGTTAGGTCGTACCCCTAGAGTTTCCGATTCAGTAATTGTGGGATAGGACATAAAAATTAGCATTTCTCACCAGTCCCCAGGTAAGGATGGTTGTTACTAGTTAAGGTACCCCACTTTGAAAACCAATGCGTTAGACAAAATGTTGATGAGAAAATTCATAACCGATAAATCAGGCTGACAACACCTAAACTTACTGATTGATCTGAACTTCAATTTACAGGAAATGGGACAGTAGAGGGACAAGATACAGAAAACCATAAAGATGCAGTCAGCCAAATCCAGTGCATGGGAAAATCTACCGAAAAAATAATGACCCAGAGTCTTCAACAAATAAATCCCATGAAGAAAAGTGAAGGGAGAACTATCATGGATTCAAAGAAATTAAAAAGCTTCTCGGGGTACTGACTCAAACTACCTACCTATTTTTTTAAATTGAAAAGTCAAAGAAATTTTGCTGATAGAAAAGAACTTTCACCGGCGTTATTGGAACTGGTAATAGAATCATGCTCATACTTTTTGAAGTACTGGTCTGTCAGGCCAGGATTTCTTAGCCTCACACAGTTGACATTTTGGGCCAGATAATTTTTTGTTCTGGAGAGCTGTCCTGTGCATTGTAGGATGTGTAGCCACATCCCTGGCCTCTCTCTGCTAGATGGCAATAGCAACCACCACCACCCCTAGCCGTGACAACCAAAACTATCTGAAACACTGTCCCCTGCGTGCGGGACAAATTTGCCCCCAGTTGAGAACCACTGTGTTAGATACATTTTCTGAAGAATTTGCAAATGAAGTGATATGTCTGGGGGATTTGTTTTTAAAATACTCCAGAAAAAACTATGGCGAGTGGGGTAAGGTGTCACTAGAATGGCAAAATGGTGACAACTTTTGAAGCTGGGTAGCGAGGACATGGTGATATTAGTCTAGTCCTTAGGCTTTAATATATGTCCAAACACTTCCGATAAAAAGATTTTACAAAAACACATGTATACACATAAAGTAATACTGTAGAAACACATTTTTGACAAATGTTCATGATATTAGGTAGAAAAGAAAACAGATCACCAGGCAATACGCACACTGTGATTCTACTAGGATATAAAAGAGAGACAAAGAGATATGCAGAGAGGATGAGTCAAAATATTTATATTAACGTTCTCTAGGTAGCAGAACTGTAGATAATAATTCTCTTCTTCCAATCTATAGTTTTTAAGGTTTCCACATGAACATATACATATTACTCAACATAAACAAACAAATAAAATAAACACTAATAAAGAAGAAAGGGATTGCTATGGAGAGATGTAATGTGGGTAAGAGAAGAAACAAAAAGACTATTCGAAGCAAACAAAATCCCAAAAAGTACAACAATCAGGAAGCCATTGAAGAGATGGGCAAAGACATTTCATTGTCCCATCAAAGCAAGTTCACAAAAGTGCATGTGTGTGTGTTTCCTGATACTGACCTTGGGCATCTGAATTCTACTTAATTTCTCCTGTTTCAGAAGGCAGCGTCACATGGAATAAATTTTGGAAAGCCTTCTCTCTAAACAGAGAATGGAATTTTCCCTGCCAGGCAAATATTTAAACTAAAGTTTTTTTAAATAATCATGTTGGTGCTTAAATATATAGCCAAGTGGAAAACTCAGCTATTAAGCTAGACTCATACCCCAGAGGTTTGGGGTAGCAGGGGTTTTGTTCTTCTGCTTTTCGACGCCAAATATAAATTATTTGCTATTTAATCACCTGTTGCTTTGGCTCACCTGAGTGCCTGCAGCCTGACTTTGGCACAAGTAATTAACAGTGAGCCAGAGTTCCCAGTTTTAGGATTCCTTCTGAAGTATCCAGCATAAATTTCAGTTCCTGGTCTGTCTTTAACCCTCCCAGGATCTGATGTAAGATCATCTCCACGTTCACAGTCATTCCCTCCCACTACAAGGTGGAGCTCATAAAGACAGAGGCTTTACTTTCTTCTGTCTTGTGTCCTTAGTGCCTAGAAAAGGGCCTGATGCTTAATAGGTGCTCAATAAATAATTGCTGGAAAAGGATTTCAATCATGTTTCCCTCCCTCTTCCCTATTTCTGGCCTTCTTGGGGAACAGCTATTATTTCTGGGACTACCAAATGGCCTGAATTATCAGCAGTCTCAAATTCCATTAACATGCTGCTCACCCCCATTTCAGGTAGATTAATGAAGATATTAATACAAACCTACCCACCCCAGTACAACACACACAATGCTCTGCAACACCCCCAGACACCTCCACACCTTGGCCCTGGTGATGATTTCCATTTATTCTTTGTGCCTCAGCCAGTCTGTGCTCAATCTTATTGTCGTTTTAATAAAACTAATTAATTAATTAGTTTCCAGAGTTAAAATTCATAAGGCAGCATATGTAAGTCGACTCTATAGCTGATTCTGAATTCCCTCTAGCCGCAGACTTTTTGTTCTGCCCACAAAGGCTCCTGACTTTATTTGAAGACATGTCCCCATGGCCTCCCCAGTTCCTCAGCAGCCCACATTTTTCTACTGTTCTCAGGCATTTCCTGCCCGATTCACTTGTGTTTGGCATGAGAACTGACATTAGATTCTGGAATCAAGGCCAACTCTCAACTAACAATTCTCTTCCATGCCCATCTCTTGGCCTTCTGCCAATACCCACTCAAGGTCCCTATAAAGTCACCCTAAACCTACTCCTAATCACCCCTTACAGATCTAGTTCAACCTCCTCCTGAGGAGAAGAGGAAACTGAGGCCCAAAAAGTTGAATCAGCCTATCAAGGGTGACATGGTAAGTGAGGGGCAATGCAAGGATTGTGACTGAGGTCTCCTAAGCTCCAAGAGCCCAGTTTCCATTCTCTAGAGCAGAGAATCTAACCCCTGTGAACTAAATCTGGCCCTCTGTTTGTTTTTGTAAATAAAGTTTTATTGGAACACAGCCACACCCAATCATTTTGATATTGTCTATGACTAGTTTGGGCTACAACAGCTGAATTGACTAGTTGTGACAGATATTGTATGAACTGCAAGCCTAAAATATTTACTATCTTGCTATTTATAGAAAAAATTGGCTGACCTCTGCTAGAGGGTTCAAAAATACAGGAAGTAGGAGGGAGAAGGCTGAAGCAGACACCCTATGGAATGCCAACAGCACCCTGTTAGTCTCCTCAAAGGTAAGCAGCTCCAGAGGGGAATAAGAGGACCGCCTCAGGGCGGAACGAGTCATCTCTCTGACCCTCCTTCCCCCTTACCTTCCCCTACTACCCATGGCATCTTTGTGGACTTTGCAGAGATGCAGCTCCACCCACTGTCAGGCACCTTTGGCTGTTCCAACACCCCCCAACACACAGACACACACGCGGGTGTGCTGAGTTTCAAGTATGCTACAGCCTTCATAAAGTTGTTCTGATATATTACACTCAGTCTGCCACAAAAGACAGCCTCTCAACTCCACAGCATGGGAAAGGCCAAGAGCCATGGGACATGCCCAGAGGGAGGAGAGCTTTTCTAGTTCATAAGAAAAAACCATGGTTCCTGGGGTCAGGCTGCCCGTATTCAAGTCTATCTATAGGCTTTACCAGCTGGGTAACCTGAAGTTACTTAATTTCTCCGAGCCCGTGACTCCTTGTCAATAAAATAAAGGTGGCCAATAGTTGTGAAGATTCAACGATGCGATGCTGGGCGTTCTGAGCCCGATGCCTGCCAGAATGAGTGCTGAGTCAGGGTACTAGTGAGAAGCTCTGTAAGCACCGCCTTGGGTATTTGGACAACTGGGAGACTCACACAAACCAAGATTCTGGTACCCAAAAGACTCTCTGACACAAAGGGTCTGAAGCAAGCTTCTTCCATTCCACAGGCAATGCTCAGAAATGCAAAGCAAAAAGACAGCTGAGTAGGCCAGAACCGGTCCCACAGGCCACCCTGTTTGGCCTGGAACACAGGGATGGATGACATGGCAATTAGGAATATGATGGGTACCGGTGTCAAACCAGCTTGAGTTTCTCCCTCCTTCTCCAGTCTAGGGAAAGCCATACAGCTCTGAGCAAGCCATCGGGTCTCCCTGAGCCTCAGTTTCCTAATTCTAAACCAATAAAAGTATCTATATAACAGGGCTACTGCGAGGACTGAAGGAGGTGAAATACCTGAGGGCCTTGGTGCTGGACACAGGTAGGTCCTCTTTACAGGTGAGTCATTGCTGTTGTCCTTTAAAAGATTAACAATTCGACCTGGCAACATCCTCCCCAGACTGACCACTCTTGGTTCACTGTCCCAGCCAGAGTCCACTCACCTGTGACGAGGAACTAGCACCTTCTCCTGTTCCCCCAGGAGGCTCAGTCAAGGTGGATCCTCCTTCCTTTCCTTTCCCAGCCCCGTCTCATGCCTTGCTGGTCCCCAGCCGCAGCCCCATACACCTTCACAGCCACACCTTGCCATCGACACTGCTCCCACATGACCGAGTTTTATGAACATGAGACTAGACAGACCACAACCAGGTGGACACAGAGCCACCGTCACACAGAACAGCAAGAGCAGAGGTTGAGCAGCAGATGCACCAAGGCCCAGATTCCTTCTTGTGTGACAACGGGACAGCCACTCATCCTCTCTGGACACACACTCAGTCATTTGTGACATGCAGGATTCAGACGAGTTATTCCTCAAGTCCCTACCACCTTTCGAATCACTGCAGAGAGTCTGGTCTGAAGCCGTGAGAAAGTCGCCCAGCGCCTTCGCTAACTCCAATGCTAATTTCCACCGAAATGAATCCATTTAACCTGATAGACGTAGCAGTACAAGCAAGAAGTGTTGCTTTCCCAGTGACCTGCTAAAGAGCTCAGCTGGATACTGTGAATGCATCGGATCCTAGCCGCCCCCTGCCCCCCATCTCTAACTAGACTGCTTTTTCTCATGTCTTTCTCCCCATGCAATTATTTTTCAATCCTAATTTTCTCTGTTTTTGCTTACGTGGCACCATGGTGCTTTTCTGCTGCCCCTCCACACCCCTGCTTCCTCACACTCGGCTTCTTGGCGTGTCTGGTTTCTCCTGGATGAGAATTACACGCGGCGGAGGACCCAAGTCACGAAGTCCCTCAGAGAATCCCTGCCGCATGGACATCCCCACCGCAAAGAACCGGCCCCCCAGGGGCAGTCCAGTTTGTGTCCGCACAGCTGCAGGAGGCAGCACGGGGGATCGCTGGAGCCAAACCAGACCCAGAGGTACATGCTTCACTCCTTGACTCGTCCCAGGAGCAAGGTACATGTCCTTCCGCTCCCTGCTCACTGATGAGGAAACCAAGCGCAAAGCCTCCAAGGTGGCTGAGCTGGAAAATGCCCACAGCAGGCCCAGAACCCCGATAAGACCCCAAAGTGGGCGCTGCTTCCTCCTTCTCCGGGAACTAGAGTCTCGGCACCTCCCAGCAGGACGAGGACACAAAAGCCTTCCAGGGGCTTAACATGGAAGAGAAGCAAGACCGTACTCCCTTATCTGCGGTTCACCTTTCCCCCATTTCCGTTCCCTGCAGCCGATCCCGTTCTGAAAATATTAAATAGAAAATGCCAGAAACAAACAATTCATATGTTTTAAATCGCCTGCTGCTCTGAGTAGCGTGATGAAATCTAGTGACACCCCACTCCATCCAGCCCCGCCCGGGACGAAAATTATCCGTTTGTCCAGCATCTCCTCTGTACACGTGTCCCCAACCCATTAGTCACTTAGTAGCCATCTTGGTTATCAGGTCGGTCATGTGAGAGAGGCCACATTCACGTAACTTTAATTATGTACACTGTTATAGTTGTTTATATTTTATTATTGTGCTTAATATCTCTTACTGTGCTTAATTTATAAATTAAACTTTATTATAGGTATGTATAGGAAAAACATAAGGCATATAGGATTTGGTACTATGCACAGTTTCAGGCACCCACTGGGTGTCTTGGAACCCACCCCCCCTGGATAAGGGGGGAGTACTGTATTGTAAATATATTGTAGAATATTTTTGTAAAGATAATCCAGAAATACAGTGAAAAGTAAATACAAAAGAGTACACAATAAAATCTCCCCGCTGCCCTTGACCACGAGCCGCCCAGCTCCCTCTCCTAGGCATTGACCATAAGCACTCTGGTATTTCCTTCTGACATAAAAATCTACATGTATACAAACGTGTGTGTGTCGTGTGTATCCTTTTGTCACAAAACTGATAAGTTACTAGACAAAGTTCTATACCTTGCTTTGTAAAATTAATAAATCTTGGCTATTGTTCCACATTAATTCTTAGAGGTCTCGTTCTCTTTAACAGTACTCCACAGTAGGAATATTTACATTATGTCTAGTCTTTTGCAAGTATGAGGAACACTGTAATAAAAATCCTAGTCCACACATGCCCTGCACAAGAACACACACACACACACACACACACACACATTGTAATAAAAATCCTAATCCACACATGTCCTGCACAAGAACACGCACACACACGTACACACCATGCAGCAGGTAGAATTAATTCCTAAAAGTAAATTTATTTTTAAGTAGACAAGAGTTAGCAACACTTCTTTGGGGTATGTGTGTATGTGTGTGTGTGGTGGAAGATTTGTTGGGTATTTTTTAATACAATGGGGTGAGATCTTCTGATTGGAGAATATTAAGGCTAAATTGGAACTCATCCTATTTCACTTCATCTGCTTTTCTTTGAGTCTGTTGTTCCTCAATTTCATCCACACTTTTGGTTATTAATGCCCTCATTCAATGTTTCATATTCACTAGGCCTTCTTAATCCAGTTTACTTTTTTGAGCCTTAATACCCTTACAGAGCTGTCGTGTGTGAAATTATCTTTTACAATGCTGAATCCAAGCAGTTTATAGTTTTCAGTCAATTACTCCCAACTGCCAGAGCTGTGCTCAGGATAACATTTCTAGCTAAATTTCTTCCTTCTTGGATCATCAATTCTCAGACACTACTAATCCTGGTGTCTGGTGAGGCCACACATTTGGACTCGCAGTCAGGCCAAAGACTCTCTTTGAATTTGGAAAGCCACACTCATAAGCCACACGTGTTCTCAGAAACTTTAGTACAAATGCCAGGCTGATAGGCTGGATGATACTTCACAGCCCCAATAAAGAGTTAACTGTTAAGAAATCCTATAACAAATTCGTTTGTAATTTAAAAAATAAGTCCAATTTCTTAAATCCCTTGGTTAATAAAAAAAAAAAAAATTCACTGGCCACTTAATTCAACTCTTATCAATTAGGTTTTGCTGTGTAACAAACTATCCCCAAAATTCAGTGGCTTCAAAAAAAAAAAACACCATTTATTTACCTCATGATGCTATGGGTAACTGATCTAGGCTCAGCTGGGCAGTCCTGCTGACCTAGGCTA
The DNA here is from genome assembly GCF_000325575.1 of Pteropus alecto. Taxonomy (NCBI): domain Eukaryota; kingdom Metazoa; phylum Chordata; class Mammalia; order Chiroptera; family Pteropodidae; genus Pteropus; species Pteropus alecto. Next base: position 27,455,537 of record NW_006442491.1, read on the forward strand.
GGCTCAGTCATGCATCTGTGATCAGCTGCTGCTCAGCCAGGGGGCTCTGCTTCTAGGGTTAGCTGGTTATCAGCTGGGGTGATGGGAGTTAACTGGGTCATGTATGCGTCATCACCCGGCAGGCTAGAATAAGCTTCCTCACACAGAGGCAGCATCAGGAATCCCAGGGGCTGAAGAGAACACACCCCAGTGCACAAAGGCTTTTCAACCCTGGCCCTGTGTCACATTTACTACTGTCTCATTGGCCAAAACAAGTCACATGACCAAGTCCAGATTCAACGAATGGGAAATAGACTCCGCCTCCTCATGGGAGAAGCCACAATGTCTCACTGAGAGGGCATGAATGCAGGTAAGGGGAAGAACTGACAGCCATTTTTACAACTGACCACATCAACTGTTTATAAATCATCAAACTGAAATGGAATTTGTATAAGGCTTTGCAGTATAGAGCTGCTCTCAACTAAACTGACTTTATTCCTAGAACAGTTCCTTTAAAAAGATTCACATAGAGCAACCACTGGAGAGACCTCCAGTGTCAACAGGTAGGTAGGTATCCATATAATCACTCTCAGTTATTTTACAAGTTAGCATCCAGATACCCTTGATCCAGATGTGGCGGGTCTCTGAAGGGCTTTCTTCAAGGCAATCATGGCACAGAAGAAAGAACACTTGACATGGAGTCCAGAAAACTTAAGCTTAACCTCAGCTCCCAAAGCAAGTTATTTAAATTCCATGTGCTATTCCTTCCCTCCTTTGCCGACAGTGATGGCAGAAGCAATGTAAAGAATTGCTGGGAAGATTCGAATGAAACCACTTTGCGTCCATGCCCCAAAAGTCCTTGAGCCCAGTGTTACATGGAGAAGACCTCAAAACAGTGAATCCAACGCAAATTTCTAAAAGGACTTGATTACTCAAATAAAAATGACAGATGTGAGCAGAGGTCTCAAAGGCAATCAAGGGAAAAGGGAACAAGTGTGGCCACAGGGCACAGGGCTGCACCCAAGTCAGGATGTGCAATTTTGAAAAAGGCAGAACTGTGTGTTCTCCACAGAAAAGCCCAGATCTTGGCTCTGCACTAAACACCCCCTCTTTCCAAAAGAGAATGAGTCCCCCAGGCAAGTCCTTGCCAGGAAAACAGCCCTACCTGATGAAAGAAAGGCACAAGAATATTTGTGCTCCCACTAAAGGCCTGATGGAATCATGCTGCTTGCTCTCTGTAAAAGGAAATGCCCCTGCCTCACCTCTACCACTTTCATATTTCCAGGTAAATAACAAGAGTGATGGCTATGATATGCTGAGTATCAACCATACAGCGGATACTGCCAATCAACCCGCCTACATCAAATAATTAGCATTCAGACCCCAAGTATGCATTCAGCGACATTCACTGAGTCCTTATTACATGCCAGAGTCCACACGAGGAGCTGGAGAAGCAGTGTTGATACGTGCCAGGTACAGTGCCTGCCCGATGCAGCCTTGAGGTGGACCGCAATTGCTGATGCCACCGTTGCTGCCACCATCACACCACCAACAATTTGCCCCTAGCTTTTATGAATGACCACCACATGCCAGGCTTACACACATTTTCTCAGTAACCCCCATGATGACCCCTAAAGCTTCAATTTACAAATAAGTAAATTGAGGCACAGATACCTTGTCCAGGGCTGGAGTCAAACCAGGGAATATCACCACGCCTACCAGGAGAACCCACCTTAGCAATTACTCCTCTTCTTCAGTCACAAAGGAGGTCTTGTGGAGCACCAAAGGGTTCCAGGTGGGACCAAGAACCCCCTTTCCCTCGCTATGAGTTATTTTCAACAGTGTCCCACACTTGCTCTTCCTAAGACTCTTAGACAAAGGCAAGAGGCACCCATTTCTGCTATCCCTCTCCCCCCTCCTTTCAACTTTCCAGAGTCTTCAGCAAATTGATGAAATATAAATTCAACACAGTTCACTGGCTCTAAATCTCAGCTCTGGCTCTTTTATCTGCCTAAAGGGCTCCTGCAGTTGCTAATTCAGCTCTTGAATAAAATCTAACACTTACACATTCATGCATCCACTCATTCATTCAACAAAAACACACTGAGTGCCCACCAAATGCCAGGCCCAGAGTGAGAACACCGAAGAAATGCTCAAGAGTTTTATACAGGGGGTTATGTGACCACAGTTATGTAGAAAGATTACTGTGGCCGCTGGGTCCAGGGGGTAGTCCAAGAAATGCCAGCCTGGTCAAAGGTGGCAATGACAGGGATGGAGAAAAGCAGAAAGGACCTGTTCTGGCCTTGGTCTAAATCTCAAAAGAAGAGTCTTGGCTAGCGGTATAGATTTTGAGTGTCCTGTCATGTAAATGAATTGGGCATGGGTGAGGTCACATAGGGTGACAGCTCTCAACCGAGGGGTGAAATCAGGCCCAGACTTTTTGGGAAGCTTTGTGCTGGCTCCTCTCCCTAGAGTCCAGCCTGCCTCCCAAGGCAAGGACAGAGCACTTAAAAGCTTGCGAAGGTTCCCCATGCGATATTTCCATCTCAGCCCACCAGGAACCACTAGCATGTTCAAAGCACAGAGGGAGAAATTAACCTAGGACAGAACCCCAGTCAACTTCAATTGAGAGAACATGCCCACAGAGGAGGCTGGAAGGGAGCTGCCAGAGTCCCCGTGACAAAGAAGCCAGAGGAGAAGGGGCGACCAGTCAATGGCAGTGGCTGGAGGAAGACTTCTGATCAAGGGAGAGGCATAGCTTTGTTTGTTCTTTACTTTTTCTGCTAAAATGAATTAGTTGAGTATCTACATATGCTGGTGGGAAAGTGTCTCGGTGTATCCCAGCACCACTCCTAGGTTCAATGATTTGGCAGAGGACTCAAAAGACTTAGCATATAGTCATATGCACGGCTATGATTTATTACAGTGAAAGGACACAAAGCAAATCAGCAAAAGGAAAAGATGCATAGGGTCAAGGCTGGAGATGCATCTGCCAGGCATGGAGGAAGGCACAGCAGGCTACTGAGGAGACACGGAAATCACGACCAGGTGCAGGGAAAAGTCACAGAGCCAACCTGCAGGCCCAGATGAGACTGGGCACCATACATTCACAGAGGCCACATTGTTAAGACCTGAGCAATTTTCCTCCAGCAGCATCCAGCTACCGAGTAAAATTAGGCAGAAAAGAAAAAGAGCTGAATTTGTCCAGCTGTCAGGCTCGCTGTAGAGACTGAGGAACAAGGAACTGCGGTTCCAGGAAGGAGAACGGCACGTGTGGTGACGATGGGATCCACACGGACTTAGGAAGGAAGTGATCACAAAAGGCAGCAAACAGCAAGCTGAACGTAAAGATTTGGACGTAAACAGCACCATGCAAAGTGGCAATAAGACCAGGGTGGTATCTAGAAGTCACTTAGGCAACGTACCCACCTAATGTATGAATTACTTCTATAGGATCGTGAGCAATGGTCATGAGGTTCTGTTTGAACACATCTGGCAGCAGGATATACCACCTTACAAGGAACTCATGCATATCTGGCCATTTGTAATCACATGAAAGTCCTACCTACTGCCAAGTGATAATCTGCCTGCTGGAAATTTTGGGCTCTAGTTCTGCCATCTGTAGCTACACAGAACAAGGATCCAGGACGGGGTACCTTATCTCTAATGCAACCACGTTAGTGTTGCAACCCTCAGCTCTTCCCAGGTGTCCATCTGCACAGGTGTCCATCACCTCCAGGATTCAGTGACCACCTATGTGCCAATGACTCCAAGATCTAAAATGCCAGCCTCTCTCCAAACTTCACACTCAAATACTCAACTGCTTACCAGACACCCCAACTGTAATACCCCACAGGCGCTCACACTCTTAATGCACACAAATCTGAACTTGTCATCTCATCCTCATACACCCAACACCCTACATGGGAAGATCGACTGTATCCAGTTCCCAAGAGGGCATCAACTTTAACTCTCTGCTCAGACATCCAGATACTCACCTGTCTGTTCTTTCTTCCTCCTAACTGGTTCTCACGTCCATCCAACTAATCCCTTCCATCCTCAGTGCCATGACTCCAGTTGAGGCCACCATCATCTTTCTCAAAGATGTTTCCTAACTCATCTCCCTTCCGCCATCTTGCTCTCTCCATCATTTTACTGGCATAGAAGTAAAAGTGATGTTTTTAAAAGGCAAAGTTGGTCATAACACATCACTGTTTAAAAGTCATTAGTGGTTCCCATTCGCCTGGGAATACAGTCATAACTTACCCCCTATGGCCTGTATTTCTCTGCAGAATTTGCCTGTTCACCTCTTTGGTCTCAATTCTTACTCTATAGTACCCTCCATCTCTATATTCCAATCACATTAAATATTTTGTTCCCTCAAAGTGCCATGCTGGCTCATCTCTGAACAAATGCAAAGGCTGTTTCCTCTGCCTCATCCCTACCCCCAGATTCTACATGCGATGCTGGGCTTCTCCTCTCATGATTTCTCTTGCTGTTTTGTAATTAACGGTCCACTTATCTTCCTCCTTCCAAAGTCTCTGATCTCCAAGGAAACATGTCTATGTTGTTCACCAATGTCTCCCTGGTCCTGACACATAAGAAGCCCTCTATAAACACCTATTGAAAGAAAGTAAGAAATTTCCATCTGTCAATCACTTCTAATGGTCTGTTCCCTATACTTCTATTAATGCAGCCCCAAATAACATATTTTTAAGTTGTCACAGTTAACTATAGATGCACATGTAATTTCTCTTGAGGTCTTTTCACATTGAGGTTTTTTTCCATTAATCTACTGTTAAGCCAGGTCTCCTCCATCTCATACCCAAGCAATTCCCCAATTTAAATACTTGCTGCAAGAGTTTCTTATCAAGATAGAAAGAAGGAAAACCCATTTTCAGGATGAAAAAGAGAACATGAACAGTTTCAGCTTCCATTTTTCTCTAGTTCTGCCCCAGTTCATAGATTAATTTCTGGCACCAGGATCTGCAGCCAGATAGCAGAGAATCACACAGAAGAGCCTTCCCCAGCTCACAGAAGCCAGCAAGAATCACTCTCTTCACAATCGTCCATTTTACAATGTGTCTAATTATAACTGAATAAATTACTTTTGCCATTCTACAGAAATACTTAAAATAAATAGCTCTCTTTCCTTGAATTAAAATCATAGTCTTTTGTTCAATGTTTTCTGTTCCATAAAGCAACAGAGCCTGTTGATTAAAGATCATTTATAGGACTTCATTTTCAATCTATTTTATGATATCATTTTAAAATACTCCCAAATATTCAGCTGCAAGGAGGGATAAGAACTTCTGGAAATTGGCTCTTTGAGACTTTTTGATGAGAAATGAAGTTGTGGATGTAACTCTCAGCAAAAGAACATATATTTGAAAAGTCTATTTTAATAACTGCTTGGTTCTTTCTCCTGGATTTTTTTCTCAACCCAAGTTCCTATATTTTTCTTGAGATTACAACATAATCCCCACTGACACACTAAATATTACCTCTCTGTATTGAATAGATGACACTGAGACAATAAATCACTTTGAGCTAACACAATATGCCAACCAGCCCCAACTAAGCCAAATATTTGACGAAAGACACACAAACTGAAATTTAGCAAGGCAGGAACACTCTGGGAATTATGACCTGAATATCAACCATCTTTAGACCTTCTACAATAAAAAAAAAAAAAAATAGATGTACAAGGAGGCCAGATGTGAATGTGTAAGATGATCCTGTGTCCAGAGTGGCCACAATTAGCCAATTCTGGGAGACATCTTGGAAAGAGACTATGGTGAGGCTACTCTCCAAACTTAAGGGATGCTGTGACAAAATAAAGACTCCTCAGTTCTGGCCAAAAAAAAAAAAATAATAAGCCATGAACCATTGTTTTCCTGCACTGGTGCAGAAATAAGCACAATGTCAATGAAAAAGACTGTCCAGGTTGGATTTAGCATGACGCTAACAAAGCTGACACTTTAAGGTCCTTTGTTTGCACATGTCCCTTTCAAGGCCTGGTACCTGATTTTGCATTTGAAATGTATTCTTTTTCTTAACGAGGTCCCCCAAATTGTGTACACTTCTACAAAACCTTCTGGACCTGCCCTTGCTTCACAAGTGATTCTAAACAGGACTCAGAGATGCCCTCAGCTGTCAATGGGAATAGGTTGTGTTCACAGGTCATCCAAAATCCCCTAAGAGGAAGACAGAGCATCCTTGTCCAGCACCCAAGACCCTCCCAGAGCAGCCCAGTAGAACCTCTCTGATTCCAAGCTCATTCCCCTTCGCCTTCCACCAGAAACACTCATCTCAACTTTACTCGCCCTAAACACACTCTGCCCCATGTCACCCATCTGGACACTTCTCCACCTTTGGGACTCACTGAAGGGGCACCAGCTCTGAGGAACCTTTCCTGGTGCCCCCTGATTTACTAACCACATCCTCCTCTGTGCCCACCAGCCAAGAGATCAATAACTACCCTGGGTCTGAATTCTGGTTCCTCTGCTTACCAAAAACCCCCTATGCCTCAGTTTCCTCCCCAGTGAAATCAGAGACAATAGTTCTCCCCACTATAGATTGGACATGAGGCTAAACTTTGTTGCAAAAAAGAAAGTCAATAAATGCCAGCCACCGTCGTTATCATGATATCATCCTCCACATCCCTCAGTTAAAAATCCCTCAACAATTTCTTCAACTGCCCCATGGGACCAGGATTTCTTAATGGATGGAAGCCCATGCACAGAGCTTGATGCTCCATAAACGTTTGCTGAACACACAAAGGAATTAAGTGATATTTATATTCTGTCCAACAGAGGTAGGATTCAATAATGTAGCCCACAGTCTCTCGTTTGTTAACATTTTAAGTCTATATAAGAGAATTTGATAAAAAGTAGAAGACAGGAAGATCATAGAGCAAAGCAACTCCGCATTAGGTTTCTCTGTACATTCCCAAGACTCTTCCTTCTCCACTATGTGCCTGCAGAGCCCAAAGCTGCTGGCTGTCTATAAAATAACCCTGCAAGAGCAGCAGCATTCCTCTACTTCTGTTTGTGGACAGACCTCCAAGGGGCCTTCAGATGAAAGAAGAATCTGGTCAAACCTAAAGCCAGACCACACTCGGCACTCACCCTTGGCAGTAGGCACATGCACCATTGGGCACATCTAGATCCCTCCTGTGGGATTCGATACCATGAATAACCCCATAAGCCAAGACGAGATCCAGAAAAGAGCTCCTTGAGCGCGGCAAGGGCTCTGTCTGCGCTAGCTGCAGAGAAGGCATGCTGAAAGTTCATGGATGCGACCTGGAAGCAGATCACTGATATGTGCACTCCTTCCGGCTGGGAGGTGTGACCTGCCTCCATGTTTAAACTCATCTCCCATCACATCTTCACAGCTGATCTTCACTCTCACCTCTGTGGAACTGACAGTTCTTAGAAGGTACCTCAACCTCTCACAGCTCACCACTCTGGCGCGTTCACCACCTCTGCCTGAAATGCATTCTCACCAACACTCCGCTCCATCCCTGGGGCAGAAGGTGTCCATCCCAATAATTTCTCTATTGCTTTCAAACTGATCGCCATCCTGTGTGGCCCCCCAGACCCTCTTCTCCTGAGTCCCCTGGTTCTTATCATGTGGTTCTCAGCACATTCTATACCACATCACACTTGTTTATATGTCTTTCATATAAACCCACCAGACCAGACTATATCTACATGAAACAGAAACTGGATATTTCATCCCTGTAACTACAGCACCCGGCACAGCAACTGATGTACACAGCAGGCACTTTATAATTGTCTGATGCATGAAGGGTTCAATGAGTAATCCCCCATGAGATCAGAGACTTAAATTATGTTCCACGTAACTCCTGATTTTCTTAAAAGAATGTGCATTCCCAACCCATGCATCACCTCCAGCCTAGCTATACGATAAAGAATATGTAGGTTGGTTTTTTCAGGAAGAAATTACCCATAGCAGAACCACCAGAGGCTCAGGGTGCAGCAGCGGTATACAGTGAGCATGCCTCAAAAATGTACTGTCTCTGCTACCTTTTTGATGGGCCAAAAATAAATACATTAAAAAGCAGCAGAAGTTAAGAAGATAGTTTTCACTATTACCCCCAAGATTGCAAACATCAGTATCGTCTGCTCAAAAAATCTTAAAACTGCCTGACATAGGTCAGGGATTTTTTTTATATGTCTGTGTGATATTCTTACTTCCGCAGGACAAATTAATGCTGCAGAGCAACTGGGGAAAAGAAAAAAAAAATCTTGATTCATGTTCGCCTGAAATGCAGTTGGCTTTAATTGTTTTCTCATGTAATTACATATATTACCAATGTAATTACAAATAATACATGGATTTGATGTGTGCAATTATAGAACAGTATATAATTTTTAAATGTGGTACATTTCTTTCTCCCCAAGATTCCCTTGTGAAGGAAACAATTTATCATTTCTCAAAATATGTCTCTTGTGCATTATACTTTAATAAAGTAAAAATTAGTAAATATTTGCTTTTCTTTTATATTTCGACAAAATAAACTTTGTCATGAAAACTGAGGTTTAAAAAGGCTCATTATATGCCTTGAAAAAGTGCTTCCACTAGGCTAATTCTACCTATTGGAGAAAAGCCGGCCAAACATTATCATTATGAAGAAAGGCAATTGTAGAGAACCTACTATGTGCAAGGCAAGGCCAAGGGAAGTATTTGTGATGCCTTGACGTAGAAAGAAATAACACTTCCATGAACTGGTGAAGCCCAGCCCATTCTGGAGTGCAAGAGATAGACGAGAAAGCTGGGCTCTCTCTGTCCCGTCCTTGAGCAAGCGATCAAACCTCACAGAGCTTCAGTAAAGTGGAGGTCATCCCACCTTGCTCACTATGCAGTGTGAAGATTAAGTGAGATAATATATGTCAATCTCACTTGGGCAGTATATGCCTCACATCATACGTAGGTGGTTCTTGATGCAACAGCATAAATCATAACCCTCCTTTACTTCTGTCGTATTTTCATTTGCAAGATCACTGCATGACATCTAAAACACTGGGGTCTCTAGGTCTCACATTTTTGAAGGTAAAATGGCAACAATCTGGACTCATTCAATGTAGGGGAGTATGAAGGGTCCAGGGAGGAATGTGTGAATCCCCTGGAGATGTACAGAGAGGAGAAGACGTGGGGGCGAACACAGCATTCTCAACTGTAAAGACCAGAAGGGAATTTCTAGGTAATCCTAATCCGAGTGAGCCCAACTTAGGTTCTGTTGAATTCATGCAATAAAATGTCTTTTGTTTAAAAAGTAGCTAACATTTAAAATCAGGAGATTTCTCATGAAATGGTAGATTGAGACATCCTCTGGAAAGTGAGAAGCATACGCATCATTGAGCCCAAGATGCTTTTGGCCACAGCTGGCTGGAGCCAAGGAGGGTTGCCCTCCAGCTGGCCTCACCCGGTGGGCAGTCCTCCACTGTGATCATCATTTGCATAAGCTAAGGCACCCTGTGGGACATAAAAACTTGGAGATTCTCAGATGGATTTCCAGACAACACAAAAGAGACCAGTAAAGGATTATGATCTACATCTTCAACTAATGCTCTGCTATATCTGCTGAAGCCTCCTATTCGTAGGGCTAGCATTGTTCTTCCAGAAGCCTTAATCAAAACTGCTGTCATGATCTCCCCAAAAAATGTGTCTCCAACCACCTACCTGGAGCTCACTCGGCTCCAAGGAGAAAAGGAACACTAGAAGAAAATTAGTACAGCACAAACACAGTGGAATGTCCTGCCTTCCTAGAGATGAAAGCAGGCGTGGTCTGCCTCCATGTCGAACCTCATGTGTGAGAAGGAACTAGACAGACCATAGCTGGTCTGAGATGTCCTGAAGATTCTCCACCGAAATACTCAAGAATATGTCTCTAAATGTGGTGCTCCAGTCAGGTAAAAGATGGTACAGCCTCCATGGCATAGGAACAGAAAGCCTCTAACAAGGAGAGCTACTAACAAATGCAAGAAAGCAAACTCTACTGATGAGAAAACTGAGTCTCAGAAAGTTTTAGTAAGTCTGAGAAGCTGGAATTGAATCCAGCAACTCTGACTCCAGATCTGCATAAACGTACCATACACTTAAATATATTTGACCCTTGAACAGCACGGATTTGAACTGCAGGATCCATCTATCTGTGAATTTTTTCAATAAATACTGTAAATGTGTTTCCACCTGTGTTTTTTTTTTCTCCAGCTTACTTTATTGTAAGAATAGAGTATATAATACATATAACCTACAAAATATGTGTTGACTGTTTATGTTATCAGTAAGGCTTCTGGTCAACAGTAGGCTATTAGTGGTTAAGTTTTGGCAGAGTCTAAAGTTATATGCAGATTTTCAACTGTACAGGGAGTCAGCACCCTCAATTCCTGCATTGTTCAAGGATCAACTGTAGACACACCTTTCCCAACTCACTTGAAGATGAAGGAGGACAACCTCAACAAACCCACCTGATGGAGCCAGCCACATTCCAGAGCCACCGACAGTATAAAGGAATTGATGCTTATTTTACAGTGACATCTGGATGAACTATAAATGTTTCAATCTGGATACATTCCTATCGTGGAAATAACAGTTTCATCAAATACAGAAACTGCTCAGGAAAAACCTCTATTCCATGTTCAAGTTCAACCATGGGCTCAAAGACTAACTAAAGAAGTTTTTGTTTTAAGAGTAAGCCAAAAAAAAAAAAAGATTGAAAGGACATTTACCAGAATATTAAAATGGCCGACTCTAGTAGGATCACAGAGAGACATAACTTTTTCTTCTGTTCTTTTTTCTCTAGTAGCTTTGTTTTCTTAAATGAGCTAGCCCTACTTGTTTAAAATAATCTATAACTAGACAAGAAAAATAGAATACATGAATTAATCTCACTCGAGTAAGGGAGTTAAGGTAGGTCCTGATCTGAGACCCACAGATACACATAACTGTAGGGTTTTTTTATATATAAAAGTATAGTTTAGCCTATACTTCTGCCTCCTTCGTCCCCCTATAGACTAGGCAAGGTCCCTCCAATGCCCAGCTATCCCTACTGTACCCCCAATCCAAGCAGCAAGGTCCATAGCACATAGTAGGTACCTAGTAAATACCTGTTAAATAAATTTATAGTGTCTTGTATTTCTCCTTCACCCACTCCTTCTATGGGTCTGTCCATTTAAATGATGTTACTCAGGTGAACGATACTTCCGGGGAAAGAGCATACTATCAATTACCCTCGTAACCTCAAAAATCATATTTGAAATCAAATCCGCACAAGTGACAAGTAGAAAATATAAAAAAATGGAATTCCCCTCAGCCTCTTAATTTCATACTATATATCAAACTTCTCCCAAGCTCTGAAAATGTCCCATTTAACATTCTACTCTAGGCGTTCAATTCCAAAACCTGAAATGGAGATTGTATTACTTAAACACTTCCCCGATTTTTTAATAAAAAAAAGAAAAAAAATTCCCCATTTTTACCCTTCAACCAGATTTTATCGGCTCCCTATTTCTCTCTAATGCTGTTGTGTACTGGCCAGGAGAATTTAGGGGAAGGCTCAGAGTTGTTTAAATTCTGATACTTCATTATCCTGAGACAAGGGGCATTTATTTACCCAGTGGCAAATGCATGAACACATTTAGAGTATATGGAGATGTCAGTTGCCATCAGATAAAATGACAGAGAAACACTGTAGCAAAGGCATGTCAAGGAGAATCTTCTATCTGAACTTTCTTCTCCATGAAGCTGAGTATCTTGAGATTGGAGACCAATATGTATGTATAACATGACTAAAATGTTGTTTAAAAAGCATGTGTGTTATGTTTGTATACAGACGTGTCTGTACACCAGAGGCAAAATCAGAAAGGATATACATCAGATATAAATAATTAGCCCTGAATGTGCTGAAGCAAAAAAGCCAGTGTGGTTAAGGAGATAGAAACTTTCACTCCATATTTTATATAATTCAGATAAATAAAGTGATAGAATTATGGATGAATTGTATTTCTGTGTTTTATCTATTTTTCAAATAAAAAATATACGAGTGTATGTGTCTATATAAAGATTAGTTCTCTGCCTTCTGGTTAAAACAGTGTGAAAAACACAAACACATGTAGACAAATACACATTGAGAAGCAACAGCAGAATCAAATGGCCTGTAATTTAGCCTTGGGGCAACACAATGAAAGCCCTTAGCTGCCAGAGACACTAACTTCTTAGACTCACAGTGAAAATTCCATCCAAAGGCAGAGGGAGAACTGGCTTTCCCTCGGTCTCCTCATTGGCCCAGACAGGGTCACATGCCCATTTATTCACCAATCACTGTGCCCAAGGAAATGCATGAACTCACTGGTTCAAGTACTCAGGCCCAAGCCAAGCATCGCGGTTAGGAAAGTTGGATTAACTCTGATTGGCTAAGACCAATTCACAGACTGGGGGCAGGAATAGGGTCGTTGGGAGTGAGATCCATTCCTAGGGAAA
>NW_006442491.1:27468138-27494665 GCF_000325575.1 Pteropus alecto
CCACACTGGTCCTTTCCCTCAGCATCTGCTCAGTCATAAAGTAATGTCACATCCGTGCCCTTGTCTATTATCACAATGTGTGTGTGTGTGCATACACACACACACAAAGCTGCTTTTATCTCAAATTAACAAGCCTTAATCCGAACTGCTTAACTGCCCTTAAAAATGTAAACTGACTTCTTACTTTTCAGAAATTAGCAGCCTGCGCCCTCAGCACAAGACTTCCACATATGCGAAGAGGGCCAGGTCACTTGCCAAGCTCCTCTCTTTACAAAAATCATCCGTTTCCTCTGCTGAGAACTTTCCTCCACCACTTTAAAACCTGTTCATCATTTCATCTAGCTCCTTACACACTATTCACACCACTCCCAAGTGAGACTGAACTTCCCTGAGGCTTAGAAAGGCACAGGGAGCACTGGGCGGACCCCATGCTGGGGCTTCTCCACTTGCTCCTGGTGTCTGAAAGGTCAGAGGTCTCACTTCCCAGTCGGCCCTGGGGACAGGGACAAGTGAACAGCTCCAGTTGTGTCCATCACAAAGCTTGCACGTCATGGCGGCTCAGAATTAGGAGCCGGAAACCCAGAGGGTCCTTAGCAACCCCATGCTACAGATGAGGACACTGAGACCCAAACAAGAGAAATGGCTTCCTGTCGTTTCTTGGGATGTTAATGACAGTACAGGACTAGAATCCTGGGCTCTGAGCTCAAGGAGCTCAAATAATAGTTGGGTGGAGAAATGAACAGATGGACAGGTGGCCGGATGGGAGGGAGGGACAGAGAAAGAGACAGAGAGAGATGACCAGCTAGCATCTTGCTATAAAAAGTTAAATCATACTATTCCATAGTTCCAAACGTGTCGAGACTTCCACCTAGCCACCTTAAAAATTCCTGCCATAGTTTACAACAGAGACGGAGAGTGAATGGTTGGCTCAAACCCAATGCCAACTTGAGTGGAGGAGGGAGGCTTAACTTAACACACATGCACTCATCACGCACCCAGAATTCCAGGTTCTTATCAATCCCTGATGACTCAATGGGAAAAGCTGTTACAACAAGACTGGTGAGGCTGGGGTGATCAAGAGACACCAAGAGGCAATGGCCACCCTGCCTGGCTTGCAATGGGAGTTCTTTGTTGAACTTTTGAGATTAAAAGAGAGGTACACCTTCACTGATGAGCTCCTTGCCAGAATTTATGCAGAGGCGGTGGGCTGGGTAGAGTGAATCAGTTATGAGAAATCTCTTACCCCTTCATTCATGCACTCATATATACTGAATGTCTACAGTATGCCAGGCACTGTGCTAAGTCATTGGAACAAATGTCTGTCCTTCTGGGTTACATCTTACTTGGGGTGGGAGGTGGAAACACACGATAAACAAGACCTATAAATTACACTGTGTAGGTGGAACGTGCTAAGGAAAAAAGAAATAAGTGGAGACCTACCTGATGCCCCTTGCTGGCCAACCCAGCCCCACACTCTGGGTGGGAGAGAGTGGGCACTTCGCAATACTACATGAGGTACTCAGGGAAGGTCTCACTAACGTGCCCAGGATGGCCAGTCCTAGCTTATTCCAGTTGTGGCCCAATTAATGTCTATCGGTTTCTTTTAGCACCACCTTTCCAAAGTGTCCTGGTTTGGATGATGAATTACACAGTTATCTTATCAAGAAGTATGCGTTAAGACTCCAAAGCGGCAAGGGAATTATCCCAGAAGGTATCCAGGGGAAGGACGAATAGAGCAAAGACCCCACACAGCAGCGTGCCTGATGCGTCAGAGGAAGAGCAAAGGGCCGGGGGCTGGAGCACGAGGAGCGTGGTGGGCAGTGAGGTCTACACAGTAATGAGGACTCGTGGGCCCTTCAAGGAAGGACTGTGGATTCACTGACTGACATGGAGAGCTGTGAGAGGGTTCGGAGCAGAAGAGGAAAGTGACCCAGTCCTTATTTTAAATGACAGTGCCAACTGTCATCTTGAGAGTAGATTTTAGCAAGACAAAGGAAGAAGAAGGAAGAAGGATTAGGAAATTCTCACGCGGATCCCAGAGGGAGAAGAGGGTGGCTTGACCAGGTGGTAGCAACGCAGGTGGTGGGAGTGCGGCTTCTGGGTGGGTGTGGAAGACAGCACAGTACACGTGCTGAAGCATTAGGTGATGAGTATGAGAGAAAAAAGCTCAAGGACTTCGGCCTGAGTAACTGGAAGTGTGCGGTGCCCATCGACCGAGGTCAGGAAGCGTGAGCGTGGTTCAGAAAACCAGGAGTTCAATTTTGGCCACGTCGAATGTGAGATGTTTGTTAGACACACGCGTGGAAATGTCATGAGCTGGCCATCGGAGTCAGGAGCTCTGTAGAGAGTTCTGTGCTGGAGACACAAATTCAGGGGTCGCTGTCTTGGAGAAAGTCTTTAAAACCATGTTTACCATCAAAGAACATCAAGCTGTTTAATGCAATTCAAAGCAGAACGAATTACAGGGTCATGTTTTATATCTCCCCCATCCCGTCCATGCTCCCATGAAAGCTTCTTACAACCCCAGAACATATATATAACCCACTACAGGGCCTGCGCAGTCACAGCAGCAAGGCACGCCCAGGGGCGTGAGCACCTCCTAAAACAATTCCACCCCATGACAATCCAAGCGTTACTGAGGACAACTTGTATGAAACCAGGCAGCTGGTGAGGTGAGCACTGAACATAGAGACAGAATACCCAGGAGAGGAACTCTGGCTCCGTTAAGAGCGGGACTCTTTAGCTGTATAACCTTAGACGAGTCACTCAACCTCTCTGAACCTCAGGTGCCGCACATGTAAATGATAATGATACCTACCTCATAGGTTGGTTATTGAGCAGTTAGTGACAAAATCCATCTAAAAAGCTTAGCACAGCTCCTGGGACATAAAAACTGCTCAGTAAACATCAGTAATGATTATAATGTTGTTGTTGTTGTGGTTGTGGTGGTTGTTGTTGTTGTTGTTGTTGTTAGCATTGACTAACTTGGGTTCCCCCAGAGGCAGTTTTTGAGACCAGGATTAGAAAACAAAGAGTTTATTTGGAAAGTGATCCTAGGACACACTGACTAAGGAGAAGGAAAGTAAGAAATGGAAGGAAAGAAGTCGATTCAGGGTGTGTGACCAAGCAAGTGACCACTATAATTCTGTGAAAACTGAAATTTAACCCCATGGAGGCACTTGGGGGTCCAGTGTAGAACACGTGACTCCCAGTTATCCCACCTAAAGGTGAGAGAGCGGAGGTCCTTAGACCTCAATTCCCACGTCGGTGGGGGACACACACTGGCCTCTGCTACAGAGTTTACCGTTATATGGTTTTTCTGCCTAACACTGGGCCAAGCCACCCAACTTCTCTGAGCCCCAGTTTTGCACCTATAACCTAGGGGGGGCATAATATCTGCCTCTCAGAGTTGGCCTGAGGATTTTACAAGATAATGTTAGTAAATGCCCCTAGAGAGATTCTTGGCATGTAAAAGATCGGTTTCCTTTCTGTCTTTCTTTTTCTCCCCATTTACGCCCTTTGCACAAAAAGGAAAAACTTGCTTCCTCAGAGGCCTCTCAAGCCCTTTCGAAAGGGCATTTTCGGTTTGGCGGCATTGCTCTCCGGCTGCTGAGCACCCCCTCCCTGAAATGTACTCTCTGACATCGGTAACAGTCTCCCTAAATATTCATTTCTGGATGGAGGAAGTGGAGATGCTTCGAGAGCGATGATGGCGACTCACGTCCCCAAGGTACGTGTAACTTCTATCGCTGCCCTTGATCGCACTCTATCGGCAAAGCAAACTGGTGAAGGTGGAGTCGTCGGTAAATCTGCCCACATTCAGCTCCGTGGTGTGTACACTGCCGTGCTGCTGACAGACACCGGCAAGTTGACCGAAAAAGGAGACGGTCCCTTCTGCCTGCCCCTCCTCCCAAAGAAAGCTCAATTTTGAAAGGGCCCCCACAGGAAGCAGACCTGCCCCGTGCAACCCGCCAACCCGTACAGCAGAGCTGGACTTGGGCCCCGGAGACAAGTGTTCATGTGTGAGCAAGAAGCCACCAGCATACAAACGAGCGAGGAGGTCCCAGTGCCAGGAAACCCCCACAACGGCTATTTGTTCAGGGTTCTGGGAAATCCGAACGCCAATGGGGGTCTCACGGAGGCGTCCAACAGCCGGAATAAATCTGAAAGAAGTTAACCACGTCTGAGGCTGACCGGGGGTGGTGACCGACACACAAGTAAGCCTAACTGATTGATAATTACTCTCTGTTTAGAGTTAGCAACAGTCTCAAAGAGTGACACCCTGCTGCACCCAGCAAAGTGCTCCCCAACCTGGACAAAGCGGTTTAGCTGACAAAAAAAAAATGGAATTAGGTGGGTTCTGGAAACAGAACTGCATTAAAAACCGTAAATATGGCATCGGATTGATTTTTCATACAGCCCCCCACACAAGCATTAATACCCCCATTTTATAGGTGAACTGAAAGTTCACTGAAAGAATTGAAACTCAAAGGGCTTGTCAATAATTTGATCACGGTGATAAAGGCAATCAACAAAAAAGGTGAGTATAAGCCCACACTTATGTATCAAGTCTGCCTCTTGAGAATAATGTTTTAAACATCGACGGTGTTTCCATAGGCAGAATTTAGTGTAATACAAATGTATTTACTGTATTTAGAAGCCACCGGTGGCCTCTGAGTGGAAGGAGGGGCATTGTATGGGAAGAGGTTATGAGAGAACTTTAAGACCCCGGCCTCCGGAATAGCCTCATGGGAGCATCATCTTGTGGTGACATTTCATCAAGGTGGACAGTTAATGACTACTGAATTTTCTATATGTACATTATACTAGCGCAGGGATCAGAAAATCATGGCTTGTGGGCCAGCTGCCTGTTTTTATAAATAAAGTTTTATTGAAACACAGTCACGCCCTTTCATTCACATATTGTCTCTGTCTTTCTGACCCTTTGTAGAAAATGTTTGCTGTGCCCTGTGTATACACAAAACGCTATACACAAAACACTGAACTTGGCTTGGGCACGCAGTAGATGTAACTTTCTGCTCGTGTTTTTAACTAGTCACGTAAATGACTTTGCGGACTTGAAGAACATATCAAATGACAAGAAGGAGAAAGAGCTTAATGTTACTCTGACATGTTTATTAAAGAATTTAAATGCTAGCTTATAAAAGATGCATGCAATCCAATGAGAATATAAGTAAGGAAACCAGAATAAATGGAAGAAAATCAAGACAAGAGAGAAAATCATTTATTGTGACATCTTAGAGGACTAAAATTGCTGCAAATTTGACTCAGAGTTTCCTGGACACCAAAGCAATAATGGTTAACACATGCAACACAAATGTCAGGATACCAAATAAGAATTTTAAATTCCCCCTGCACAGTCCAGAGAGTGTCCAAACCTATGCACACAAGTGAAAGTTGGCTGCTCTCGATTAATAATTAAAAAAAAAAAATCTTTACCCCATTTTTCCTGCAAAAAGACAACTCATTTTTTGCTCTGATGGGCAAAAAAACCCTCAGGAGCCTAATTTTCGCCAACTGCCATGTGGCATTGCCCATTCCCATCTGGGCGGCCTGGCACAGACCTCAGCGAATGGAGGAGAGGGCCCCAGGAGGGTCCTCTGACCATGACTCCATTGCAATGACCTACTTGGGATGAGAACAACATTTTAGAGTGGAACTATGCTTTATGGGTCATAAATATTGCACAGATGTTCCTTATTTACATAGACTCAGTAGATTATTATTGCAACATTATCGTGCTTAATATGGTGATTCCTGCCTTGGAAACTGGAGGGCAGGAAGCAGGAAGATGTAATTAAACAAGCATAGTGCACATTTTGGGGGCTTGTTCAATTTAAACAAAAACGCACACTGAAACTGCTACCTGTTACTCAGTTCCACAACTGACACTTGATGGCAAGAGTTAAACTTCTCACAACGTATCTTTTGCTGGACTGAGAGAGCAATAAATTAAATAATGACACTAGTAGTAAGAGGTAGCATTTCATGTGTGCTTACTATGTGCTTTTTATATGTATTAACTGACTTAATTCTCAGAACAATCTTGGGAGGTGGGTTTTATAACTATGCCCTTTTAACAGAGAATGAAACTGAGGCAGAAAGCTACAGTAAGTGACTTCCCAGGGTCAGAAATGAACTAGCCAGTGTCTCACTCCAAAGTCCTTGCTCTGTTAACATATACACAAAAAGCAAGAACAATAACAGCTTTCTGCAGAAGCAAAGGTGTTCTGTGCTGTCCTATCTGGAATCACTGAAGCGCACGACTAGTAATGCCCAAAACGATGTCAGTGATCCCTGGCGAATATAACATCACCTCCCTGCAGACAGAGGTCTACACAGTTTTCGACGCTGGAGTCAAGGAAGCAAGGAGTCAAGTCTTTAGATCAGATCATAGGGCTGCTTCTTGCTCCTGCCCTCCCCTCCTGCCAGACCAGCTTGGCCTCCAGCAGCTCCTACACACCAAAGGGCTTGGCTTTTCATGGTGACCTGCTGGGCATTGGCTCAGCCCAGACAGCTCTCCCATGCCCTCACCTGGATCGCTCCTTTAGAGCCAAGCCTCATTGTCTGTCGGAAACCATCCCTGGCTCTGGACAAATGAGCCGTCCCCCAGGACAGCAGTGTCTTGCAGCAGCATCTCATACCTACCATGTCTGTATGGTGACTGCCAACACGCCCTTCTGTTTCCCCAAACCAGACAGTACTCTCTTTAAGGACAGGAATGGTCCTTCACATCTCCCCTGCCGAGATTAGCTCCAGTGGGTGACCCAGAGAGAGAGCTCAGCAAACACTAGTGGACCAGAGCAATGGGCTAGGCAGAGTGGAGACCTATCTTTGTCAGCAGCGAGGATGTCCTGCCAGGAACTGCAGCTGTGACTCCTAAGATTTGCCATAAAATAGCAGCCCCTTAGCCTCTTAGCAGCTTTTGAGTTTCCAAAATAAACGTCTACAGTCAACACCGAGATGGACAGGGTGCCTGCTTCTTGACAGTCCACTTTATAACACAAATCATGCTCGTCCTTGAGTGCAACCAAAGTGTTTGCATGAGCCACGCTGAACAACCATGAGGTGAAGAACAGGCTGGATGTATAAGGCAGTAGCAAGTTCTTATACATTATTTAGATGGTTCTGTGGCTCTTTAAAAGTGGAATAGAGGAGGGCGTCTACAGGGAGAGAGTTTTTAAAATTGTGAAATCTTAATTACGGTGTAAATGTTTCATTTCCTTACTCCTTCAGTGTGATACAATGTACACCTGATCATTGAGGATTATTTGAAATATTACAAAATAAATTAAATTATAAACAATAAATTAAATTTTATGATGTCTTATCTTACATTCCAATTATCTCAGCTTACTGAAAATGACATTTTGTACAAAGGAGAAAATGAGTTTGTTATTGGAGAGAAGGACGAACTGGCACAGATGTGGCAGAGGATCAAGCTGAGATTCAGCACTGACTTCCATTCATTCATGTAGTCTGTCAACAAACATTTACAGAGCACCCACTATGTGCCAGGCGCTTCCTGGAGGGTGAGCGAGACAGAACTGCTCCCTCCAGGAGCTTATATTTGAGTGGGAGAAACAAACTAATAAGTAAATAAATAAATATTTTGAGGCAGTTGATGCTCTTAACATATCAAATTAGTCCAGCTGCTATGGACAGAAAGTGAAGGAGTGATATCTGAGCAACGGTTGAAAACAAGAAGCAACCCAACTAGAAAGAACGGCAAGTGCAAAGGCCCTGAGGCAGACACGGGTTTTTCAATTTTCAAGAGAGGAAAAGAAGGCCAATGTGGCTAGAGCAGGAATCAGCCAACCTTTTCTGTAAAGGGCCAAACGGCAATTACTTTAGCATCTGCAGGGTACAAAGGTTTCCATTGCAACTACAGCAGTGCCCCTTTTCTGCAGGGGACACATTCCAAGACCCCCGGTAGATGTCTGAAACCACAAGTAGTACCAAACCCTATATACAGAATGTTTTTTCTTATACGTACATACCTATAATAAAGTCTAATTTATAAATTAGGCACAGTATGAGATTAACAACAATAATAATAAAGCACAACAATTACAACAAAATACGGTAATAAAAAGTTATATGAATGACTCTGGGGCCATTATTAAGTAAAATAAGGGTTACTTGAACGCAAGCACTGTTGTGGTAATATGACGGTTGATCTTGTAACGGAGATGGCTACTAAGTGACTAGCATGGAGGCAGCATCGGCAGCGTGGGGGCGCCGGACAAAGGGATGAGTCACATCCACGTGGGCACCAGCAGGACGGCATGACGTTTCATCCGAACGACTCAGAACGGCACGAAATTTAAAACTCAGGAATTGTTTATTTCTGGAATATTCCTTTTAATAGTTTCAGACTGAAGTTGACCACAGGTAACAGAAACCACAGAAAACAAAACCTCAAATAAGGGGGCCTACTGTACCCCACTCCACCACCATGGCACGAAAGCCGCCATAGACGATATGCAAACGAACGGGCAAGGCTGTGCTCCGAACCAACTTTTTTATGGGTCCTGAAATGTGAATTTCATACAATCGGCATGTGTTAGAAAATACTGTTCTTTTGATTTGTTATCAACCATGTAAAGAGGTAAAAACCATTCTCAGTTCACAGGCCACATGAACACGGGCGACAGGCCAGGCTTGTCCTGCGGGATGAAGTCCGCCAACTTCTAGGCTGGATTCTGTCACGTAATGGCAGGTGCAGGGTGGGAGAGGAGATGAGACATTATCAGGGGCCAGATCTGACAGGCAAAAAGCAGTAGTTTGGGTTGGAGCTTTATTTATTCTAAGTGCAAGTGAAGCGAATTGAAAGAGAGAAGGGACATGGTCTGATTTATGTTTTTATAAAATTACTTTGGCAGTTGTGTAGTGATTCTGATGGTGTCATCAACTTTCTTGAAAAATGTGTCGATAGAAAGCTGAGCATCATCCTCTTGATTAGTCTGTAGCGAACCACCTCCCTATCAAAAGCTCTATGGATCTGCTGATTTCTCTCTGTATTTGAATCACTGAAGTTTTTTTCTTTCCTTAATGTTGATTCTCAATACATAATTTTAAAGATTTCTCCATTTTCCTCTGTCACGAAACATGGCCTTTGAGACACGATGTTTGAGGAAACATTTCCAGCAATTCACGCGTGTGCTTTCATTTTATTTCCTTTCACAATTGAGATCATTTGACCCATAACAAGTTGAAGCTAAATAAGCAACACTGTCTGTACACCTAACAGGCTCCATCTTTGCCTCAAATATATTTTAATGCCATGAGTACTGGCATTTTCACATTTCTATTTTCCACACGTTTTTATAACATAAAATGGAAAAAAAAATCGATCATGTGCAGACAAAAGTTGTAAGGGAGAAAAACCATCCTCATGATTGGCAGATATCAGAGTGCAATGGCTCCACTGGTTTCGTGAAGTCCAAGTTCAACACTGGGAGACATGAAGGAGCAATGAAGAAAAAGTCAGCTCTTCCCCACTAATTCTAACTTACATGAAAGGAAAAGCTGCGAGGACACTAGCCTGACCTTCATATCTGCCCAGAGACGGTATCTGGCATCTTGACATTCAACCTGGCCCAGCAGCCTAACTCCAGCTAACCTTGGCCCCCACAGAGAGGAGCTGTCTCCATGTCAGTCAACCCCAACAAAGCCTTTATTCCTGAAGCCTTTGACCTCTCAAAAACCCAAGGGCTTTCTACCCTTGTGAGCTCAGACGAGATTCACACTTGTGCCTAAAGCTCGGCTCCCTCATCTGCCTGCTTCTCTGGGTCAGAGTGAGTGAAAGGAAATCATGTATTATAAGTCCTCTGTGCGACATTTGATAAGTCGATCCAGGTAACTAAGTAACCAGAGCAAATCCAATCAGAATTTCCCACCCCTCTGTTTCAGCATGTTAGTTAAATCTCAATCTGTCTCATATCCAGTAGAAGCAAAGCCTTTCGTGGCAAGGTCCTGAAGAATACAAAACGGGAAGTGGAGTTGGGGGGCGACTTTGAGATGGGGGCCTGTGGCAGACAAACTCTGAGAGGGGTCCCAAAGATCCTCACCTCTCAGTACTCGTGCCCTTATGTAATCCCCTTCAGTGTGGGCTAGACTAGTGACTAGCTTCTAACCAACTAGAATATGCAAAAATGTGTCTGTGTGTACACACACACACATATACACACACACACACACACATATATATAAATAAGGATGTCATTTCTGTGGTTAAGTAAGTAAGACTGTGCTTCTGTCTTACTAGCTGACTCTCTCTGCTGGGGAGATGAAGCAAGCCACTGTGTTGGAAAGGCCCATGTGACAAGGAACTAAGAGTGGCCTTTGGCCACAAGGAAGCAAGGCCCTTGGTCCAGAGGCCTGCAAGAAACTGAATGCTGCCAACAGTCACGTGAGCTTGAAAACAGACCTTTCCCTAGTCAAGCCTTTCGGTGCATCCACAGCCCTGATCTGCAGCCTAGTGAGAGACCCTGAACCAGAGGACACAGCTCAGCTGTGCCCAGATTCCAGACCCACAGAAACTGTGAGATAATAAATGTTGTTTTCAGTGGTTTAAGTGGTTCAGCAAGTATTATTTTAAGCAGCTAACTTTGTGGTAATGTTTTCGGCAGCAACGGTTAACTAACAGAGGGTCCGCTTCCATTTGAATGTCTCAAGTCATCTTAATCCAGAAGCCACATGCGGTCGATTCCCCATACGCCTCTAACTAACTGCATTATGCTAAGCTTCCACAAATTTAAAAGAATAGATTACACACTGATTTCTAGAACCACAACATTAAACCCACCTCAATCCCTTTTCTCCAACAAAGGGATGTCATTTGCCAAATCTTCCTCTTTGAGGCAAGTGACAAAGAAAATCAAACCATGGCATAGCCACCTCTGCATCTAGGAGGAAGGGACAATAGCACTCAGCCTGGCCCACCTCACACTGGGAATGCAGAGAGATGGTTCTGAGCCACGGCCACCCCAGACCAGTTGGATCAGACTAGCATCTGAGGAAGCCAGAGGAGGGGTATCCTCCGGCAGCTATTGTGTCATTATTTATTAGCAAAATCTGTATTCCACGGCAATTTTTCCCCATGCTAGTATGAATTTCTCTTGGCAAATAAAAGTTCTTTTTTAACAAAGAGCCTGAGGCTGTAAACCTGCTACCCAAGAAGAGTTAGGTGAAGCAGAATCAAAGGACTCACAGGAAGGAGAGAAGCAGCATAGTCCTCCAAGAAAACGCCATGGGTCCTGTTCCACGACTGTCTTCCGAATGCCACTGTAGCCCCTCTGTCCTCTCCCCGTTTTTTATCTGTACTCCTTCTTTATACATTTCGTCCTATCTGTTTATCCCCCTTCACTAGGCCTTCATTCAAGATGTTCCTAAGAAAACTCGCCTTTATGATCACACAGCTTTCTAGATAGCTAAAGTTTGCTCTTTAATTCAATTTACTACTCCAAATACTTAAATCCAGCATTCGATAGGCTGAAGGAATCACGCTAAACACCATAGCTGACATTTGAAGAGCTGTGTCTACAAAGTCTTTAAAAATGTTCCACAAGCTTCCCTTCCCTCTTATGTGATAGAATGAAGCCACACTGCAAATGCCAGGTGCAAAACCTGAAAAGCAAGTTTTAGGTGACCCCTGAACTCTCAGTGCCTGCGAGTTGGTCCTTTAATGCATCTAAGATTCAGCACTCATTAAGAGCAAAAACTAAAATGGAATGATATGCCTGAAAATACTGTATACAGCAGTATAAAAATAAAATCACTGGGATTAAAGAAAACAATTTAGCCTTTTTTTATAACTCAAGGTTATCCATAAAAAAAAGATCGGTTATTGTACACAGAACCCACACCTATTTTTTTCTCTTGAAAAAAAATCATAATCATCATGACTGCCACTACATCTTCAGGGGTGGCCTTCGGGGCCTTCAGCAGAGTGTGGCATCCTTACCCACATACCCAGACACGTGGGCTACTGAGTTGATCGAGACCTCACTGCTGCTGCTTCTAGTTCTCCTCATCTCTAGAAATCAGGCCATCACTCCCCGTAGCATTGCAAGCAAGCCTTCCTGGAGCAGTCAGTCTCTAGGCTTGGAAATCAAATACAAACTTGTCAGAATTGTAGGTAAAGTAAGAGCTACAGCCACTGGATGAGTCTGGGGGCTCTCCTGGGAGAAAAGACAGAGCTTTGTGTGGGTTTAACATGTGGTTGGTAATCCAGAGGCTCTTTAGCTTCTTTCCAGATTCTTCACAGCACATTAGAAGGTGAGCCTTTTCAATAGTAGGATTCAGAAGAAAAAAAGGAGTTTTTACACAATGTCTGGTGGGTAGTACCACTTACTCTTACTATGTAGCACTTCACTTGGTGCCCACATACATGCATAGATGTGTATGTGAAATATTCAACAGAAATGAAGCCATGAATGTATTTGATATACAGAGGTTATTCCCACTGATGATAATAATTTTCACACTATTTATTCACTGCTTGACATGCATTATTTCACGTAATTCTTGGCTAGGAGATAGGCACTATCGTCCCCTATGTTCTAATTAAGAAATGTAAGCCTCAGAGACATTAACTAATTTGCCCGAGGACACACAGTATGACCCCACAGCCAGCCCAGATGGGAAAGAAAATGTCTCCAGAGGTTGCTCTTTGTTCAAGCCACATTATCAGTTTTTCCTAATGAACAGAAATACTCTAAAATCAACCCACTGAATCGAGACTTAACATGATTCATACATAAATTACCAATTCTCAAAAAATTCTCAGAGACCATTGCTGCTATTATCACTTGCCAGGTAATTTACATGCATCATCTCAAATGGTCATCACACCCCATGAGGCTTGTAGAATCATCCCCATTGACAGATGGGGAATCTAGGCTCAGCAAGAAGAGTAACTTGCCCAAGAACACACAGCTAGTAAGCGGCAAAAGCCCAAATTTCAATTCAGGTCTCTCTGACTTCAATTCCTATTCTCTTGCCAACATGTTGAGGGACCTAAGATAAAGTATATTTCAAGGCAAACAATTCTTTTCTTTTTTCAATAATTTTTTTTATTTTTCAATTACAGTTGACACACGATATTATATTAATTTCAGGTGTACAACACAATTATCACGTCCATACAACTTACGAAGTGATCGCCTCAAAAAATCTAGCATCCACCTGACACCATACATGGTTATTGCAATATTACTGACTATTCTCTATGCTGTCTTTTATAACCCCATGAGTATTTTGTAACTACCAATTTGTACTGCTTAATCCCTTCCCCTTTTCCATCCATTCCCCCAGCCCCTCTCCCATCTGACAACCATTAAAATGTCCTCTGTATCTATGAGTTTGCTTCCATTTGTTCATTTATTTTGTTCTTTAGACTCCACATATAAGTGAAATCATATGGTATTTGTCTTTCTCTGTCTGACTTATTTCACTTAGCATAATGCCCTCTAGGTCCATCCACATTGTTGCAGACGGCAAGATTTCATTCTTTTTGTGGCTGAGTAGTATTCCATTGTATATATGTGCCACTTCTTCTTTATGCATTCATCTATTGATTGATACTTAGGTTGCTTCCATATCTTGGCTATTGTAAATAATGCTTCAATGAACATATAGGTGCATATGTCTTTTCAAATTAGTATTTTGGGTTTCTTTGAATAAATATCCAGAAGTGGAATTACTGGGTCTTTCTTTGTCTCTTGTTATAGCCTTTATTTCAAAGTCTTTTTCATCTGGTATATTCCTAGCTCAGCTTCTTTTTTCCATTTTCCTGAAACACCTTTTTTCATTCCTTTACTTTCAGTCTGTGTGTGTCTTTGGATCTGAATTGAGTCTCTTGTACGCAGCATATGTAAGGGTCTTATTTTCTTATCCATTCAGCCACCCTATGTCTTTTGATTGGAGCACTTAATCCATTTACACTTAAAGAAATAGTTGATAGATATGTAGTTATTGCCATTTTATTATTCATATTTTTTATCCTTTTTTTTTCTTTTTCTTCTTGAAGTCGTTTTTAACATTTCTTGTAATACTGGTTTGGTGGTGATAAAATCCTTTAGCTTTCTCTTGTCTGAGAAGGTGAACTATTCTTTTATGATATAATCAGTCTTTGTAATTCGGTAGATGCTTCTGAATCTTGCAGACCTCTGAAACTGAAACAGTACTGGTCTGGAAGTGAACACAGCTTGACTGAAACCTGGGTTTGGCCAGTGAATAGCTGTGTGACTTGGGTATGTCACATAACCTTACTAAGATTGCATTTCATTAAAGTGATCCAATTTCACAGAGAGTTCATGAAGACTAAATGAGATAATATGTGACATATTGCATGTGGCATGATCCCTGCCACACACAGGGTGTTTTAATTATTCCTTCCTTGATTCATCATTATTTTCCTTTAAAAAATGAAATTGGCAGGTTGAGATTTCAAATTGACAGATTTAAGAGAAACCAGCCTTTACTATATAAGAGAACACAGGATCTTCAAATCAAGACTAAAATTGCTGAAATTGATTATAGAAATCCCTTAATATCCATTCATTCACCAACTTTAAGTAAGTACTATGTATAGAAATTGTGCTGGGCACGTGAAATCAGCAGTGAACAGAACAAAGTGCTGGCCATCATGGAGCTTAAATTCTAGTAGAAAAGAGTCAGAAAATAAACACATAAATCAATTTAAAAGGCTATTTAAGAGAATCAAGTGCTAGGAATAGATATAGCAAAGCTCCATCTCATTTGGCTGAGACTGAAACTGACCACCAAGCCAGAGAATGGACTTCGCTGCCCACACGCCCCACTTGGAATTAATGGTGCATCTATCTTCACTCTCTACACTGTGGTTCTCAAATTTTCATATGCCTCAGAATCACCTACAGGGCTTGTTGGAACACAGATTGCTGGGCTCTACCCCCAGAGTTTACGATTCAGTAGGTCTGTGGTGAGTGCCAAGAATTTGCATGTATAAAAAGTCCCCAGGTGATGCTGATGCCCCAGTCCAGGGGCCTCACTTTGAGAACAACTGCCATTGAGCGAGCCATACCAAAAAGCAGCGAGGCAGGAAGAGAGGAGGAAAAGCACCTCAGCCCCTCTCCTCCTGCCTGAGAATCTCCTGCCAGTGCCCCCCATCTGCTAAACACAATCAAAACCCAGAAGGCAAAAGAGTCTTGCCTCCTGGAAGTCAGAGCAGTACAGAGAAGGGCTCCAACCCCCTCCCCTTGACTCCTTGCAAATCAAAGGGTGCTAATGGCCTCCCACTGTTTCTAGTCTCTGGATGTCTCTTCCTTGTGGGTTCCCTTAACCCCAAGGCCACTCCATGAGTAGTCCCTTCTTTAAAGTCTCTTGACACATTAGAGCTGAATTTTGTTTTCTGTCCGGAGAGATACACCACCAGACTCCAGACAGCTCCTCTAGTGGTGATATTTTTTCAGAAATTGACAAAGGCTAGTCTATTCATTCCTACAGTAACATCTATAAAATGCAAATTAAATATCAAATAATCCTTTTTTGCTACATGAGCATGAATTATATATGCAACTTACAGGAACCTGCACAGCATATGCAATGAGATCACTCCGAAAGAGCTTAGAGTGACCAATTCATTCTGGTTTGCCTGATACACTCCTGGTTTTAGCACTGAAGCTCCCACATCCTGGGAAGCTCCCACATCCTGGGAAAAACCTCTGTCTTGGGCAAACCAGGACAACTGGTCACCACAGCCATGTATTTTTATGCTCTACTGAGCTCAGGCAATATTGCTCCTGCATCAGCCCCCCACCGATAATGACTAGCATTTATTGGGCACTTTCCATGAGCCTAGCCCCATGCTAAGCAGTTTACGCACATCACCTCATTGATTTCTCACAACCACCCTACCAGCAAGTTAATATTATTAGCCTCATTTCACAGATGATAAAACTGAGGTGCAGAGGGCCCTAATAACTTGTTCAAAGTCATACAGCTTATAAGGAGCACAGCATTGACTTGGACACACACAGTCTGAGATCAGAGCCTGCACTTTTAACGACTGTGGTTTCCTTCATGATGGCGCAGGTAGGTCCATCTGCCCCAGACCTGATTTCACAAGAAACACAGCCTAGAACTACCACCAAAGGTCATATTAGGAACCAAGCTCAAAAAACTGCAGTCACAAAAGCAGAAATTGAGAGAGGTTTACACATTCTTTATTGTAGGGTACACAATGAAAAAGTCAATGGGCAGGCATTTGGTGCTTTTGTAAAATTAGAGATAAAATTACATAGGCTCCTATACTTCAGAATCAAATTCTCACAGCAAAGCCTGTGACAGTCAACACTTGATGCAACCTACAAGTTCAAAGGCAGTCCTACCTGATGGCTTAGGTTTCAATCTCTCATTTGTAAAACTGGAATAATTATCTTTCTTAAATATACAGGGTAACTATCCTGTGGGTTAAACAAATTCAAAAAAAATATGTCCAAACAAAAGATGGCATCCTAAAATGCTGTGTTTGCTGGAAACTCCAAGCTCCAAAGACAGTAGTCTGGGGTGAAGCCTCTCATCCCATCGGAGTTCCTCGGAGGTGTGGCACCTTCAGCTGCTGGGGCCCCAAGGTGGAATCACATCTAGGGGCTCAACTTTTGTTCAAGGACAAGTGAGGGTCCTCCTTCTTGTAAGACTTCTTATAAGACTGGGATAGTTAAGACTTATTTGGGAGGGAGAGGGAGCATTTTCTTAGAAAGATGGCCCTTCTCTCTCATACCTCTTATTGCCTAAAAATCTTCTAACATGCAACATCACATGGCGGTTTAGAACCTGATCTCTGAAACGAGACAACCACGGTGTGACGACTGTGGCCAAGAGTTTGCACTTCCATAAAACCAATTCTCTTATCTGACATATAGGATTGTCACATCTGCTTCATGGGATCATTATGAGAATTAAGTGAAGTCTTAGAACCCCGCCATAAAGGAATTCTCACTGAAAATTCTGAAGGAAGGCTTTTCACCCAAGAATTTCGAATAGGACCTGAATTTTTCCGTAAGTATGAATTTAGCACAGCACATGGCACAAAATAAACTACAGAAAGAGCAGAAGCAGTGACTAAGAACAGATTCCAGCCTCAACTGCTTGGGTTCGAGTCCTAGCTCTCGAACCCATTCATTAGCTGTGTGACCTTGGGCTTACTACTTAACCACTCTGTTCCTCATTTTGA
Source organism: Pteropus alecto (assembly GCF_000325575.1). Taxonomy (NCBI): domain Eukaryota; kingdom Metazoa; phylum Chordata; class Mammalia; order Chiroptera; family Pteropodidae; genus Pteropus; species Pteropus alecto. Next base: position 27,485,381 of record NW_006442491.1, read on the forward strand.
TGATAACTGTACCTAAACCATAGGACTGTTATGAAGACTCTCTAAACGACAATTAGTAAAGCCTTTGAAAAGTGTCTGGCTTGTTATAAATATTTAAATTACACAGCAGTGTTAGTGTTTGCTATTTGGTAGTCATTGCCTCTCCTGTTTTTATTCCCCTGGTGTTCAGTTTGAATCCTTCATGCTTCGCAGACATACCCAGGTGCACCTGTGATTTTCATAACTTTTGAATCTAGTTCCCAATTATTATTCCCTTCTCATCCATCATTTCACCAAATGACTTGTCAACTCCTTGTATTTTCTGTTTTCCATTCCAATAAGAGTCACATTCTCCTGTCCTCTGCATAGTCTTTTGGGTTTAGAAATCTTCATCCCAAGAGAGAGAAAATTCCATCTGTCATATTCTAACCTGGACTCTTCTACTGGCGTCACTGTTTGAAAGGAACAATCCTGGAAACGGATTTTATTTGTTTCGTCTCCCAGACCCAGAGGTTTCACAACTTACTCTTTCTGAACAAGCAAACCATGGATGGTGTCAAATAACAACGCAGATTCATCGGTAAAGGGCACATTTCTAATATAATTAATATCTACCAAAGATCTCAAATGATTTGGTTTTCAGAGGAAAAAAAAAACTTCTAGAGTCAGAAACGAGAACTCCAGCTCTAAGGAAGCACAGAAGTCATTTTACGGATGGGAAAACTTTGCCCAGATTCCCAGGATCTGTAAACATTGAAAAAATGGTGCAACATTATTTCCCTGTGCCAACTGTGCCTTTCTGAGTCCTCAAGAAAACCCAGGGCCAAAGGCTGTCTGTCCCATGGAGGCATCTCTGCAATTTCTCCACGGAGGTCTCAGGAGAGAGAACGGGGTATGAAAGTGGGTAGACACTGTCTAATAAGGCCCCTTTCATGAGGGCCCCAGTCACTCATGCTCAAATGTCTCCTGCACCTCTGACACAATTCTCTACTTCTCTCCTTTCCACTAGATGCAGGGGTGCTAGAATTCCCCATAAGAATCATCATTACAGACTTTGAAAGCACGTTTTCCATACCGAAAATAAGACCCAAATTTGTTTCAAAAGAATGAAAAAAACAGTACATATGTTTAAAATCTCTATCATTTGCACTTTACTCACAAATCTTAAACTCCAAGGGTTTTCTTTGGAAAACCCTTAAAGGAAATAACTTAAATGCAGACATATTAAAAAGAGAAGGGTAATTAATACCTTTGTTCTTCCCTATCAAAAATTATCAACTAATTTTAATAAATTTTCTTAAAGTATGTTCCCCTTTTCAAATGAAATGAAATATTACAGATAAAGCAAAATTGCTCTTTATCCACCCTCCCAGGCCCATTTCTCCCCAAACCTCTTCTAAAAAGTGTAGCCTTCCATTCTGATTTTTATACTAACATAAACATACATGGTTTGATTGTTATATCCATAAAATTGACTCTTTTTCTTCCTACAGAAGATGTGGTCTAGTAGATGCTGAATTTGGTTCATGAACCAGAAAAGCCTAATATTTGTAAATATTCCTTAATGGATGCTCAAATTTTTAGCATAAGATCTTCCAAGATGCCGATATAAAAGGGCAGTGGCATAGCAAAAACTGGGCTATATCTTGAAAATATCACTAGCAACTATGCACCCCATTAGCGGACAAAGAGGCCAAGAAAGGTCAAGCCAAGACATACCACATCTGCTTCTTCTCTGTGTAGACACCTCACTTTCATGATATTCTGTATCTCTAGCTAAATAAATCAGAATTTTGTGGAAGTCTGGGAGCACATACAAGGTCTTTAGCAGATCATCCGTAACCCACATGAAACTACATCTTTGGTGTCATAAGTGGGACAGGCATGAAGAGCTCACCATCATGGCCAGATTGAGGGGATCCCAGTCAGGGATCAGAATGCTGAAGTAGGGAACAATGAGTCAAATGTGCTTGAACCATGAGAATTTTATGGGAGGAGCTGAGTCACGTGGAATTCATCCACTGTTCTTTCCCTCCAACCTGTTGGACCTAACGTATAATAAAAGATGGCTGAGCCAAGGGCAACAAGCCCACGGCACAACTCCTGGGACCTTCTACATGAGCCAAAACAGTGACTCGGGCTAAGGATCTCCAAAGGGACTTGAGACCCCAAAAGAAGGAAATGCCTTCACAAAGGGATGCCCCCACATTAGACATCTGAAAAGGTAAACTGGGGTGGAGGAGGTACCAACAGCCACAGAGCTACAGGTGGAACAGGTGGTCAGCAACTTTCCAGGGACGAATGATGGCTGCTGAGGCTTTGGGTGTGAGAGGAAATGAGAATGGACCTGAGAAATGCTTGCTGAAAACAATAACGATATGCTTTTGCACACTAGCGAATTGAAATGTATATGGAATGTTTTATATATAGAAAGAGGGAAAGATAATAAAGCTAAGAAAGCTCTGCCTTTCTTCAACTTTCACTAAAAAAGCGACCCATAAGGAGACTGGTCCCAAATTAAACTAAGACATTCTGTTTTAAAATATGTGTACATCGTTTACAGACAATGGTGACCTTGTCTGGGATTCCAGGTCAGGTCAACTACACTCTCCCCGAAAAATGGTGTTCAGAGGGTCAAGTCCCAAAAATAATGTTCTACTTGGAACACACGTGAAAATTTAAAAGACTTAATTGAGATGGAAAATTTGCATTGATAAATATACCAAAAAGTTTTTTAAACTTCTCTTTGAAGCAAGGGTGGTTCAGTCTTTGGGTCCAACTAAGGTGTTTGCATGTTTGAGCTGAGCGTTGCAGTAGTCAAAAAAGTAGTTTCCTTTTTTCCAGGAGGTTTCACAGTTCCTCTGAAAAACCTAACTTAAATGGCCTCAAGACAATGCAACCCAAGTGTTAGAGAGCTGACTTCTGCTTTGTTCCAGACAATTTTGTTTACAGAAAGATAACCATCCTGCACTGGAGCCAGCCGAGATACAGCAAAGAGGCTGGCAATGCTCGGAGCTTCTGAAAATAGCCGAGCATTCCTCCCACCCCATCCCCACCCCACCCCACCCCTGGTTTGAGACGGGTTAGAATTTTGGCTTAAAGTCTTAGTTTCTAAAGCTTCTGAGACAAAAACCACAGTCCCCACCCCAATACACATCACATGCTGACTTCTGCTTTGTTCCAGACAATTTTGTTTACAGAAAGATAACCATCCTGCACTGGAGCCAGCCGAGATACAGCAAAGAGGCTGGCAATGCTCGGAGCTTCTGAAAATAGCCTAGCCGAGCACCCACCCCATCCCCACCCCACCCCTGGTTTGAGACAGGTTAGGATTTTGGCTTAAAGTCTTAGTTTCTAAAGCTTCTGAGACAAAAACCACAGCCCCCACCCCAATACACATGTCCTATAACAAAAGGTGGAAAAATAATGCAAAACGTGAAGAGACAGTAAATGGGCAATATTCGACAGAGGAAAGATTCACTGAATACAAGAAAAAATAATAACAATAGTGAAAACATTGTTATTATTGAGCTCAGGATGTGGAAATGAGAGAGGGGCTAGACATGGAAAGGGCTTTGAACTTGAACAGGGGAAGCGGAGCGGAATGAGGTCCTTGACCCAGCCCCATCGGTGCAGCTGTGCAGGTCCACATAACCGCCCACAACAGCCCTGACCTGAACACCCAGGAAATAACGCCCCCACCTCTCTCACACAAGGAGGGGTGCCTGGCACCCAACCTCACACAGCCTCACCCAGCAGGACTGAAGACGACGGTTAACAAGTGAGGAACTAACTGCTCAAGAATCGGAGCCCCTGAGAGTGCAGGCCAAATGCTTCCCCAGGGCAGTTAAAGGGCCACTCGAGGTGTCGAGACTCCTCCTGCCCCAGGGTCATCTGGTAGAAATGATTCCAAAAGGGCCTGGGGTTGGGATCATCACAAATTGGTGACCCTCTTGCCTGAATACAGAACATGTCTAGATAAGCATGATGGGGACCCCTGGAACTGCCACCGCCACCAACAATCCCCGCAAGCAAATAGGTCACCGATGAGAACAGGTAAATTCTTGGAGCAGGTCCCCACCCGGAAGTCCAACGCCCGACCCACCCATTTGGATTTTAACAAAACTCTTCTTTACCGGACAATCTCACAGGCCCCAACCTGAAAAAAGAAACTGTGACTGAGTTTCTTCTGTCATGACAGTACTATCGGGACAGAAATTGAAACTAAGAAGACAGGCAGGACAAATTTTGATGCATATAATAATTTGTATATTTACATGAAAACTTATAATCACTGTAACTTATTAAATCCTCAATGGGAGTTTTCACATGACAATTAAACACTCTTTGGAAATAAGACGTTCTAAAATAAGTACTAATTTTTAAAACCGGAATGTCTAAATGTACTAAAAATTTTGAATTACAGTGAAATTATATTATAGCCCTAATCTATTGGTGTTCTGTATAAATTGGTTCTTGTGGGACCTAGGTACTAGTGTGAAAGCTTTATAGTCTTATAAAAACATTATAGTCCTTCAACTTTTAGGATAAAGTTTGAAAAATTTTCTGATGGATCTTTATATTAATTCATTTTTCTTTCTGACACTCCTAATTAACTTTTTTAAGATTTGGACTAAGTCAATTCTGAGACAATAAATCTCTCTTTTCAAAGGCCTTTAAAGAATAAAAGCTTGACACGGAACTGACACTCATACCCAAAATAATAAAAAGAATTCAAAGATCCAAACACACTTTACAAGTTACATTTGCATTTTTCTCCAAGAGACGAGGTTTCCTATACTTGTCTATTATTTGAAGTTCCTGCAACGGTTCCCAGTGGTCCCTACGTCTGGGTATTCAAGACCTCACATGATTCCCTCCCCTTGAGTGTGGGCTGGACCTAGAACTTCCTTCTGACAAACAGAATATGACAAACGTCATGGGCTATCACTTCTAAAATTAAGTTACAAAAGACTGGCTTCTGCCTTGCTCATACTCTCCCCTGCCCTCTCAATTGCTCGCTCTGACACAGCCAGCTACCATGCTGTGATGGAGGAGTTCATGTGACAAGGAGCACAAGGCACCTCTAGCCAACAGCCCACGAGGAGCTGAACCCTCCCAATGACCATGTGAGTGAGCATGGAAGCAGATACCCTCCATTAGAGCTGAGCTGACCACAGCCCCACTTGACACCCTGATTGCATCCGAGAACTCAGCTATGGCCACACCCAGATTCCTGATCCAAAGAAATGGTGAGAAAATAAAGCCACTAAGTTTGGGGGGAGGACTTGTTACACAGCAGGAGATAACTAACATAGCTTTCTTAGAGCGAGACTAGGCCTCGTTTCTCATTTCTTTTCAGAAAGTTGGTGCCCAAGAAAGTGTGATTTTCTTCTGGGTTGTTAATGGATGCCCCCCATAAAGGCAAAAAAAAAAAACCAAACCAGGCATGGATTTCTGGCAGCTGTGGATCCTGTTTGTAAACTAAACAGGCGAGTGTTTCCTCTTGTGTTAAATGGTTACATCCTTGGCTTAATGAGAAAGAAAATGAATGAATGGTCTATTTTCTCCCCCCACCAACCCATACCTTGCCAAAGCCCTCCAGGCAGTAGGTATTCACGGCTTCGATTTTAATAGACACTGCCACTTTAGCACTCAAAAAAGCTGTTTCAATATCTACTGCTCGACAATGAAGAAAGCCATCTAATTGCTCAGATCCTTGTCAAAACTGGATCATCTTAAACTTTTTCATTTTTGCCAAACTGATGAGGAGGAAGAAATGTCAACTCGCTGATTTAATTCACAGTCTAAGGAGCCTAAAAGAGACATGGGAAGAAAAAGAAAAAAAAAACCCTAAAATAATGCCTTGCAAATAACTAATGCAACAAACTACGTTGGAAACTAGCAAAGGATAAGTGACAGCAATGCCATTTACCGGGCCTGGGTGCCTGTTTTATGCCAGGAACCGAGATGGACAATTTGCAGGCGTTATCTCTGGCTCGCACAGCATTCATGTAGCCACTTTACAACTAGAGAAATAAGGGTTCAGAGCAGTGAAGTAACTTATCAGGGATACACCACAACCTGGGAGCCAAGATTTATATAGTTAACAACCATCAGCACCTTCCAGTTTTCAAATCTTCCCAAAATTCTCTCTCGTGCTCACTTGCTATGACTTCTTGCTCCCGTGCCCAGCTCCAGGCAACCACTGATTTGCTTTCTTGTCTGTATAGATTTGCTTCTTCTGAAAATTTCATATAACATGTTGTCTTTTGCGTCTGGCTTCTTTTCCTTGGCGTGAGGTGTTTTTGAAGTTCATCCACGTTGGAGCATATATCAATAGTTCATTCCTCTTTATTGCTAGCCGTTTACCATCAGCTGGATTCACCAGTTGATGGTCATTTGGGTCATTTCCAGCGTGAGGCCACTATGAATAACGCTGCTATGAACATTCACGCATGTGTCTCTGTGTGGACATATGTTTTCAGTTTCTGTTGGGTATATTCCTAGAAATAGAATTGCTGGATCCTATGGCACGTGTATGTTTAACTTTTTAAAGAAACTGCCAAACTGCTTACTAAAGTGGCATCGCCATTTTTTATTTCTCCAGCATCAAATAAAAATTTGAAGCTGAATGTTCAAGAAATCGAAAAGACTTTATGTCTATTCCACTCATGCACCAGTGGATGTGTGTGTGTCAGACAGCCGTCTGACTCCACTGTGAAAAAAAAATAAGTCTGGAACACTGTAGACTCAAGTCAATTTATTAGTTATTCACCAGCCTGATGGTGGAGCCGATGGAACTTCTGAGTAGCCATTGTCTGTGTAATACCTAGGATGGGCCAAGTGAAATAATGCTGACATTTTGGGATAAAACAAGCCAAATGATCACCATTTCTTAATGGCTCCTTACCCTTTCACCATTCTGCCTTTTCAACACATTAATTCTCATTTTTCACACTTGACTTCCGGTAGGTCCCTTGAGATCTATCCCTAGAATCCTCACTGGGTCCCTCTGTATCTTCCTTAGTACCTGAAACTCTTACCAACAGGTAATAAATGGTGACCATTGAAATCATGTTCATTTCTCCCTTTTCCAGGCAAATAAAAGTGTCCAGCAAGCCCACATCAAATTCTAAATCCCGAGACCTTAACGGGTCCCCCTGGCCACCCTGAACACAACATTAGTGATCACCACTGTCCCTTTGGCTGCATCTGAATGTTATTAATCCACTTTTTAAAAGAAAAAAAAAAAGTCCATGGCTTTCTTCCTCTCCAAACCAATTTGACTTCATTTTACAAGATTTCATGAGACACTCGAACGGCTTTCTAATATCTACATGGTGTTGCCTCCTAGCCCCAATTCTGTGATGTGCTTGCAAATGCTATTACACTTGTCGGACACGGTTTATTTTCAATAATCTCACAGTTTTATTTATTTATTGGAATGCCACAGCCCTCAATATGTTTACTTATTCTGTGCTTGTTTATCAAGTGCACAAAACATCTCCCCCACCACCACCCCACTGCCCCAGAGCGCCGTGCACTTGATTTCTCAGTAAGGGATAAAAATGGAGCAGGGGTAGAAGCCTTGAGGCAAGGAACACTGGCAGCCAGGAGCCTGCAGGAGTTGTGCCGGGGATAAACAAGAAGAAATTAAGTGGTAGGAAGGGAGAGAGGATATACCCAAACACTTTCCTATTACAGTCTGCAACCAATCTGGGGTTTTTTTTTTAATCAATTCTCATTTAGAAAGGTAAAATATACTTAAAACATTCCCTATCTAAACTCTTGAATGGCCACATGTATTAGTGTCACCTGTTAGAAATTTTCATTTGAAAATTTTGCAGAGAATAAAGCCTCCAAAAGAAGAAAAACTAAAAATTATCACCAAAATTGATCCATCTAATTGGCGATTCATAACTGAGCTTCACATCAATGCTCTCTTGGCCTGTGTACATACACCAATGCCAAGTCTCCCCTGTAGGACAGAGTCTGTATGTACTCTGCATACATCATCTTATTAGTCTTCACAAAATCCAATGAGGCGGCTATAATTATCCTCTTTACAGATGAGAAGGTGGGGATCCAAGAAGGTAAAAGACCTGCCCAAGCTGGCATAGCCCGAAAAAGGCAGTGGCAGGATTCAAATTGAGGACTTAGGACTCCCAAGCTCATCCTCATTTCCCTAAATCAGGCTGCCACCTGAGTTAAACTCCCCAGTCCCTCATCCTGGTTGCCACGAGACTCTACCATCTCTTCATCATCATCAATAAATATTTATCAAGGGCCCACCGTCGATGTGGCATTGCTCTTGTTTCCACAGCAACACACTGTCAGAGAGTCATGGGAGTATCCTGTGCTTAAAAGAACAATGCCGTAATGCCCTGTGATCATGGCTCTGAAAGGTGACAGTTACACTACAAGAGTGGACGCCTTTCAGCTGGCAGCCAGGAGCTATGCTGGGGATAAACAAGGAGAAATTAAGTAAAGGATAAAGGTAATGAGTTGTAACCCAAAAAGATGGTCCAAGAATGCGTTTCACTAAGAATGTGTTTGCAATTGTTGCTGAAGCAGAAGCCAAGCCAGGTTTGCGCATTAATTGTTCTTTTATTGGGAAACAAATCAAGCAATGCAGGATGGAAAGTAAAATTTGACTGCACTGCTAACAGTTCCCCAGAGGTACCTGGCAATGATTATTGAGTTAAATGACTACATCACTAACAACTGCAATCTCAAGTCAGCCCCCTTTAAGATCCATTTCTGCTCGCAACGTACAGATGCTGGAACCCACTAGGAAATGGGCCAACATTCCCTTATCCGTTTGTTTAACCGTTTCCCTCCTCCCTCCATCCCAAATCATGTTTCGCCACACTCTTAACAGGCTGATTTTTAAATGTTTTTTCACTAACATTCCTTACAAAAATCACCTGGCTCTCGAAACATACCTTAAAGTAAGGAAGAAGGAAATTGCCTTTTGATGACAAGCTTACACCACTGACTTTTGGACACCATGACCAACGTGTCAGAGTAAAACACATCACCCTAAGTGTGTACTGGAGGCAAGCTTACAAATTTGAAATTGCTTTCCAGACTGAGAATTTTCAGATTGAAAGAATATGGAGAGCACACCACTGAGTTTCAAAATGTATTATTTACCCAAACTTGCCGAAAGTTTTAAATAAGATACTTTAAAGGAAATCAAGCTATTGCCATATTTATGCTAGATTTGAATTCCAACAATTTCTACATTTAGAGGGAAAAAAATTAAGATGAGTCCACTTTAAAGTCAACATTTGCAGCATT
>NW_006442491.1:27495253-27497345 GCF_000325575.1 Pteropus alecto
ATTCCTGCATCTACAAGTGCAGATGTTCACAAGGAACCTGGGAAAAAATAACTTAATGTAAATGGTGTAATTAGCATTAAACTAGAAAGGAGAAAATAGGTATATAAAGAAAATTCCCACTTTTACAAATGAGTGAGACTTAGAATGCACCAAATCTCCAAGCAGGCTAATCCCCCTTGCTTAAGGAGGCCCCTGGAACAAACGCAGTCCCTTGCTAAGTATCTGCTATAGTAGATTTGCAAAAGCCACTCAGCTCAGGTGGAACCAAAAGAAACATATGGTGACTTAACAGTAGATTTCTTCCCAAACTGTACTCCAAGATTGCTTTTCTTTCCCATGTGTTCCTTAGAGCAAACAAAGAAAAGGTGCTTGCTCCTCACACTTCTCTAAATGTTTTAACAAAAGGCTGCTGAATAAACACATTACTCATTTAAAAATTGAAAAAAAGTTCTGTTCCTGTGATGAAAGCAACTAGATTTGCATTTTAACAGTTGTGGGCGAGCGCCACCTGGCGGAAGTATCCAGAACAGGCGTGCTTTCAGAATTCGGTTCTCAAACCCGTACGGTTTTACCGCACGCTAACCGAAGAACGGTTTGAGACTCGTGGTGGAATATTTTTGATACTGTTTTTGCCGCTGGAACGTGAGTACTATTATTGTGTGGCAGGCCGGTCAGGCCTCGGAGGATAGTAAAATTAAGTCACGAATCAGGCCCGGATCCCCAGGACTGCCACAGCATCCTCTCTCCTTCTTAGCACACCTAATACAGACCCAAAACGAGGAAAACAAGAATTGTGCACCATCTTTAGAACGGTGTCGTGGCTGTCGCTCTTCTCTTCCTCGTTCATCTGACCTTTCAGCTTCACACACTACAAAAGCGCCTTAGTCGCCTAACTTCTCAGCCACGGAAACGGGCTGTCACTTCATAGAAGTCCCATATTCAGTTCTCATTTCGGTTTGGAGCAAGGGAGACCCCCGTGCATTTCCAAGAGAATGTCACTCCAGCTGTTCTTAACCTCAGAAGCAGCCTGTTTAAAGAGGCTGCATTCCCCCAAAGCTCCGTCCTTTTCTCGCAGCATAATATATGGACACCGCTGGTACTCAGCGAGCCAAAAGGAGCCTTTCCTAAGTCCCACTTGCTTATCTCAGCCTGTCCTTGTGATCCCAGCAACCTCAGCTCAGTGTGGTCACACCAAAGCCAATCTGTGCTAAGAAACTTCAAGGTGATTTTGAACTTGGAAGCATACCTGCGCCGCTTCCTCCCTTCTCTCCTTCCCGCCACTGCTCTTTGGGGGCTCAGGGCTGAAAGCCGCCTGCAGTGGGGTTTGGTGATGTGTAAGGCCCCGAACGTGAGGGTCCCCTGTGCATGCCAACTTACCATCAGGAACATAACCAGGGCACACCCCACACACTGGGAACCGCCCCTGCTCACCTCCTCCCCGTGGTTAAACCCAAATATGAGTCCCTCAAACTTTTCAGGAGCAGACATGCTCACAGGTCAAAGCCACTCTACTTGAAGGGCCTTCACAGGGGCGCCCATTAGTGCCAGATAAAGACCACGGAGTAGGACGTGGGTATGACTATCTCAGTGATTAACACAAACACCCCACTGGTGCCATCCGCCGGCTTGCTGGACAAGCTTAGGGGCGCAGCGTGTTCACAGCAAGTCTGGAGCTCCCAGTATCTATCTCCCAGGAGAAAAGAAGAGCCACCGCCCTGGAGAGCAAGTCTGGAGCTTCCAGTATCTCCCAGGAGAAAAGAAGAGCCACCGCCCTGGAAGCCTCGGCCTGCTGACGACCAGCCCTCTCCACGAAAAGCGCGCGCTGCACGAGAAGCTGCCGGGGTGAAAACGCTCCACCCCGGGCGTCGCTGCCGCTTCTCATTTCGCCGCCCCAAACACTCAAGTGACAGATTCCGACAAGTGGGAGGCAGCAAGTGGAAATATTCGCAACAACCGCGGAAAGTTACTCCAGCCCCGGGGGCCGTCCGCAAAGTAAAGCCGGGAACTTCGCCAAACGCGGGCTGTCGCGGGACGCGAGAGGCCGGGCTCGGTGGCCCGGGCGCGCCTGGACGCGGCTCCAGGCATCAGGAGG
>NW_006442491.1:27497890-27535455 GCF_000325575.1 Pteropus alecto
AGCACACGCCCGCGGCTGCTACACGCGGGCTCCTCCGCGCTCCGTCAGCGGGGCCGGCCGGCTCCCGGCCGCTAGCACAGTCACGCGCCTACACACGTCCCCCCTGCACCCACACGCCCCACAGGGGCCTCGCCTCTTCGCCCGCACCGCTCCGCGCAGCCAAGCATCGTCTGCCTGGCTGGGGCGCAGGTACCGGAGGCGGTGGGGGAGGAGGGAGAGAGGGAGCAGCCGTTTGAACTCGGAGTGGGAGAACAGGTGAGTGGGGTGGGGGGAGAGCTGGGAGGGATAGAGGGACAGCCTTAACTAGGGATGAGGGAGCAGGTGAATGGGGGGAGGGGAGGGGCATCTACCCTACTAAACTGGGGCAGGCGTCTGCTGGCGAGGGTCTCAGTCCTACGCCCAGAGATGAGAATTTCATCCAAGAGTTGACACCCCCACCACACACACACGCACACACACACATCCTCTCACACACTCTTCTGGGCACATAGCTGGCACCACTATCACTCCCCCAACACACACCTCATCAGCCGCCCAGGGACCCCTCTTATTCACTTACATCTCCCCCTTGTCCCCACCCCCACACTGGAGGGGTAAAGAGGGCATAAGGCATCCCCCTCTCTCTTGCTGCCGTCCTCCCTTCCCTTTCTTGGGAGACAGAACCACGTACGGAGCTTTTTCCTTTTTCTTCCTGGTCTGAACAAAGACCTGGCTGGGGCTGAAAACTGTCTATCAGAGTCAGAGCTGTCCTTTGAAGCCCGCAGGCTGGGACTCCCTGCTTTCCTTGGAGTGGGGACCTCATGGAGAAGACCTGGTGCCACCTGGGTCCTGGCTGGGGGCCTGGGCTGCAAAAGCCAGGACATGGGACACATGGACAATGCCCAAGGGATTCACACTTGTGAACCTGGACAAAGCCAGGTTCTGTTTCAGCACATCGCCCACCACCGCCGGTCCTTGCTGGGATTCCAAGGATTGGATTGGACAGACTTTGGGGGAGAAATGAAAGTCAGGCATGGCCAGGGTGTCCAGAGTGGGGAGCCTCAGGCTCGGGACTGAATTGCTACAGCAGAGTCTCAGGACCGCTCTCCCCCAGTGCCCACTAGGTGGAGCAGGCCAGTTCTCTTGAATGGAGACCCAGTGACTTCCCCGACTCTGCACTTGTAATCCTAGGCACATGCTTCCACGTCAGGCTCCACATCGCCACCACCACCTTCAAACGGTGAAGGGCTGGGAGTAGCCTGTTGGACTAGCCAGTGTGTCCCACCCAAAAGAACTGCCAGGAAGGCTTCTCAAAGTCCTGCTTCCCAGACCCGTCTGGGGAGCGTGGGATCCTACAGGTGGGGGTGGTGCGAACTGCGAGTGAGACCTTTCACGAGCTGCCTCAGAGATGCTTAATCTACAAATACTTGCGGAGCCCGTAACTCTGTGTCCTCCTCTGTGCTAGTCTCTGAGGACATTTGGAATGAGAGATCCCTTCTGCTCAGAGCTAAACCCAGGCCCATGACCTGTGGCCCTAGGCATGGCTGATCCCAGGGGCCGACCCAGGGGAGCAGGAGGTTTCTGAGTGATTTGCCCAGGCTCCCTTGGGCTCCTATTCAATCCCTGTCTCAAGCTTTCTGAAAAAGTCCAAAATAGCAGTTTTCATAGTGTTTTCAGAGCACACGCCTCCCCACATCCTCCTGTGCCTCCCCACTGTATATGCTGTATCACTGCCCGCAAAGCTCCGGGTCTGAATGGGGTTCATGTGGCCATGAGAGAAGTCTCCGTTTCCTAAGGTCTCCAAACTGGGGAAGCAGGACCAGCACCCAGCCTCGGCACCAGGCTGCACCTGCCCCGGATGAACCGCGGCCCTCTGTGCTTTCCCAGCTGCCCTCCACACCCGGAAACTGCCCCTGTACGCCCGCTGCCCAGCAGGGCTCCAGCACCCAGTTACCCAGTCGCCGAGCTCTGGCACCTGCTGTCCCCTCTGTGTGGAAGGCCCTTCCCTGAATCGTCTCCCTGGTAAACTCACGCTGGTCCTTAAGGCTTCCTGAGCAACTTTTGCCAAGAGTACTTCTTGCCCAAGGCCTCTTGCCAAGGCCCCTTGGGTGATGCTTTTCACATTGCAGGGTGGTGGTTTCTTTCCTTGGTCTATTCCACAAGCCTAAGCTCTCAAAGGGCACCCAGGTACAAGGATACTAGTGACAGGAGGAAAAAGGCTGGCTCAGGGCCACAGATGCCTCAAGCCAGGCCCCCTCGGAACTGGCTTCTCGGGGGAGGGGAGAGTGGTGGCAGCATCTCGCACCCTCCTTCGGGAGAGCCCGGTGTTGATCAGAAAAGAGGGGCTGCTTTCCTGTCTGCCTCCCATCCGCATGGGGAGCTGGGGAAGCTTGACCACATGTTCATCCTCAGCTCAGGGCTGGGCTCGGCATCAGCACTGGAGCAAGGAGGCCGGGGCCTGGGCCGAGCTTTGCGATGGCTGGAACGGATGGCGTAGCATTCTGCCTGCAGCCCCTTTAAATTCTGCCCGAGAGGGCTGCCTCTTGTCCTCAGGGTGGCTGTGCCTTTAACCCTGTGGGACCTTTGGCAAGACCTCTCTGGGCCTCAGTTTCCCTATCTACACGGTGGCTTCCCTTTCAGCTCTGGTGGGAGCCAAGGAGTGTTCAGATATTTTAGCTGCATATATTAATCCACGCAGTCGTAGGAGAAGCCTGAAACTTGGGGCATCCTTTCAACAAGGGAGCTGGCTGGCTGCCGTGTGCCAGGTGCGGCAGGGCTGTGGGCTTGCAGTTTGAGCAACGGACATGGTCTTGGCCCTCATGGAGCTGGGGAAGACTGGATGAAGAGAAGGGAGATACAGATGGCCTCTGTCTCCCCAGCCCCTCCCTGCCCCCAGGGGCATTCCAGTGGGGAGCAAAGCACCAGTTGGAGTGAAGACACATGGGGCCGAGGCGCTTCATTTCCCCATCAGGAAAGCCCAGTGATCGAGCTGCTGTTCCCTCCTCCTCTTACGCATGAGGAAACAGAACGAAGGCCCCATGTGAAGAGGTGGCCAAGGAGAGGGGCCTCCGTTAGATGTGAAGCAGGGCACCACTAGCAATTTAAATTTAAAATTTAGAAATTGGGTTTCTAGTCGCACTAACCACATTTCAAGTGGTCAGCAGCCACGTGTGGCTGGCTAGTGGCCACCGTGTCGAACAGCACAGATATAGGACATTTCCGTCACCACAGAAAATTCTATTAGACAGCGCTACTCAAGGTAGCCTGTGGCCGCCTTTTCCATCAGACAGAGCTGCTCCGGAGCAGAGGGCAGCAAAATACCGCCGGTGAGCCAAACCGGGCCAACCTCCTGTTTTTATAAAGTTTTATTGGAACACATCCTGTGTATTTGTTTACGTTCTGCACTACAGAGGCAGAATTAAGGACTTGTGACAGAGCCCATCTGGCCCACAATGTTGAAAGTGTTTACTGTCCTGCCAATTACAGAAAAAGTTTGCTGGCCCCTTCTCTAGAGATATTCTCACAGCATAGTCTGTCGATCATTAGTCTAAAACTGGTTCTCAAAGTGTCGTCCTTGGACCAGCAGCATCAGCATCACCCAAGAATGTGTTAGAAATGCAAATTCTCAGGCCCCACCCCTGACCTACTGACTCAGAAAGGCTGGAAGTGGGGCCCAGGAATCTGTGTTTTAACCGGCTCCCCAGGGGACTCTGATGCAGGTTCAATCTAAAACACCCGTGGAGGAAAAGCCAATGAGTGGCTGGCACCGTGAAGGTGCTAATGTAATGGGCTCCCCTGGGAACAGAAGAGTTTGGAAAGATGTCAGGAGACTGGTAGCCCTTTTGTTGGCCGGCCCCTCTGCAGCACAGCCTTTGGGAGCCCTGCGAACAGCCTGGCGAGGACCTCTCGCCGGCCGCCGATGCCCAGGCCCAGGCCCCCCCTCCCCCCTCACCCGCCTGGTGTCCCCGCCCTCCCACAGAGTCGTTGGCACATTTGGAGCTGTCTCCACACATAAATTCATGGACCAGCTGTCTCTTTTAATCTGGTCGCAAGATGAAACCATTAATAGATGTCAGACACATTGGCAATGATCTCTTCATTAATTATTTCCTCCTTTCTGAGGAAAAAAAAAAATTAGTAACAAGCAACCATCAATAATTCAAAAATACAAGTTAACCTTTCTATCAGCAGAGTGGCTTCTGCACACACCACGGTCTCTTTCAGGGCCAAGAGTTCTGGCTTGAATAATGTTTTTATGGCAGGAATATTAATATGCATTAATGCTGTCTGTCAAGACACACAATTATAAATAACCCAAATGCAACTTAGAAACCATAAGTATTTTTCAAGTGTAACCTCATGAGCCAACCATTTTGTTCTGTGGAAACATGCATTATCCAGCGTTATTGCCGTGTCCATAAGCAGGACTTTATGAAGGAGCTGTTTTCAGGTTGAAGCCCTTGTGGCTAGAAAGATTTCCCTTGCGTTTAACCAACGCTGCCATTCTGTAATTTCCTCCCCTCGAAATTGGTTCCTCTCTCTGGGGACACAAAGAAAGAGCCTGGACACACTTCCAGGCGACTTTGGTTTGGCTGTTGGTGTGCTCTCGGTACGCAGTCTCTATTTCTTACACCCTTCCTGAACCTCTTTTTATGTGATTTTCAGATCCCTAACGTCTGGCTTCTTTTCTAGAACGTGCTACAATTTGGCGACGCTGCTCTTCTGGCCGAGGCCTTGCACCTGCCCACATTTCCCATGCCTCCATATACCACCCAGATGACCGCGAACTAGTCATTCTCCCCCTTCGAATCTGTTTCCCCATCTGTGAAATTGGGGTGATTATTCCTACCTCACTGAGCCGAGTAGGAATTAAGTGAGTTGATGGATGCGAAAACACGTAGAACAAAGGCCCGGCCCATCCAAAAGATCCTCTCCCTTCTTTTCTACTTCCAAGTCTTAAATTCTCCGCATCGCCCCAGCTGACTCCGGGCCAACTATCGTAGACACATGGATGACAACACAGCATGGAGAGCCAGCTGCTTCGTCCTTGGGCCAAAACACCAGCCCATGGTCCAGACTATTGGCAAGTAGACCTCAGTGCCTGAGATGTCCTGAATTTAATGCTGGATAACATCTCGCTTTGTCTAAATGGGCTCTGCCAAACAGCTGTTTCTTTTAATTAAAAACACACACACACACACACACTCACACAAAACAACAAAACTAAGTGATAAGTGCCAAGCACCCTCCATGGATGTTTGTCTCTAACCTGTGCCCAGCCTCAAGCTGAGCAGTGGGGATGCCAAGATAATGTGATCCCATCCACAAGGGCCCAGCCAGCCTGTGTTGGGAAGTCACACCAGCACACAAGGGACAGGGTAGTGTTAGTGTCAGGGTTTGAATAACGGTTGTCAAACATGATTGAGATATGGCCCCAGCCTTTACGTCTTGCTTCCAGCAAAGTGGTTCTCTAATGGAGCAGGAGAAAAGCCACTGGTCTCGTGGCAGCCTGGTGTCCTGGAGGTGGACACAGGCTTTCAGAGCATGAAGGTCCCCCAGGAGGACCCCCAAGTAGCTCCTCTCCTTGTCCCCACTCCAGACCCAGATTCAGGAGGTTCCCAGGTAAAAGATGGACTCATCAGTCTGATGTGGAGTGAACCCGTCGCTTTTCTGTGGCTCCCTGCAGTGAACTCAGCTCCTCTCATTCCTCTAACCCCGCCCTACACACAACAGCCAGAGGACTCATTCAGGAAGACCGTCACTCCACAACCTAGTCACTCGTCACGAATGCCCCATCGCCCTCAGAATAAAGTCTGAAATTCTTAACATGACCAACAAGACTCCTCTGGCTGGGTCCCACCTGCCTTTCTAAGTCTATCCCCTCCCTCATTCACCTTAAACTCCCCCCACACACAGTCCTCACCAGGTAGAACAGGTAGGAAGGACATTCCACATGGCTGGAACAGCTAGGCAAATGCTCAGAGATGTGAAAGAGTCTGAACGTTCAAATAGGACACATGAAGGGGGTGGCGGGCAAGGGGACAGCATTCCGAACATGGGTGCATGGGATGCACCCGCTTCAGAACCACCCCAGGTGCTCGCTAACTTTGGCCGAATCAGAATCTCTAGAGATTGAGGCTCGGGAGTCGATTTTTCCACTTGCACACAGGTGATTCTTAGGCACATGTAAGTTTGTAACTGCCTGATGTGGTGTCAGGAACAAGGGAAGTTGAAAGGCTCCGGGGACAACTCTGAGCCTGCCGAGGCCAGGTCTGCGTCTTGACCATTTTTGTGTCTCTGACACCTGAAAGGGCTTAGAGAATGAACACTGAGACCAGAACACATGCACACATTGTATTTTAGGCAAAACTTTTTTTATATATATATATATATAAATAACAGATATCCAGCTCAGACACACATACGCACATTGTATTTTAGGCAAAACTCTTTTTTTTTATATGTATAAATAACAGATATCCAGCTCAGACAAGCTTAAGTAAAAAGAGGCATCCAGTGGCTTATTTAGCAGAGCAATTTACGAGCACCTTCAGGCAAAGCTGGATCCAGGTACTCAGCCGCCATTCATTCTCTCTCTCACTCTCCCTATCCTTCTCCCTCTCTCCTCCTGCTTCTCTCTCCATGTCTTAGTTGTGCTTCTCCCAGTGGGTCGTCCAGGAAATTGGACAATGACAGCTCCGTCTGTAGTTCTCACAGCTTTAATACCCTCAGTAAAAAAGACCTGCAGCAATACACTTGCCGAACGTTAGTGAAGACACTGATTGGCTGATTAGGGTCACATTCCATTTCCTGAAACAATTTGGCCAGGGAAGTGGTGGAGAGAGCCGTACTTTAATTGGTCAGCCTCAGTCATGCGTTCACCCCTCCATACTGGGGATGGTCACCATAACTGACAGCCCCGCAAGGACCGAACGGAGTGGAGAAATTTTTTCCAAAGGATTTCGTGCAGTCAGGTACCATCTATCCCCCTTGATTATGAATCGAAATGTTCATGAAGCCCTTTACTCTGTGGTCTGCAGACCTAACGACTTACCCAGGGTCTACCATCTAGTACTGAAGCGTGAGTGTTACCCCCAAATCAGCCAGCTGCTCCTTAGCCGAGCCGGTGAAATAAATACTAACTCTTGCAATTTCAGAGAACGGCATCTGTTTAAAAAACATTTTCCTACACTACGCAGAAAGACATTTCACCCAAAATGATCGCGGCAAACTTCAGCCCCCCCGAAACCCCTTCGCCCCTCTTGGAACTGAGTGGGACGGTGGCAGAGGACGCCCAAGCCCCCTGAGATGGTTCGTCGGCACGACAGGCCAGACTGTGCACGTTTATCCAAGCCATTCTCGTGTCAAGGAAAACGTTGACAAATCATTATTTCTACAAGCTAAAAAAAAAAAGTGCTAACACCTCAAGGCAGAACGAGAGTGAGTTTGTTGAGGCGAACGTGAAGAATAGGGAGGGTACGATCTTGGAATGTGAAACCGCAGAAAATACCATCTGAGAACACAGAAATCATCTGTCTTATCTGGAAGCCTGTCTCCAGAATGGCAGACTTAGGGACAGGTTAGAGGACAGAGTGGGCCCTGTGCTCTGGGGAGGGGGCGGCAGGGGAGGGGAGGGGGGCCCGAGATGTTGCTTTATCCAAAAACACTGTTCATCACTGTCTGCCACCGAAGCTTAAAGATTGATAATCTCGGGGATTTTTCCCTTTGGTTTTGCCTTTGCCTTTCTGACGTGTTTGAAATTGAGTTTGCTGTGAGCCAGGCACGTAGCAAAGAGCCTCAGGTGTCTGATCCGCCCTACGAATCTCTTATCATCCCCCCACTTACAGGTGAGGAAACCGAGGCACAGGGAGGTTTGGTGGTCGGTTGATAGTGGTTTTAGGTTTTGCTTCCCTTTCAACATCTCCTGTAATAAATGTCTCCCAACCATACACCAAAAATGTTAAAATTAGCAAAAACCTTCAAGCCCAACCATCTCAAAACCCTTTTCGGTTTACAGACATTTCAATAGAGCTTTGCTAATAAACAAAAATAAATAAGTTCCGTTTACCCGGAAGCCAGATTTCCTGTAATAAGTTCTGGGCTAGTTTCTCCCCAGAGCGGGAAAATGTGCAGTTATAGTTTGGCTTGATTTTGTTTCTTCGAGGCTTTGATTTCTGAATTTCTCAGGCCTCACCTACCCCAGGAAAAACTGAGATATGGTAACAGAGACCATATAACCCCTCAAAAGTCCCCCAGGTAGGAGTTCCCCAGTGCTTAGTTGGGGTCAGAGCCTCTGCTTTGAGAGACTGGATGTCTGTATAATTCTTGTTTTGCTTTAGAACATTAAGGGCCCATGAATGTTTTAAAATATAAATGCGTGGAATTTTGCAACCACTCAATAATCAGGTTTCTCAAAAAAAAATCAGGAATTGGCAAATGTTAAATATTTCCTTACCGCTAATCATGCTTCCCCCTCCTTCCCTTTTTCCTCCTCCTGTAACTCTTCTAACGTGAATTTATTTTCTATTTGAAAGCCAATCTCACTGGTTATTAGATATTCTCCCTGCTGTCACTATCAGTAAATTATTAAACAGCTGACCAAGCTTTGTTTTAAAATGATTCCCTTTATGAAGCTCGGTGATATATTTGCCGTGAATACTGAATGGTGCTGTGGTCTCTAAGGACACGTGAAAGATTCCTATTTACTACCTTTAGCAAAACGTGTGTGCAATTAGCAGTAAGAACTTGACTTGAATCACGGTCGCAAACGATGCCTGTGCCTCATTTATATGGCACTCTCTACTCATTACACTCTTAACAGGGAAAAGCATGTCGAAACCACATCACGAAATAGCATATAGACCTGCCTTGTGTCATTCCCCACCTCCCTTCTTGCCCTCCTACCCACCCCACCCCACCCCACCCCCCACACACACAGCCTCAATATACCCTGTAGGGATCCCTTTCTTATTTAAAGAAGCAGCTGGTTTTGAATGAACTTCCGTGTGAAGAAAATAAGCCCAATGGGGATTAAATTACTTAAGCTGTTTGGCTCTCCACTTCCTCATCTACAAAATGGAGATCATAATTCCTACCACATGGATTCTATAATGAAAACAAAGTGCTGAGCACAGTGCCCGGCATAGAGTAAATGCTCAGGAGCTGGTGGCTACTTTTTTTTTTTTCCTGTTGACTCCTGCATGAGTCCAGAATCTCTAGGTTGTAAATGACGAGAGACCCATCTCAAATTCACTTCGGCCAAAGAGGACGTGCATCGGCTTACCTGATGGAACAGTGGTTAATCCGTCAAGATCTAATGAGAAAAACGGAAACTGCTTCAAGTATATACAACGGCAAGAATTTAATTCAAGAAATTGGCTCTAGAGGTGATGAGGGAGCTGAGAGCCCAAAAAGGGATAGGAAGGTAACTCAGATACCTTCCTGAGCAAGAAGCTACTCCCAGCCTTAAGATGGAGGGACAAAGGCACTCGCTAACGCACGAAAGCCGGAACCAGGACGATGTGTCCAGAGGTAGCTGAAGTCAAGGAGGATACATCTTTGCTGCTGGAGAAATCACCCAAAGCAAAGAGAGGAAAAGAAACTCCCTTGTACTCTTGTCTCCCTGACCTTCAGTATCCTGTCGCTTCTTCCCGGTTGGCCAAACCCAGCTGGAAGCCAGCAGGAACAGGGCTCTGGGGAGACACGGCCTCCAGATGGTCTGTGTTCAGGGCATGCAGCCTTAACTACTGTAAAACAACATCTCCCTTCTACAGCCCCACGAACGTCTCCCACCCAATTACAGCTGCATGATGATGCTGTGATCACCCTGGGCTTGTCGTGAGGGATTTAAAGGTTCCCGGTTGGGTAGCTGGTCCCTCCTGGGAATGTCCACCAGATTGCTCTGAATCCAGCGTGACGTGGTCAGCTGTGAGCACCCTGGGTCTGAGCTTCCAAAACCCCATTTGGAAGTATGACAGAGAAATGGTGGGGCTCCAGGGATGGAATGTTCTATCCTAGGGCTCAGCCCCAGGTGTTGGCTGGGTCAGGAAGGACCAGGCAGTAGCTCAAGGAAAGCAAACTCTGCCATTCGCTTTACTCCCACAAGAGTTTATTTACTGAAAAGTGGATTTTGAATTTGGAAACCAGGCTCAGCAAGGCCCAAGCGCAGAATCTGATTTGAATAACTAATCCAATATTTTTAATTAATGGTTATAGTTTGCAGCAGATTCCGAAAGTAAAGAATGAGATATGCTGTATCTTGTTAGGAAATCTAAGAGTGAGAGGAGGTTCTGTGGAGATTGTGGACTCAGGAATTGGTGCTATCCATCTTCAAAGGGACTGGCTAACTTAACAAACACGCCTTCCTCACCTTCTGAATCCCGAAGCCTCAAATGAAAATACCTCTTATCTGTCGGGAAAGTATTCCAGTCTGCAGAATCGGTCTCTTGATAAGGCAGTAATTACTGGAGCAATTTTCACAAATACAAAGGCATTTTTTTAATAATTTTAATTATTCAAAAGCCTAATTATCTAATCCATGGATCAGAGGCCAAAGAAGGATAAAACTGTATGGACATTGGTTACATGACAGGGAGAGGGGAGAAGTCAGCTGCCTTCAAACAGAAAGCTGCTCTCTCTGACGTCGTAGTTACATTTTTGTGCGCTGCAGTGCTCACAGAAGTTGGACCACTGGACTGGGTCTTAGGAGACCAGGGTTCTGTGCCTGCCTCCACCACCGACCACTGTGTCCTTGGCTAATTCCCTTCCCCTTATCAGGACTCTCAGTGGGGAGACGACAATAGATGGTCTCTGCACCTCTGTCAAGTGCTAACCTTCTATAGCAATGTGGAACTTTAAAGTATAGATGCCAGTGAAATTTTTTTCTGGGACAATGAAAATCCTGGGAAAGTTTATGAGCATGGAAAGGCTTTGATCAGAGTTGGGGTTGGAAAAATAGTAGGACATCTGCATGGGGTAGATTAGGGAGAGACATGTCAGGCAGATGGGTATGTCCGTAAATGGATGCCTGCTTGTGGATGGAAAAAATTCGCCCCCTCCGCTGAGCATTTATTGAGCACCTCACATGTACCTGTGGGCCCGTGGGAGGAATTGTGGAGACACAGGCTCTGCCTTCGAGGATTTGCTAGGGCAAGGATGCCTTGCTCAGATGGCAGCCCACTGATGGGTCTATTTGGATGATGACGTCAGAATATTCTAGAAGCAGAGACATTTTCCACTTTTAATGACATGGTAAGTCATGCCCCCAAGCCTCTGCAGATACAGTGTTGGGACCTCAAACCTGCGCCCTGTGGGGGCTTCATGCTTCCCTCGGGGAGTGATTGCCTCGCCTCCAGCACAGCTCCCACCGCGCTCCCCTGTCTTCAGTCCAGATTTAAGTGTTGGCCATCCCATAATGTTTCTCGTATGATAAATTTTCAATCAATGTTGGGACAGTTTTCCCATTTGTTCTCTGGGTGGTTCCTCCAACCGCCCGCAGTGTGTTCCTTCTCGGCTGCCTTCTCAAGCGTAGAACAGCGGTGAAGAGTGTGAACCCTGGGGCTAGATCATCTGGTGTGAACCCTTGCTCTGCTGCTCCCTAGCTGTGTGACTTTGGACAAGTCACATAAGTTCTGTGTGCCTCAGTTTCCCTATAGTTAAAAAAGTGTCATTATAAAGACTAAAGTGAAGCGTCTGTGCATAGTGATATAAATGATAAATACCTGTTACTCGCTGCAATTTTCTTCAATTCTACAGGATTCAGTTACTCTATGTCTAAAATGGGACAATAATCTGTACGTATTTATTCAACAAGCATTTATTGGGGTCCTATGAAGTGCCAGTCACTGTTGTGGGAGCTTAAGATACTACACTAAATAAAACAAGATCCCTGTGCTCATAGAGTTTGCATATTCATGGGTAGAAGGGGGCCGTCAGAACAACCAAATAAATATGTGGTAGGGAAAAATATAAAGCGGATTAATGTGGTGGTGTGTATGCTTTTAAGATACGGTGGTCAAGGAAGGCCTTTCTGAGGTGATAACATTTGAGTAGTAATCTGAGTCAATGGAACAGGTGATCTGGAGGCAGAAAATGGATTGAACTCATAGGAAACAGCAGGCAGAAAAAGCCTGAGGCAGGACCACGCATGACAAATGCAGCAAACGGCTATGAGACCACCGTGGCTGGACAAGAGCTGGAGCAGAGAAAGTGATAGGTGAGACTCCCAGGGGGAGACTCAGGGCCCAGAGCACACAGAGTCTCATAGGCCAGGTGAGGACACGGAGAGTATTCTAAACACGCTTGGAAGTCATCAGAGGGATTTGAGGGAAGGGTGACAAGGTCTGGCATGGACACGAATGACCATACTGCAAGGCAGAATGTGATACACTGTGGAAAAACACAAGATATTCAAGAAGGCAGAGGAGATGAGTTATTTCAGGCTCAGGAGAGCAAGAAAGGCTTCAAGGAGCTGAGGAGAAGTTAAATGGGAGGAAGCCAATATTCCAAATGAAGGTAAATCTGTGAACATGATAATAATGGGATCCATTTGTGGATTTGTTCATCCAGTCACTTATCGTCCCACCTTTGCTCTGTTTCCTATACAGTGGTGACTAAAATCCAGCCCAGTGCCTGTCTTCAGTGAGTTCAAAGTGCCAGCCAGCTGGAGGAAAGAGATTAGACTGGTGTTAATTCCTGTTAAGCCACTGAGATTCTGGGCTTATTTGTTACTGCAACATAGCACAGCTAGGTTGTGACCTCCAGTATTGAACGAGGTGCTGATCATATACCAGCTCCTCTGATGCATAGGCAGGTGTTTGTCACACACGTCACCATGACATGATGATATTCTCTCTGCTCGAGACAGCTCCATCAGCAAATTCAGTTCACATTTACACGGTCATCTTTTGGCCACAGAGATAGTACCAAACTCCTCATAATGGTTCGTTGTCCGAAAGGATAAAATGAAAACCAAAAATACAGAAAATCCATCCTAAGATGAGCAGTCCTCCCAAAGACCAGTAGTCTAGCTTCTGAGCTCATCAAGATCTTTCAGTTGTGCTCCCATTGTGCTGGGGACTTTTGCTAAGTGTTTCACAATAATTAACTCATTTAATCTTTAAAATAGTCTGTCGTCACCCTGCACACATCCCTTCACTCTCTCCTCTTCAGTGCGCACTGTCTGGCTTCCAGCGGCCGGCGCGTGCACTGCTCTGCCTGAGGGCTTTCTCTTCCTGACAGAGCCCACTTCGCAGCTGGCAGGTCAGGCCAGGAGTGTCAGGGAACTAATGCCCCCTCCTTGCATGTGCACACACACACATGCACATACATGCATGTACACTCACACACAAGAGAAGCCTGCAGTAAAGGACAGATGGGAGTCGGTGGATGAATACGCCAGCTCCTTCACCCCTTGGGTATGTGTTTTACTCTGTAGCATGTGTGTCACAGTCTCCCAGGCTCCCCAGTGGGATGAAGTGCCAGTCATGCACAGTGGTGACCTGCTCAGGAACTCACTGTTGATTGGCCATGCTCTTTCCTGTCTCCCTTTACTCTTCATCTACCTCTACCTCCCAATTAACTTCCTCTTAAGTCCATGTCTCAGGGCCCACTCCTGAGGGACACAGATTAAGATACAGCCCTGGGAGGCAGGAAGTTACCATATAATCATCTTTATTTGGCAGCCAATAAAACTGAAACAGAGAGGTTCGACAACTCTCCCAAAGTCACAGAGCTGGTAAGCAGCAGATCCTGGCTTAAACCCAGCCACCATGCTCCTAAGTGTGCGCTATTAACACCGACACTCTGCTGCCTCTGGCTGGGAGAACAGCCCAAACCACTGAGCACCAGCCTCATTTAATCAGCTTTGTGAGACATGCAGCTCGGTGAGCTATATGGAGTCGTCTGTAACCTCCTCTTTGGAGATCTAGCGTGTAATTCAGAAGTGTGTTTGAGAAGATAGTTGATGTGATTTTCAATGCAGGGGCAGCCACACAGTGATCCATCAGCCAGCTCTGTTGACAGAGAATTGATCTCCCAGGTCAGGAAGCAAACCTCAATTTACGTGGGATGCACATGGAGTGCACCCTCTTAGTAGCACATGGAAGATAAAGCAGAGTCGATGACAGTTCTTGTCAATGAGTTTGTCATGGCAAGAGGGGATACGTGAGGCTCCCTGGACTGAGGGCTGACACTCCAGATGTACTTTTTTTTTTCCTTTGGTAAGATAAACACTTTGCCAGCATCTTTTAGCCCTGCCTGTCAATTCCTTGATGTTTTCAAGTCTTCTTTTTCATCTAAGCATCTTCATCCAATAGCATAAAAGCAAAATGAGTAATTACTTGGTTCCCAAGCTATCAGCCATTCTCTTTCTTTCAAACTAGATCTCTCTGATTTTTTTTCAATTTTCTTCCGCGTTTGGATGAGTAATTTCAGAACCAGGAGGTTGGTGAAGTCTGAGCTTCCTCATAGAATTCCTTGCCTTTGCACAAAAAGAAAAGGCCGTTGTAGCAAATTGTCTGTATGATTCCTTCATTGCAGGCACTGATGAAACAAAATTTTTTTTTCTTAAAGACCATTAAAGAACAAAATAATCCCAGAAAGTGAGACAAGACGCAACAATTTAATATTAGATGTATGTTGTAATTAGAAAGCTTACCCTTTTTGCTTTCTGGATGATATTTGAAATATAGAGAATGAGAAACTGAAGAATGGAAGATCTGATTGAAACTGCCTCCGCTGGCCAAAAGATTAATGGTTTCAAAATACAAATTTATTTTTCTCATGGCAAGGTTTTCTGTTCTTTATGCATACCTTAAAGAAGTTAAAAATCATGTGGCTGGTTTCTTCCTGCTTCTCATATAAGTTTTTCATGCTCGACCAATAGATAGAACTAAGTTTAAAGAGAAGTGGGAAGGATGAAGTGAAATATTAGAGTTGGAGAGAAGAAAGGAAAATACAGTCCTACTATGTGCCCACAAGAGGGGGCAACCCAAAATATTTGGTGAACAGCTAATGCCAACCACACATAAATTCCTGACATGGAGGAGTTCATTGCCTTTTAAAGATGATGATGCCAAAAGATTTTTTTTAGCAATTCCCTAGGAGAGGAGCAAACTAAATGTTACCAGTTCAAAGAAGGCTGAGGAGCTGAGCCTTAAAAAAAAAAAATGAGCAGGATTTTTATAGGTAAAGATGAGAAATTGGGATTTTTAGGTGCAAGAAAAGAGAGCAGAGCAAAGGCGAGAGAGCCAGAACGCATGAGTTATGCTGTGGGAAAACGAGTGGTTTCTTTTGCCATAAGCAGAATGTGTATTTAGGAGATCATGTGATCTAAGAGAGAGGGTGGGGTCAACTCCGGAAAAAACTGCATGCCAGGCTTGGGAGGTTGAATTTCTTTCTGCACATTGGTCTATGATTCATTCATTCATTCATTCATCTAATATATACAAACACTATATTAGGCTCTGAGGATGTAGCAGCAAAGTAATGAGAATGGAATGAAGGGAATGACTTTGAAAAAGATTTCGAAAGGAGAACTGAAAGCATCAGGTAAATTTACGAAGGGTGACCTTAAGAGGCTGGGAGCTGAGGCAGAGGTGACCCTGAAGGTAGAGGATGTGTTGAAGCCAAGCACCCGGAGGGCACAGGAAGAATGGGAGTGGACAGAGACTGGCTTATGGGCTACAGGATGAGCTATTTGATATGTGCTGGGTTTAAGATGCCAAAGAGCCACACAGTAAGTATGCCCACCACCCAGCCACGTTTCAGCTCATTCATCAGGCATGTGGGGAGCCCTCTAGTGGACACTCTTGGTGGTCAGCCTGATCCTCTCAGAGCCCTAGCTCCCTGTCTATGGGAGATCCTCCCCTAGCCTTTGCCTCTGGCAGCCCATCTCTGTGACCCTCTAGAAGACTGGCGTTGGGCTCCTGAAGCCATTTTCGGCTGTGCACACATACCCGGGTGTTGATATCTCCCTACTGCACTTCCCCCACTCCCTACTGGTTTCTTCTGTAAGCAGTTCCTTAATAAATCTCTTGCAAACAATCCCCATCTCAGGGTCTGCTTCTGGGGAACCCAGCCTACATGCAGCAAATGCAGTGGGCCAAGCCCTTTGAATAAGACACAGCCTGGATTTTCAAGGCTTCCTGGAGGAGAGAACCCTTAGACTGGCTCTTAAAGGATGAACAAGATTTTGAAGATTTTGCTAAGGGAAAGGTATGGAATGGCCATATAGGCAGAGGGAACAGTAAACCAAAGTCTGCAGGCATGAAAGGGCTGGGGATGCGGGGTGTGGGGAAACTCCAAGGAGTGTCCTATCACTGGAGCACAAAGGGAAGAATAGAAGAGACCACAGATGACCTGGGGGCCACGGGAGCCACCTAAGGGGTAGGATTTAAGCAGGAGGGGCAGGTCTGACCTGTGAGGAAGTGGTCATGGAAGAACAACACATGGCCTTCAACCTGTACTCCTGCCCACAGTGGTCTCCTCGGGGCAGTTCTCACCACGCCTGGTTCCCCATCTCAGAGGCCCTCAGCGGCACCCATGAACCTCCTCTCATCAAGTGATACTGTGGCCTACAACACAGGCTCTGGGGGACAAATCAGGGATAAGCAGAAACTACCCGGCACTTGTCTGGGAAACTTTTTAGTTTGAGTGTTTTGGGAAGAAGACTCTGAGACAAGGATTTGAATAGCTGGAATTTCTTCGGGAGGTGCAGGAAAATACCAGTAGAGGAGTGGGGAAAGGCAGCCGATATAGGACGTGTTATCAAGCACAGTACCACTCTGGGGAACACGAGCCTGATTCCGGGGAGCTCTGAAAAATGGTGTGGCACACACACCTGACTTTTCTTACCCCAGGGACAGGGTCGCTGGCGTATTGTACCCCATCGCCCATTGATCTTTGCTTGAAGGCTGCTCCAGGAGTGTAAATTCCCTGGAAGGCAGCAAAGTGCCAGCAGGCAACGAAATACAGATGCAGACAGTTGGAAGTCAGGCGGCTGTGCCCTGAAGTGCTAAGGACAGGACATGTGAGCAGAACGCCACAGGGAGCCCCACACTTCCTCCCGCTTTCTGTTCTCCCTCCCCGGCTGTGGAGGAGAAACGTCACTAAGGCTGATTTTCTTCCTTTTTCCTCCATTTAAAGGTTGGAAGAGGAGTCAGAAAGAGAATCACCAATCAAAAAAGACGGTCCTATATCAATCCAGAAACCATGCATAGTCCCTAACCTACTTGGGGCCAGTGTGTCTGCCAGTTGGCACAGATTCATTTCCTCACTCCGTAAAGCAAGTGAGCGAAAGAAAAAGCGAGCTCGTGATAATCCTTCTACAAAGTCCAAGTATAATTTGACTTTGGATTTATAAAGAATCTCCTGGTTCTTTTCACCTGAAAACACTAGTGTAAAGTTGCTTTTAATACACCACATTCTACCAACACAGAGATGTGTACACATTTCCCAATACCACAACCATAAGAAAGTTTTTTTAAGCCTAGTGGTTTGCAAACTGCTCTGGGGCCTCGGGGCTCTGTAGAGATGCGCCGGGAGGTGAGGAATGGGGGGAGGGAGAGTTTTTTCTGCTCTGAGCCCATCTCAGTTTGGTTCCCCTCAGAAACTGACTTTGAGACATGGATTTAAGTACAAGTCATATATTTAGGAGGCCATTCCAGGAATCACCAATAGGGGAGTGAAGAGTAAGCGAAAGAGAGAAGGGAAGCCAGCATCAGAGGGTGTGTTAGCCATGCGGGTACCACTGTGGGCTCCAGGGGCTAGTGCCTGCTAGGGAACCCCAGGAGTTCATCTAAATCACATGTACGGGGATGGCCCACTCTAGGCACAAGGGAGCCGAAGTCTAAGTACCCCGACTCCCGTCAGTCATTGGTTGAGGGATGCTTGTGGGGATGTTAATTCCCCAGTATCTTCGGGCTGCCAAGTAGGTGACAAAATGCCCTCCGGATGCCAGAGAAAACCTTTGGGCAACAAGAAAAACTTTAAAAAGAAAGAAAGAGAGAGAGGGAGAGAGAGAAAGCAAGCAAGCAAGTCCTGGAAACTGGAATTCAGTGGAATGAACTGAAATTTGAAGAGCAAAGGAAATATGAAGGCACAAAGAGCATGGGCTACAGCCCCCTCCCCTTAATCCTGTGAGGGAGGCTTCCTTCCTGTTCCACTCCCCTGGGTGTTGGGCGACAGCACAGAGATATGCTAACAAAAAAGCTTTAAAACCCCTGGCCTGATCCGGTGCACATCGTTTATGAGCAAAGACACTGAGGCCCAGGAAAGGGAGTGTACAGCTCCCCGTGGCAGAGCAGGACCGGCGCCGAGGCCTCCCAGACCACGGACCAGGCCTCTTACCACGCCAGACCCATTGTAGCCTAAGCCCCTTCTCGTTGCTATGCCATTTTCTCCAACTCCATTTCTTCACGTTATCCTCGCTCTCCACGAGTGCCCCCGTGACCTTAGCTGGCTCCCTCTCAGCATCAACCACGCTGAGGTCTCCACTAGTCATTTATCATGCCAC
Organism: Pteropus alecto; assembly: GCF_000325575.1. NCBI lineage: Eukaryota > Metazoa > Chordata > Mammalia > Chiroptera > Pteropodidae > Pteropus > Pteropus alecto. The sequence continues at coordinate 27,516,384 of NW_006442491.1, forward strand.
TCTCTCCCCGTTTTTATCCAGCTTCTCAGACGAAACCTTTCATACATCCGCAAACAGTGACCGAAAGTATGAAAACCAGAGGACGGTGTTGGCACGACCACTTTGGAAATAAATGTGAATATTCCACTTCGCTTGCTGGGCTGATAAAACAGCTTCTGCAAACTCAGGACCAAGGGCTCTGTTCCCAATCCAGATACCTATTGTCTTTCATGTTTGAAGATTATTCAAAAGCCTTTGGGCTGCTGTCTACCTCAACCTGTGGATGTCTTAATTTATAAAACCATTAATCTCTGCATCCTCAACCGGGGCCTCTTTCTGTCACATAGTAAGTGCTCAGTAAACGTTTGCAAAATGAAGGAAGAAATTATGGGCTCCATATTCTATGCCTCACCTTCAAACTGAAATTGAAAGGCCAACTGCAAGAATTTTCATGTGTACACCGAGTGTCGATGACATTCTGCTAAAAATAGGTCATGACTTCTTTGCCAAAGATTTTTCTTGAACTATACTGACAAAAGGAATTTAATAAGGTCATCCATTTATTAAATAAATATTCAGTGCTAACTACGTGTTGGGTACTGGAATATAGTGATGAGAAAAAGGGCGGGGGGAGACGCTTCGTCTTTGAATAGTGCAGCCTAGACAGAGATTAATCAAATAGTCAAACAAATTAAAGAGGAAGCCTACAGCTGGGATAAGCAACTGGGGAGGTTTTAAAGATATGGTGACAAATTCTGTGATGCTCCTCTCTCAAGAGGCAGAATGGACTTCCCCTTCCTTTGCATGGGGCTTGGACTGAGTGACTCCCTTCTAGAGAACGGAAGTGATGGGATGTTATTTCCAATATTTGGTTATACAGAGACTGGGGCCCCCATCTTAGGTTCTTGGGGGAAGCCAGTTGCCATGCTGTGAAGATGCTCAGGAAGCTGATGAAGGGGGGGCCATTTAGTGAAAAACAAGCCTTCCAGCAACCCCATGAGTCATCTTGGAAGCAGAATCTCCATCTCCAGTCGAGTCTTCAGATGACTGCGGCCCAGGTCGATAGCCTGACTACCACCTCATGAGAGACCCCTGGCCAGAACCACTCAGCCAAGCCACTTCCATGTGCTGGACCCACAGGAACCGTGAGATAGTAAATGTTTGTTGTTTTAGCTGGTAGACTAATTTATGACACCGTAATAGGTAACTAACATGAAGGAGGAACACAAGATGTTGCATAATGTGAAGGAGAGCGCATCGATCTAGTCTGAGCAGTCGGGGAGAGCTTCTCTGAGGAAGCAGTTGAATAACGGAGGAACAAAAACGCTGGGAGGAGTAACCGAGGGAAAGGAAGTGATGTGTGCAAAGGCCCTGAGGCAGAAAAGATTATAATAATTGGGAAAGACTGAAAGAGACCAGTGTGGCCGCAGCCTGGAGATGAAATGGGAGAGTGATTTTTTAATGAAGCTGGCACGGCGATGGTGAGGGGGGAAGGGGACCTGTCCATGGAGGGCCTTGGGACATTGTCAAGAACTTTGGTCTTTTATAGGAAAGGGGTGGGAAGGCTTCGAATGGTTTTAAAGAGGGAGATGACTTGATCAAAACTGCGCTTCTTTCGTGTCCTTTGAACTATCATTTCTTATCATGAGAGTCAGCTGACAACTGCCTCTCCTTAGGCATGTTTTGATTTCCACATAGACTTTCTGCAAATAATGGAAATTACATAAGCCAAAAAAAAAACAAAACTGCTTATAATTTGCAGAGCCGAATTTATGCTAACCCTCATCCCACCAGTCATTGGCTATTAGGTCTGGGAAACACGGGGTAACGTGAGGGGCTCCCTTCAAGGTTAATCCCCCAAATCACTGCCGGTGTTGGTGGGTAGGTGCATCTGTGCTTTCTTCAGGGAAAGTTCTTGTCATGTTCTCAAGGGGATCCGGGTTCCCTAGAAGGGAGCCTGAGACAAGGATTCGGGATCGTGTGAGTTATTGAGTAAGTTCTCTCGATGGCAACTTGCAAAAAAAGAGAAGGGAAAAGAGCCCAGCAAAGATGTGATCTCAGGTCATACGTAGCTCTGGGCTGACCCACGGCGGACCCTGGAGCACAGAGTCGTCCCCATCCTCTGGTGAGGATGGGTAAGCCAAATCCGTCTGACATTAGCTGTCGATTGTTCCCATCGATCAGAGACAGTTCTCTGGAAAAGAGGTGGAGTTGCCAGATAAAGTAAAATATTTTTATTTGCTAAATACGCCAACCCTAAGAAGGGGGCAGCTGTGAGACATCAGCCGCCAACAATCACAGCAGCTGGGAGATGAGTAAGTAAAGGAACTTGGCCGGCCACCAAAACAGTGTCTACCGCAGTCTGTGACCCTGCAAAGCCTCCGTCTGCAGGATGGAAATGGCTGGGTGGTCAGTAACATCCTGGGAAACCATGACAAATTCCTCACACTGAGAAGCAAGGATGGGGCCCCTGGGAAACCAAGATGGAGCTCTGTCCCCTTGTGTTTACACAGCCAATTGACTCGGTTTCACAGTGAATTCAACCCAAATCCAGAACTTGCAACTTATCAGAGCACAGGAAGGAGCCAAGAGGTTAAAATTAACTAAAGCATCATTAACTAAAGTTGCACAAAAATGTCCCAGAGGGACTCCTGGAAGAACAGGTCCCCCATGTTACTGTGAGTATGGGGTAGGGCATATGGTGGTAGATCAAAGCAAGGACTCTGGATCCAGACTGTCAGGGTTCAGATCCCAGTACCCCCACTTACCAACTGTGTGACTCTGGGAAGCTCCACGACCTCTCTGGGACTCAGTTTCTTAGCTGCAAAATGGGGGTGATACTAATAGTTTATACTTACAGGGTCCATCCCAGTATAAGATCAACTGAGTTAATTCATATAAATTGCTCGAAACTGTACCTGCCTCAGAGTAAGCATCAATAAAAGTTAATGGTAAATATGATTATTTCGCTATCAAAGAGAGGAGGCAGAGACTTTTAACCTGAAATGTCCCAAATCAGCTTCTCCCACAGTCCTGAAACATCCTCCATACAGCACTCATTCTATTGTTACCCGCCCAGTGCTTGGCCGTGAGCTTCCTGGGGGCCAGATGTGTGTCGCACAGTGCTTTGGGCACATTGCTGGAGATGACAAACATTTCATCAGTGGATGCTGCCATGGCCGCGAGTTCCACAAGGAGGCTTAACTATCATCAGGGTCCTGCCTAGCCCCTTCCACTCCCCCCACCCTATGTCCATGGCAGGCGAGGCTGTATGTTCAGAAGTTCTAATGAGTCATTCTCCTGAACCTCGGTTTTCCAGATATGCAGTGGGAGGTTGGTCTAGAGAACATCTCTGGCCACCGTTTTTGGGTCCTCCCTGTGTGTCAGGCACTGTATCAAGCATTTCATAGGCATCATCTCCTTTAATCATCTGCTATGTCCCCTTTCCCCACCAATTCATATGTTGAAGCAAATCCCCAGCATGAAGGGATGAGGAGCTGGGGCCTTTGGGAGGTGTGGAGGTCATGGGGGTGCCATCCTCATGAATGGAATCAGTGCTCTTATTATAAAAGACCCCACAGAGACCCTTTGCCCCTTCCACCATGCAAGGACACAGCAAGAAGTTGGCAGTCTGCATCCCCAAAAGAGGGCCCTCACCAGACCCTGACTGCGCTAGCATCCTGACCTTGGACTTCCAGCCTCTAGAAGTCTGTTGTTCATAAGCCACACAATCTGTGGTATTTTTGCTATAGTCACCAAACGAACTGAGACAACACTACTATGCTCTTAATTATTCCATTGTACAGAGGAGGAAACGGAGGCTTAGCCACCTTCCCTAGGGCATGCAGCTAGCGGATCCTCTTATTCCCAGGCCTGAGCTGTGCCCAGCAGGCACGACACTCTCTTGCTAATGCTGGCTGAGCTCTCCAAGTTTTCAGAAACTCTTTGGTGGGCAGGTGCTGAAGCCAAACTCGAGAAGGGGGCGATGCTCTCGGCCAGCCACCCTCTGGCTTACAGCCAGAGCTTCTGCTCTCCAAAGGTGGGCCCAGACCAAGAGAAGGGACAGGACATCCCTGGATGTCACAGGGATGCTGCAGAGCCAGGGTAGTAGCAGAAGTAATAATGGTCAAATAGAAAGCACTGCTTGCTGAGTGCTTACTAAACACCAGCCTCCACGCTAAGTCCTTGTCTTGGTTGGTCCCCCAAAGTAGAGCCTGAGTCGAGGATTGGGGTGTAACTAGCTTACTGGGCAGGTGATCCCTGGAAGCAGAGTGAGAGAGGGAGGAAAAGAGACAGGGAAGGGAGGACAGCCAATAAAACGTGCAATGATGGTTAGGTCACCCCTGAAGGCAACTGGGACTCGGTCCTCACCGGGGACACTTTGGGAAACTGTTTTACACACTTCAGAATTATTCCACTGAATGTGAGTTTCAGCCACCAACTCACATACCTGAGACATTAACTCCTGGTCCTATCTCTCCCCTCCCCCTTGTGGGAGCTGAGCACTCTTGGGTAGCCAGAGAAGCATTTGGGCAGAGGGAATGGCAGATGCTTGAGGCAGAAATAAGGTCATGGGCATGAATAGGAACTGCCGGCAAACCTGCAGGTGACAAGAGTCAAGAAAATAGCATCAGGGCCCTCCCTCGTCTGCTACAGCGCCTTCCGTGTATCGTTTCACCAGCCAAACAAGATAAGGACCATTACTGTGCCCATTTTATAGTTGAGACTCAGCAAAACAAAAGCATTTACTCAAGGTCACAGAGCTGCTAAGCCAGGACTGAATCCAGGCGGCCAGTTCCAGAGCCCACGGTCTGGGGCATGATGCTGCACAGCCTCCTGCCCTGCGCACTCCCCAGACGGTGCTCTTTGACTCTGCTTCATGGGAAGCAGCCACCTCTGAATCTATGGCATTGCAGCCTCCATTAGCTCTGAGGCCGGCATATTTTCCACCTACCTCTCAGCCCAGGTGGCCAAGCCCAGCATCGCCAAGGCAGAGAGCTGCACATCTCCAGGGAGGCAGGTGGGGCATGAGCCTTGTGGTACAGCGACCACTCTTCTGAAGTCTACTCTATGCACGGTCGCTACGTTTGGGGAGCAGCGAGGGGGTAAGGACCGTTGCTTCTGCAGTAAGTAGTTTCACCAGTAATATTCGCTATAACCAATGAATCGCTTCGGAGGCACACGTACGGCACGAAACAACAATGGTTTGAATCCCTTTTCCAGCACATAGGATACAGCTCTGTGACCTTGGCCAACTAGCTTCATCTCCCTGAGCTTCAGTTTTTTCACCTGCAAAATGGAAATAATGATGGCACGGGCCTCTCGGCACTGTTGTGGGGACAAGATGAAATAATAGAGTTCTCGGCACTGTGCCTAGCACATAGTTAGCACTCAATAATATAGTCATTCCTCACCCCTCTCAAGATGACTTCGCTAGTGCCCATGGGGAATGCTGGACGGGTGTGACTTGAAATGATGTTTGTGCTGACAGATCCAACAAGGCAATAATTGAGAGTAGCCTGTGATGTGTGTGTGTCATCTGCTGCACTTGAACCCATCCCTGCACCTGTCACCCCCCTCCCCACCCTGGGCTCTCAGCAGTGATTACAAGTGATTCTGAAGAATCCATTGAAACACGTTTCAAGGCTTGATTACAAAGAAAAAGTGATTTTCCTAAAGTGGATCTTCCAACTTCTAGAAGTAGCCAGGCCCCAGTGGCAAAGGAGATAAGCGATGCCGCAAACTCTTGGAACTCTGCAAACTCTGAGTCTTCAGCACAAAGCACGCGCCTTCCCCCAGCAAGCCTGATTGACAAGGCCCAACAAAACCCAAGAAAAACTCATCCGATGAGGCAAACTGCGCCCAGACCAGGCTCCAACTGCAGCAGCCTGCAGAGCAGCCTCGGAAATGGACAATAAATGGTTCCTTTTCATTTATGAGCACTTTCCATTACGGGCATAATACCCCCATTCTTTCCCCGTTTGTATATAAACATCTCAAAATAGGATTGCTTTAAAAGGACCTTGGGACACAATTCTCCTGTTTGAGAGAGCAGCTGACTTTTGCTCACATTAGAGTGGGCTGGACTGCAGGTTGCTCGCTCCCTCCACAGTCATTCAAGGCAAAGAAAAGAACTCACTCAGATGCCCATCCGGCCTGGAAGCCCAGCAGGGCAGCTGCAAACTGATGTACCACTTGGTGGTCCTATGGCCAGTCCTGCAATTTGCTATTTGGGGACCCAGGGCCACTTTGCCCATAATAATGATTCCCATTTTGGGGAAGAAACACGTGTCCAAAGCCCCGGTCACTGGCCTTAAATTCATTTAATCCCCACACACTTGAGTTAGTTGTCAGAGATCTGGCTGACAAAACTTAGTCCCTAAAGTACTAAATACCTACCTTAACTGCCACCCGGGTGCTGGCAGAGGAGTCTGAAGCTGGGTTCCCTGACTTCAAGCCCAGGACTCTGACACTCATGCATTCCCTGATCAGTGACTCCCCTGGTGGGAGGAGGTACTATAAACACCAGACTCAGAAAGTGCTGCCAGCCCAGAGCAGGATTTCTGGAAAGTTCCTTCCTCTCTTTGGGCCTCTGTTTCTTCGTGTGTTTTCTTAGTTTAGGCTGTCCCCAGAAACAGACCTGAGTCAAAGATTCCAGTGTCAGCCATTTATTTGGGATGTGAAGAAACTACCAGTAGGAAAGAGAAATAGTATATTTTATCTATTTCGTTATGATGAATCGCCCCAAAACTTAGCAGCTTAAAAATAATAAATGTTTATCATCTTACAGTTTCTAGGGATCCGAAATCCAGGCACAGTGAAGCTGGGTGCCTCAGGCCTGGGGTGGGAAGGGCTCCCCGCAGTTGCGAGGCCACGGGTGCTGTACTGTCTCTTGTGGGACTTCCAACTCTCCCACCCCCTATAAATAAACCCTTTATTAAGCTCTCCTTAGTTAAACATGTCTTATGGAAGACCGAGAAGATGACACCTGCTCAGATCTCTAACATCTCCCAGAGTCGCTCTCTGTGCGTGAAGCAAAGATTCTTCAAAGATTGATTTTTTTTTTTTTTCATTCCTGCCCTTTCTCTTCACTTAGTCTTTTAAGTTCTGGTCTTCTTGGTTCATCTCTCCCTTTTCCTTTCACTGTCGGAAAGAGAGCTCGCTCCATTTTTCACACCACCATCTCTACGCTCTCCAGATTCTGAATCTTGATGATCCCATTGTGTGTGTGTGTGTGTGTGTGTAGTTTTGCATTTTTTTCATTTGTGATTTTTAGAAAGGCAGAGGCACTGTAATATCTTTATCGCTTAAAGAAATGGCCTGTCACCAATTCTTAAACGGTTCAGTTAAATGTGCATCCATGCCTGAATGAACTGGGCAAAGAAAGAAAGAAAAAGCTAAGGTACAGGTCACCCACCTGAGTCGAAGTTCAGAAGACAGGTGGGTTACTTGGCAATCAGTGCTCTGGGAAGGGAATGTGACGAAGCAATCACATTTTACTGTCAGTGTCTCTCGGATTTCAACTAATGACCTACCAGTGCATGGAAACAGCCTGATAATCAAGTAACCATGGTCCCGAGCAGAAGTGCTATTAAAAATATTAAGCAGCAAATCCAGCATGGCCAGGAGGAATCGGAACAGACACCAGGAGGTTTGCTGGACCAGGCAAACCGCTGAGTATCAACCTCGGGCCTGGATCACGTGGGTCCTACTGTCCCTGGAGCTCCCGGTGAACTTTCTTGCTGTCTGGCAATTTCTCTTCTCCACAGGAAAGCAATCTGTTCGCATCTTTGTGAAACGCTTCCTGATCTATGGGGAATTGTTTTTCCACAACTGAGGAGTAGTCTGTTTCCTTCCTAGTTATAAGTAAATTGGGTTATTTAGCCCAACCTGATTTACTCTGCAGATACCCTCTCACAAGCCTTAAGGTTAATAATTCATTAGCAAATCTGTCTGGAATCAGTATCCTAGTATTTGCTCCGGAGCCCACCCTTCCCTCTCTCTCCCCCAACCAGCCCATTGCTTTGTGTGGAAGAATTTCCTTAGGAAAGAGGCTTTGGAGCTCTAGGTCCGGGGCAAAAGGCCTGGGCCGAGTCCCTGGAGCTAAAATTGATAGCACCTTCTCCCAGTCGCAATGCAGAGGGTAAAGTGATTTTGACTCTCGTGATCTGTTTTGAAAGGCCAGGTATAATCTATATTCCATTTAGCAAACCTTTATATGCCACTTATATTATGTGTCGAGTATTATGCCAAATGCACCTCAAACCTTAACTCATTCAATCTTTGCAACACCCTTATGAGGTAGATACTCTTATTATAGCCAATTTGTAGATGGGGAACTGAGCATCAGAAAACTTGAGTAACTTGCTCAAGGCCACACAGCTAGGATGTAGAAGAGGTAGAATTTGAACCTAGCCCGATTCCAGAGTCTGTGCTTTCTTAACCACTACATTACACTCTTAAACGTGATGTTTTTATAATCCAGGTAGATCGTGCGTGGTCACTTACGAATGAAGTACCGTCTAATTTCTGAGTGCAGGGAGCACCGGCATTGAATGAGCACCTACACTACGCCAGGCTTTGTTCCAAGAACTTCAGTTTGCCATCTTATTACCTCTCAGCAGTCCTAGGAGGCAGACACTGTAATCTCTATCTAGTTTGCAAGTGAATTAACTGACGCTTAAAGCAGAGAACAGAATAGGCATCCTAGCACCATCACTGGCATATGGTGGTCACTCAACAAATATTAATCTAATTCGTTAATTAATGATGTCTAAACACAAACTCAGAGTCATAGCTAGCGTCCAGCGGCGTCTAAATTTGAACCCAGGCCTCTCTTTCACCTGAAAACTGACAAAGATATTTCTAATAGGATAATTAGAAGGGTATGGACAATAGCTTATTTTTTCTAAAAATATAAACGTGAACATAGATATTAAACTATAAATATGTTAATTTAAATAGCGGCTTAGCTATTAACTGATGTCTAATTATTGTATTGAGTATAAACGATATATCTATTTTCCTTCATGCCTCATCTAACCTTAATTTATTTTGCTTTAAAGAGAATATGTTACTTTCTATCTTTATTTGTTGCTTAGGGATATTTAATCTACATGGAATTTATTTTGGTATCTGATATAAATTGTTTTTACAAATAAAACGTATATAATATATAATTAGAACTATGTATATCTCCAAGTGGCCAGCTAATTGTCCCACCATCATTGACGGAATAATTCACCTTATTCATAGCAAACTATTTTTTAGCTTTTAATCTGAAATAATTTTAGACTTTCAGAAAATTTGCGAAAATAGAATTCAGAGTTCCTCTATTCCCTTCACTTAGCTTCCCCTGATCTTAAGAACTTATGTAACCAGAGTGTAATTATTGATATCAGAAAATTAAAATTGACACAATACTACCATATAATCTACAGACCTCATTTGATTTTCACCAGTTTTCTCATTCATGTCTTTTTGCTGGTCCAGGATCCAATCCAGGATCTTACATTGTGTTTAGTTGTCATATCTTCTCAGTTTCCTTCATTCTGACAGTTTCTCAGTCTTTCCTTATTTTTCATGACCTTGCCATTTTTGAAGTACTGACCTATTCTGTAGAGTGTCCCTCATTTTGGATTTGCTTGATGTTTTCCATGATTAGATTGAGGTTGTCTGTTTTTAGCAGGAATATCTCAGAAGTGGTGTTGTGCCGTCTCGAGCCATCGTTACCAGGTGGTACATGATAACGATGTGTCTCATTACATGTGACGTTAACTCTGATCATTTGAGTAAGGTGGCATCTGCCAGGTTTCTTCATCGTAATGCTACTAGTTTTCTCCTAGTAATTAATAAGCATCTTGTGGGGTGATACTTCAGGATCATGCAAATATCCTGTTCCTCATCATACTTTTACCCACTAATTTTAGCATCAATTGATGGTACTTGTCTGCAACAATTACCACTGCAGTGCTTGCCTGATACAATTTTCTATTTCCATCATTCCTTCTACATTTACTAATTGAAATTACTCTATGAGGAAGAGTTGTCCTTTCTCCCCCAATAACTATAATTATTTGTATCTGTATGGACTCATTAACATTTATTTTATTTCATGGATTATAATCCAATTCCTACAGTAAATTCTAATGTATCATTTTTTTTCTTTCTGGATTAACTATTGTATTTATTGATATTTTGATACATCCCTGCCCCAGTAATGCATTATCTTCATCATTACATCTTTATAATACATATTAGAAGTTGAACATTGAAGTCTCCTTCTCATTTTCATTATTTTGCCAAAAATCTCTGGACTATTTCCCTCTATTTATCATTCCACATGAGTTTTTGAATAATTTTGTCAAGTTTCACAATAAATTCCTAAGGGCATTGGGTTTAAATTGCATTCAATTTATGAACTCATTTGGGGGAAATTGTTTTCTTTAAAATATTAAGTCTTTCCCATCCAAAAATATGATACGCCTCTCCATTTATTTAAGGTGGCTTTTATATGCCCAAGTGAGGTTTTGCCATTTATTTCAGGCAGGTAGTGCATCTTCCAGTTATGGAAATTCCTAAGGTTTTCATTTTCCAGGATTTTTTCTTAACCAGACACTTTATTGAACTCTCTTATTGATTCTAAATTTTTAGTTTATTTATTTTTTTCAACAATTACTTGTTGAGTACCACATGACAGGCACAGTTGTAAGAAATGGGGAGGTAACTTAATTCTGGTCCTCACGGAGCTTAAATTCTAGCAGGTTGGGCAAGTAACATGGAAACAAATATTTGCAAATAGTATTGTCATTTATACCGAGGCGGTGTGAAACGCTCCTTACAACACTAAAGCAGCATAAGGAAATACAAAATGAAAGGGTGGGGCTTTATTTTAGACACGGCAGTTGGGAAAGCCTCTGTGACCCGAATATAATGGAAGAGTGAGCCAAGAAACCATCTGAGCAAAGAGCATTCCAGATGGAGACAAATAGCCTGTGCAAAGGTCCCGTGGCAGGAATTTGGCAGATTTGAGGCCTAGCAAGACCGGAATGACCAGAACAGAGCAAGAGAGCATAGAGTGGGAGGTGGGCAAAGGTCAGGTCCTGCCAGGTTGTGAGGCCCCGGTAAGGAATTTGTATTGTATTCTACATGTGATGAGGAGCAGGGATTCCATGCTTCCATGGAATGTTGTGGAATTCACCCAGGTTAGAGAAGACAGATGTTGGGACCAAAGAAGGAGTTGTGGAAAAGTCAGAAGCAGTCAGGTTTTCAATACTTTTTAAAAGTAGCGCTGGCAGGACTGCTAACAGATTGCATATGGGGAGTGTAGAATGGCAAGAATAATAGCAATATTCCAAATTACATGGGTGGAAATAAATTTTATGCATCTCACATTTATCCTCAAGGATCCAGACTCAGCCAACACTTTATAATACTTAACTGGTTAACGTATGAAGTTTTAGTTAATTTTCTTCATCATTAAAAAAAAAAAGACAAGATCTGTCTGCTTGATTGTCTTTGACAGTAAAATAAATCCACGCACTCCCAGAGACGATCAATACAGCAATTGGATTATGTCAAATAGACTCTGATGTAATAGAGAGAACATAAGTCTAGGAGACAGAGGCTCCAGGAGAAGTTAGGTACATCACTCAACCTCCCTGGGCTCAGTCTCCTCACGTAAAAATGTAAGAATTCAACAGAAGCCTCTTGGAAGGTTATTCCAGTTCAGGCATTCCAGACTCCCCATAGACTGCATTATTATACCGACCTGAATCAAGGCCAACTTAGAATGGACAATTGAGACAACAGAGTCTGGAGAAGCAGCCTGGTTCCTACCAGTTGCCTAAAGACACACTGGGATAACCCAAAGCTGGAAGCTCCACCCCACAGAGGAAGAGGTTGGGAGGACTGAATGAGACAGTACCTATAAAGTTCTCGGCGTCACCCCTGACACAGGGTAGGACCTCACTGCAGCAGAGCTGCCATCGTTTTTCTAGTTAACGGAGAGTTAACAGGTATATATGGAACACCAATTTTCAACTCTATTATACTTCTCAACTGAAACTCTACTGAACACATTATATTTTATTGATGACTCAAGTACCCTTCGGGCTCTGGAAGGAGCCTGAAGGTCATGATTATAATCTCTAATTAGCTTTGTTCTGGATCTGTGTGGGAGGGTTGGTTAACCAGAAGTTTCAGGTACATGAGTTCCAGATAAAGAATTGCTGCTTCAATGGATTAAGAACAGATTTTGTTCATTTACTGAAGTACTTGTTAATTGTGAATAATTACTAGAGGGTATACTTTAGCCATCACCTCCACATATAAATAACCATTTGTACTATGACTCCGGGCTATTAATACACTCCCAGGGCCATTCTGAAATAATGCCAGAAGAAGTGTGGGACTCACATCCTCTATGTGAATTTTTGTTTGGCCTGACTTCACAGGATGCCAAGAGGGAAAAAAACAAAACAAAAAAACAAAAAAAAACACTGGAGTCTATGTTAACCTGAATTAGTTGGTTTGAGTAACTAGCATCCACAATGAAAATTGCTTAAGGAAAAGGTATTTTGGGGACCCCCCCAAGTGATTCTGAGAAACTCTGTGATGCCTCAGATTCAAAGCAGAGCCAACCCCCCACTCCCACCCCCACCCCACTGTCTTCAAAGACTTTTGCCACATCAGTAAGGAGCAAAGTGAGAGGGTGGTTCTGGTGCTTACCAACCATCATCGACTCTGCCTTCTCCTTGTCAAATGTTAGGTTTTGGGGCTTTACAGTGATTGGTACAGAGGCACAAGCAGAGGGCCGCTCAGACCCAACTGTCTCATCGAATGACAGGTTATACATATCCCTCCATAAAAGTGAAGTCAGCCCACTTTATTACCCTTTGGACCCTACTCCATTATCCCTGACCCCTGTGCCTACTCTCAGCTTCCCTCCATCATTTTCGGGCTCTGCCTAAAAGTCCTCCATCTGTGCATATCAACTTCCACTCTAATACGTGTTCTTGCTTAACTATGCCATGTGTTGCTGTTTGAATTCTGTCTACCCATAAGATATGACGAAGTTCTAAGCCCAGGCAAGTACCTATGAATGTGACCTTAATTAGAAATAGGGTCTTTGCAGACATAATTAGTTAAGATAAGGTCAAAATGGATTGAAAAAGGCCCTAAATTCAATACGACTCATGCCCTCATCAGAAGAGGAGACACAGACACATACACAGAGGGAGAATGCCATGTGATGACAGAGAGAAAGATTGGACTGATGCATTTATGAGCCAAGGATTGATGGCAACCACCAGAAGCCAGGAGGAGGCAGGGAAGGCTCCTCCCTCCGAGTCCCAGAGGGAGCCTGGCCCTGCCCACACCTTGATTTCAGACTTCTAGCCTCCAGAACTGTGAGCGAATATATTTCTATTGTTTTAAGCTACTCAGAAACTAATAGGCTATGCAGTAGCACAGACATGCTCAGACTTCTCTATTTGGCCACCCTTTTCTTCAAATAAAAATTTACAAGGAAGCCCTATAAGATATTGGAAGAACTCTGATCAATGTGTGAAAGCGGAGGAGAGGAGGAGGAGGTGATCAGGGAACCAGGCCTTCTCCTCCCTGCTCCCCCGCAGCTTTGACTGCCCCTCGGGCTCCTTACGGCACAGGGAAGGCAGAGCACAGCCCTTCCCCCCTACTAGCTGTGCAGATAACCTCTCGGAGCCTCAGTTTCTTAATCAATAAAATACAGATGAAACCACCTACCCAATTTGATCACCAGGAAGCTGAAAGGAGGTGTTGTTTGCAAAGCACCCACACAGAGCCTGTGTTAGGGGCTGAATTGTGTACCCCCCTCAAATTCCTGTTGCATTCCTAAGCCCTAGTACCTTAGAATGCGATTGCATTTGGAGGTTAGGTTTTTAAAGAGGTAATGAGATTAAAATGCGGTCATTAGGGTGGGTCCTACCTCAACATGACTGGTGTATTTATACGAGGAACTAGGGCACAGACATAGAGTAAAGACCACGCGAAGACAGAAAGAAGATAGCCATCTACGAGCCCAAAAGAGAGGCCTCAGGAGGAACCAACCCCGCTGACACCTTGATCTCAGACTTCTAGTCTCCAGAACTGTGAGAAAATAAATTTCCTTAAGCCTCCCCAGCCTGTGGTATTTTGCGCTGGCAGCCCGAGCTAACTGGTACAGCTGGTATGCAGAGGGCACAATGTTCATTTCCTCTCCATTCTTACACGCCAGACTCACTGACAAGCATTTTACATTAGTCACATTTGATTAATTATAGATGTGCCTTCTTTTCCCATTTTAACATCTCTGAAATGGGGATGCGTCTGGCAGCCTCTGACAGCCGGGCCAGGCAGGCACAGCGACATGATTGTGGCTGTGCATGCTCAAGCTTACTGGGGATTCCAGGTACACAAGGGTAAGCCCCACATTTCAATCAACGAACGACTTACAGATTGTGCTGATTAATAGAATGTGTTAACTTGACTGGGCTAAGAGGTGCCAAGATAGCAGGTCAAATATTATTTCTAGGTGTGCCTGGGAGAGTGTTTCCAGCAGAGATGAGCACGTGAATCTGCAGAGTGAGCAGAGAAGATGGCCCTCCCCAATGTGGGTAGGCATCATCCAATCCACTGAGGCTCTGAATAGAACAAAAAGGCGGAGGAAGGAGGAATTTGCTCTCTCTGCTTAAGCAAGACACACATCTTCTCCTGCCCTTGGATATGGTTCCCAGGCCATTAGACTAAGACTGGGACTTAGACCATCAGCCCTCTGATTCTCGGGCCTTTGGACTCAGACCGAATTCCTGTATCTCCAGCCTGCAAATGGCAGGTCGTGGGACTCTCTGGCCTCCAGAACCACCTGAGCATACACAGTCATTTAAGGAAGGAATACGAGTCCTGGTTGCTGTCTGCGAAACTTCCCTTGATACCTCCCGGTAAGTTCTAAAACTTCCAGCATTAAAATTTGCAGAATGGGCAGCTTGTGGGGGCAGAAGCTGAGAGCACTCTTCCAGGAATTGCTGCATCATGAACCCTCTCGGTAGCACAAATGACAAGATGATGTGGAAAAATACAGACATCAATGACTGAGTCAAAATCTGTTTCAGAGAAACCGAACTTTGAATGCAGGAAGGTCTTAGGAATACCTTCACCATTTATTTTGCTTATAGTTTCCTTTTACTGTATGCAAATGTGCAATACATGACAGAATCTATGTCCAAATAAATTTAAGAGAGTGCTTTCAATAAGCAAAACTAAACATTCTAAGTGATAAAAAGCATGGAATCTAATATAGTTGGCAAGATTTTTGTCTTAGTGATGCATAAAGTAAAAGGCATCTTACAGTTAGTGGTCAGTGGCTTTGATTTGATTAAATATGATAGTATTTTAATTGCCACAATAATTTTAGGCAGTAACTAATTATCCCCATTTTACAGGTGAGAAACTGAGGCTGAGAGAAGCTAGATTTGCTTGGAGTCACACCACAGCAGGCTTGGAACCCAGCCTTGTACCTTAAGACCTTAGCACCTGGCTGCAGGTTGACCCTCTCAAACTCATTTAAAACTTCCCACCTATCTGAATTCCAATCCTAAGTCCAGCCTCAGGCAGGAAGTTATTGCCAGGTAGTTAAATTAGTTGTGGTTTTTTTGTGCATATTACTGAACTCTTAGTAATAAATAAGCTTTTATGGATGGCAGATTTATCCATTTTTATGGTGCAAAAGTAAACCCCGCCTGGTTTATATTTCTAACAGGTGCTGCCCCTCACACCTGCATATATAAATCAAAGTGGTAAAAGATGGCAGCCTGGAGGACCCGAAAGCCTAGTGTAGAAGACTGACAATACTTACAGCCTCGAGAAGCCTGCAGTACACGTGGGAAGAATCTACTAGGAGCATTGGGATGCAGACGATTTTCTGGATGCAGGGCAGCTAGTACGTAGTCATAAAAATGGTGTTTCAGAGGATTAGGGTTGTCCACAGGACACCAGTGTGGAGTGTCTAAACGCAAATGGAGTATGCCACTGAGGGAGGGAGGAGGAAGAGAGAGAAGCCATTCCCAGGATGGTATGCAGAGCAGGCATCCACAGAGCACTCTGGAAGGAAGCAAAGCCTTGAAGACTGGTACTTCAGAGGAGAATCACCTGGAGAACTTGACAAAACACAGACTGCTGGACTCCACCCTATCAACTGATGGTTGATGGTTGTTGCTGCCAATTCAATGCCAACAGGTATCCCAAATTTGGGGTACGGCAAAGAAGGAAACTTTACGCAATGCAAACAGCTCAATTGTGATGCAGCACAGCTGTGGAACAGCAAGGCTGTAAGGACACAGAGTGCCAGGAAGCCCCTCCAGCAAGGTGGCCTTCTGTGTGGACAGCATGGGCCTGCTCCTACCTGCCTGGTAAACCCAACCCTCTATGGAAAAGGAACCTACCCTCCCCAACGGGGCGGGAAAGGCTGACTTATATAGAGAAAAGTCCCCGTCCCTGGGCCCTGATTGGTCCATCCTCATGCTAATGAGGACTCCAAAGCCGTGCAGTTTGATTGGTCTAAAAAGTACTGTCCTGATTGGTCAGAATGGAGCCTTTGGTTAGTTGGTGATGCTAATGGGGGCGGTTACGGGGAGGGAATATAGCTGCATAGCTCCAGATGGGGAAAGTCTCAGTCCTATTGGCTGAAATATGATTCCAAGAACTCCTTTACAGGATTGGCTCAGATGGCAGGAACACAATGCAGGTAGGTAGGTTCAGTGCAGGTGGCGGGCCACTTAAGGCAGCCTTCTCCCTGAAGTGCGGTTTGCATGAGAGGCCCCTGTTTAGAAATGACTGCTAGGTCTATTTGTAAATTTGAGCCCAGTTAGTCACCAGGAGCCCTTCCTGGTCAGTATCTTCTTTCCTGGGGTGGTCAACCCCCAGAAATTCTTGTTCAGGGGGTCTGGACTAGGGCCTGAGATTCTGCATTTGTCGAAGACAAGGCTGAAACTGCCAGTCTGTGGATCATACTTTGAGTACTGGTGTCTAGATTATAATTTGAGCAAAGGCATAAGTATGTCACATATTACCCAGCTTCCTGAAATAATCAGCAGCACTCCCAGAAATGCAGATGGCACAATAGTCCCAGGTCTAAGGAGCCAGCCCCAGGTAGCATGGCAGTTGAGAGCATGGACTCTAAGTCCAGCTACCTGAATAACTCCCTGGCTTCAGTTTCCTCACCTGCAAAACGGGGTAATAATAGCACCCAAAGGATAAGGTTGTTATGATGACTGAATTATTATAGGTAGGGTGTTCTCTGCTCAGTAATTATGAAACTGAGTAATAGGTTGAATAGGGTTTATTGTACTATTATTTTTGTGTTCAGTATAAATTCTACCATAAGTTTTTTTAAAGGCAATAGTGATACATGAACCCAACTCAGAGACTAATCAATTCTATTCTTTACATCTCCTCCCCAGCGACCCCCGAAAAAAAGAAGTGTGGAATCAGCATCTCTAGAAAGAAACGCGTGTAAGAGAAGTGGGAATGGACCAACAGAACAGACACGCCGAAGTAACTGTTTTACTTGCATTTAATTTTATTTGCTTCACAGATAAATAGGAGTGGGGCGGGGGGGAAGGTTTGCAAATGGACCAGCCAGCTCCTTGCCTCTCTGCTTCTCTCACGATCTCCGGACGTCTGTGACCTTTCTCTCCCTCACTACTTCCTCTTCTTTTCCTTCTTCTTCTTCATCTTTCTCTCTCCCTTTCCCATTCTCTTCTCTTCCTCTTTCTCTTCTCACCCTCTCCCTCTCTCCCACTCTCACACTCGTATTTTCAGCTCACGTGTATCTGTGTACCTGTGGAGGGAATTATTCTCAGAACAGCCAATTCCAGTTTTTACCTCACATATTAGTGCATTCGTCCCAACTTTTTGTGTGTGCTTATATTTCCATGGATTAGTCTTGTGGGGTAGTGGGAAAGCCCCAATTTTGGATTGGATACACCTGGGTTTGATCGTGGCTCAGCCTCTCACCAGCCTTGTGGCCTTGGATAAACCTTCTCTCAGAACCTCAGTCTCATCTGAGAATGCAGGTGCCATGTTTGAGTTCCCTGAAAGTGGGCCTGAGACAAAGACTTGGGGGCAAGTGTTCACTGGAGAGGTGACCTGGGGAGCAGAAATGCAAGATGTGGAGGGGAATCCAATAAAGGGGGTGTGTTTCCGGGTCAGCGCTGGAGACCACAGGGCTCAGCTCTGCAGGAGACTCCAAGGAGGGTGTGGGATGCCTCCCACAATTGTCCTTTGTAGGAAGAATGTTGGGGCATTTATCTCCCAGTTTCTAATCTCCGCTGGCTGGGAGTCCCCCAGACGTGTTAACTCTCCACATTCAGAACTGCATCTGCGGTCCGCTGAGCGATTCTACAGCCGAGGCAAGGGAGCGGGGAGGTGAAGGGATGTGACCCAGGCACTAAAGTGACTGCTGCGGCATTAATCAACTGCAAGAGGGAATAAAATGACATAGCTAAGACATGTGACTCAGGTGACCCATGGTAGGCCCCCTTCCTTCTCCCTCTCACCCTGCTAGACTGGGAGCTTAAACCCTCTTGTCCTCTGCCCTCCTCTGCCCTCACACCCACCCTCCCCCAACTCTGAGCTCATGGGAGCTACTCAGTGAATATTTCTCCCTTGGGAGTTGTAAGGTTCCAAAAAGGCCTTCTCTCCTAAGGAGACCTTTGACCATTAATTTATTCATTCTTTCATTCATTCAAAACATATGTGGTACTCCTACCAGATGCCCAGTGCTGGTCTGGGATAATAAACTTATAACATGTTTAACTACTAAAACATAAGCACTTGTTTGTTATAACAGCAAGTACAGTCCAAACTAACCTTCCCTGCCAATGAAGATCTCCCTGATTCATAAGACAGAGGAGACCTAGCAGAGGGATGATTTACAGGACGTCAGACGCTGGAGGATGATTTCTCGTGGTGATAGCAGGCAGTTCCGCCATGTTGCATGACTGCAGGAGGCACCAGCACTCCCTGGATTTGTGGGACCTGTCACTCCGATATCAGGGCAGGATTCCCAGAGGAGTAG
>NW_006442491.1:27535499-27540637 GCF_000325575.1 Pteropus alecto
TATCAGGGCAATTCCCAGAGGAGTAGGCATCACTTCTGAACCTCAAAAGGGTGAGTAATGAAAAATGGCATTGCAGCCGGATGAAACAAAAGAAACAAAGCTGCAGCAGATGGAAAATCAGAAGTGTGCATGGAGCAGTAACAGCCACCAGTGCTTCCCGAGTCGGTTCTGTAAGCTAGACATTGTGCTAAGCTCTTCACATACCTTGGTTCGCTGGATCCCACAATATCTTCATGAGGAAGGTACTATTTTATGAATGAGGAACTGAGGTGCAGACATGCACAGTAACTTGCCCAAACCACAGAGTTAGAAGGTGGCAGAGCCAGGATGCAAACTCAAACAGCCTAGCTCCAGAGCCGGTGCTTTAAACCGCCCATGGACCTTGTCCAGGATCCCTAATGTTATCACAGTACCTTACAGTTTACAAAACGCTTTTGGACTCCTTATATGTTTTTGTCATGGCATAAGCAGATGTTCCCATTTTACAGATGAAGATCCTGTGACTAAAGATCCTGTGACTTGTCAAGGTCACACAGCATAGATGAAGAGGCCGAGACTGGAACCCCATCCTCCGGCTCCCGACCAAGCATGCTGCAGCAAGGATCTGCACAGCAGCCTCTCTCCTCGCTCTGCACAGGGGGCGAGGCGTCTATATTTAGATCATCACAAGGAGCTGCTGAGAGAATGTCCTCAGGCTATGAATTCAGCCTTACACACATTCACTGCAGATCCAGGAGAAGGCCAGGAATAAACAGGTGGGAGAAGGTCCTTGATTCCAAACAGAAATGGAGCTGATCAAACACAGACAGAGCACAAACAGAGGCCACAGGAGGGAAACCGGATTTATTGCAAACCCTGTGTACTCAGTGTTTCACTGAGTCCTTATCTCCTCAGTCCAACGCCACAAGCTGTTGGGTTGGAAACAGCTCAAACCCATTCAGACCATCTCAGGGGCTGAGTTGTATCAGGGACAACTGCTCGTAGGCAGAGAGCAAAGACGTGATCCCACTCCTCACACTCACCCAGGCCTCTCTCTGATGGAGTGTCAGCTGGGCCCCTCTGGCAGAGCTGGCTGGCTCTTCATCAGACTGCATGCTTCCCTTCTGTGGTATAGAGTTCTCTCTGAGGGTCACACCCCAGCCAGGAACTACATTTCCCAGCTACCTCTGCAGCTGGGAAAAGTCATGTGACCAGTTCTCGCCAATTGAATATGAGCAGGAGTGATCTGGCTCTCTCCTGGACAAGGCAGTAAAGAAGCAGATGTGCTTTCTCCACATTCTTTGTCGTCTTCTGTCTGGATGCAGACCCTGGAAAATGGTGGAGCCACAAGAAGGAAGGAACCTGGGTATTCATAAGAAGAAAAATCTTGTATTAGGTTACTAAAGTGATGGGGCTCATTGGTTATAGCAGCAAGAATATACCTAACTGAATATAGCTCCCTTCCTGACCCCTGGCACCTTCAGCTCCCCATAGAGGGAGGGCTGAAATCCTTCTTGCTCTCTAAAGAGAGCTGTAATCTTCAATTGCTCCCTGTTGTGTGCTGGCCTGACCCTCACAGCTAGATTCCTGCCTCAATTTCCCTGAAGAGAACAATAGATTCCCCTCAAGACAGGGCTGACTCTGATCCCAGTCCATTTGGGACTGCCTGCTCAGGCTTGGCCAACATCTCCCACTCCCAACTCTGGACTGAGATCTGTTCAAAGGGGACTATGATTTCAAATGTCATAGCTGATACCCACCTATCCCCTAAGTTATATAACCACTGCCCATTGACCCTGCTATTGAATTCTGCCCCCAGAATGGGTCCCTTTGGTATCGGCACTAGCTAGGTTTGAGCCCATTGGGGTCTTGATACCAGACCCTTGGGGAAGAATACTGTAAGAGGCAGAGTGCAGTGTGGACTCAGAAGAACCTCAAACCAAACCCGCATTGCTCAGGATAAAGTTTGTACTCCCTTCCTAGTCCACGGGGCCCTCCATGAGCTGCACCTGCTCATTCTCAGTCCTTCCCATCTGCTCCCTCCCAAACTGCCTCCTCCTGTCTACCCAGCCCACTTCTGCTGCTTAGCCACCTGCAGCCGTGCACGTGCTGTTCCCTCCACCCAGAACACCCTTCTGCACTTCCCCTCCATAGGCCTTGATTTCTCCATCTGTGGCTTGAGAAGGTTGCATTGAGGTGATTACTGAAGGCCTTCAGGCTCTATCACTCAAACAAACAAACAAAAATAAACAAATAGCAGAATGCTCTTCTGACTTAAAATAGGAGTTCAAAGGAGCTCATCAGAGGATTGCTGCTGTTTTTTGTTTGTTTGTTTGTTTATTTCTTTGTTTGTTTTTCTTGCCTATTCAGTATCTCTCCTTTTTCTAGAAATACAAATCTGTTATGGGGAACCTTATACATTAGGATTACTTAGAGCCAACTCCACCCCCATTTCCACTAGAGGAGTGAGCATGAAATTGTGCTGGGCTAATCTAGGAAACTTAATACTTATATACTAGGAAAGATCAGGCCTCTTTAATTTCTAAGCTGTATGGAAGAAATGGGCTTACAGCCTTTGGTGATCATCTTGTCCTCACCCTATTTGAGAATGGAGTCAAGAAGCAGGACTCAGAAAAGGGGTGAGAGGTGAAGCCTTGAGTCACAGCTTGAGCCCCTTGATGTAGATAATTTGGTCCCTTGCCCAGACCAATACCTGCTACCAGACCAATGCACCTATCAGTAAGTGTTGACTATAGTTGTTGATTGCTAACAGTTGAACTCCTCTTTAGAGCATTGCTCTAGGCCAAAGAGAGACACTTTGCCCAGAAATTCCAAGGAGGTTATGGCCCCCCTTCCAGCCCATAGCTAATGCCTGACTAACATGGGAGTACAAATGGCCCAGCCTCTTGCCTTAAAAGTAGGACAGCTCTGTGATATTATTCATATTCTAGAGCTCCCAGTGGGATTGGGCTGAAGGTGGACTCCAGCAGAAAACACATTCTTGATTGGCTATTTCTCCTGCCCTGTCTTACTTACAGATTCATTCTCTTGCGGTTCCTTCTGAGAGTACTCCCTCAATAAACTACTTGCACAAAAATCCCCATTTGCAAGTTCTGCTTCTAGGGAATTCAACCTAATATGCACCTAGATCAAACCATACCTGAAGCCAAAACATGGACTTCCTCACCCTGAGAGCCCATAAATTCTCCCCTTTACTTATGAGGTTAGAATTGGGTTTCTGACTATTATATTTGACCTTGGAGACCTCTTAATTTAGTGAAAGATACACATTTATGTGACACTCCTTATTCCCAATCTCACCTTCATCATCAACCCAGAGTGAGGTAAGCCTGCAGATTGCTGGCTCCCTGGAGAGCCATGTGCCTAGCCCACACAAGCAGACACCCAACACCAAACACCCCCGTGCTACAAACAGAAACTGTCACACCTCCCCACACATCTTGGGAACTTTATTCAGTGTGTGATTCTAAAAAGGGTTGCCAGATTGGGCCAGATTTCAACTGCAATAAAAAGGACCAACTGCTTAGTCTCTCTTCAGTCTGTGCTGAATACAAATAATGCTTGTATTTGTAATAAATGTTTAGAGAAAAACTGCTTCAGTTCTCAGCTTTAGAGAGTTGCATGCCTTTCAAGGATTATTGCATCTGACTATTGTAATGCGGAGATTGCTGGCTATTAGGATCTGTCCTGAAATCCTCCAAGATGTTGGCACTGTATAATATTAGAAAATTATGGTGTTTTGCTGTGTCGCCAAAACAACAAAGAAAAATTAAACACAAAGCAGGGTTTAATAAATAAAGTTGAAGGTTGCTGAGCAGAACAAGTGAATCCACTCTTCATTCCTATGGCCAACGCCTTGAAAAGTCTGGATGAATTACATATACCCCAAACTCCAGACCTACCTACCTATCCTCAGCATTTTCAGTCCTTATCTATTCAAGATAGGCTGTTACCAGTGACTTAGCTTTCAACGTGTGTTGTGGTTATCTGTTGACATTCGGTATAAATCTCAGACTTCTCATTCAATCAAAGTATATGCATTAAAGCTACAGTTTATTAAGATTATCTCACCAAATTCCTATAAAGTAGTTAAATCATTATTATCATCCTCATTTTACAAAGGGAAGTGGCAGAGCTGAGATTTGAACCAAGGCCTCTCTGAATCCAAAAGCCTATTTCATGGAGTTATACTGCCTCGTGTGTCAAAGAATATAATGTGGATTTATCCTTTCCTTTCCTTAAAAGTTTGATAACTTTGTATGGGACACAGTGAATGAAGCTGACATTTGCAGCAAAGATTCCTTTCTAAGATGAACCTTTCGAATTCGTGGTAGCCATGAATCTCTGGGGCCCGAATCTGCTTCACGGGAGTTTCTGGGCAGGATGCATGCTCAGGGTCCCCTACACGGCGTGTGCTTGGAGACAGAGTCCCTGTTCCCCTCAACCCCCATGACATCCCTCTCTAAGCCCCCACTTCCTCATTGTAAAATGGGGACCATAATGGCTCCCCAGGGATCTGAGAGTTAAACAACATCGTGAAAGCGCAAGACCTTAGCACAGCGTCTGGTATGTAAAGCTGCTGTTATGTTTGTTTCTGAACCTGAATGAGCCCGACACATTCATTTTGCAGATGAGAAAACTGAGGCCCAGAAAGGGGAAGGGGCTTGCCAAGATCACCCAGTGAGTCTGGCTAGAATCTCGGCTATCTCTAAGCCCAAGGCTTCCTCCCCTTCATCTTATGCCCTCCATCCCACATCTGGGGCAGAGTGGCTCTGTCTCCATTGGGCCACACTACAGGGCGTGTCAGTGACTCCCTGGGCGAGTGACACATGCACAAACCTTCTGCAGCTGACCTGCAGCTGAGGAAGATGAGCTAGTGCAGTGAGGCTGGGGCGCGGGACATCCTGCCTTCTTTCTTCTGGGGTAGAGGCTCCAATTGCCCCCTTCAACCTGAGCTGATGGCAGGCATCTGGATAGAGCAGGGCGGACAGGAACAGAGTGTCCCTCATTGGGTGACGGAGATGGCAGCAGCCTGGCTGCTCCCAGAGGTAGGGCCAGTCAATAGAAACTAAACAGGCCATTTCACCTGAAACCCCCGGATGTCCCATGAGACACACAGCCATCCCTTCCCCCCTCCC
>NW_006442491.1:27540761-27556969 GCF_000325575.1 Pteropus alecto
CATTTGTCCGTGAGTCTGAGCTCAAGCGGAGTCCCAGCCCTCAGTCCCTGGTCCATCAGCGCTGCAGGAGTGTGGTTCACCAAATACATGCCTTCCCGCTCCATCTCCAGCGTCCTCCCCGGCACCCGCCCTACCCAGACCTAATCTCATTCCTGATTAAACTCTCCTTCTTCCGTTTGTAATTGTGCGCAGGGATGTGACTTTTGAAGCTCCGTATAAATATGTGCTTTAGAATTAAACTGGTTCAGCAATTCTTGACAATGATTTCTCAAAAATTAAGCCCGAACAATTTGTTTGGCTGGAGCAGAATATCTGAAACGCGCGTGATGGAAAGGCAGCGAACGTACTCAGAGCCTCAGCCGAAGCAGCTTCGTAAACACCGGCTCCTCCGGGGGCGCGCAGGCTTCGCGGGGACATGCTGCCCCCTGGCCGCGCTCGGGGTTAGTGCCAGTCAAGAGCCAGGGCTGTCGCACACCTTCCAAGTGAAACAAACCCACAACAACTCCTAGGCACCTACTATGCGCCAGCCCCCACCTGGATGCACTTCCCTTCACTCAGAGAGGACCCTGGAGCTCCGGAAGATGGAAGTCAATTTGTGAAATGGGGCGGGATTGGTTTTCATCTGCGTGTCTGGTGTAGCAGGCTCTGTGCAGCATGGGATTAAACACAATTGATGTATGCTACAATAGGGATGAACCCCGAAAACCTCATGCTAAATGAAAGAAGTCAGACAGAAAAGTCCGCCTCGGTATGAGCCCATCTATATGAAATGTCCCGCAGGCAAATTCTTAGAGACAGAAAGCAGATCAGTGGTTGCCAGGGGCTGCGGGGGAGGGAGAATGGGGAGTGACTACTAATGGGTTTCCATTTGGGGTGATGAAAATGTTTTGGAACTGGATAGTGGTGATGGTTGAATGTACTTAATGCCGCCGAATTGTATACTTCAAAATGATCAAAATGATCAATTTCATGTTATGTGTATTTTACCACAATAAAAAAAAAAAATAGATCACAAAAGAACCTCAACTCCCATATCTTGCCTTGACTCCTCTGCCCACACCCCTCAGGGGCCTCAGCCACCTCCAAGTTCTCTTGAACATTTCTGAGCATCCCCAGCAGGTGTTCTCTGCTGTCAGCGGTGTCTGCCAATTTCCTTTTCTGGTAGCAGGCTGACTACAGACACACCACCTGCACCTGCCAAGAGCTTCCACAGCTCCACCTGGCTCTGGGGGGCACCTCACGTGGGGAGGGGGCTGGCGTCTACACAGACAGCGTCATCTCTCCTTGTAGGAGCTGGTGGCATGAAAGCTGTTGACTCGTGGTATCCCAGCCCGAAAGATTTCCTGGTGGTCTTAGAACAGCTACTTTTCCAGAAAGCTTAAGAATGGCCGATGAATGGGGCTGGAGGCCTGCTCGGTGACAAACACTGCCCTGGGCCCAGAAGCTCCTCTCTAGTTTGATCCACCACCTCCAAGCCAGACTTGTGGATCTGGAAAACATCTCCCCAGGGACTCCTATAACCCTTGTGTCGATACAACCCTGGCCCACCTCAACCCCCACCCCATCCTCGGGGTACCTCAAGTCCCGGATGCTCATTTGCTGAGCTCGAGTATATCATTCAATCCTCACATATATATGAAGCACAGATT
Source organism: Pteropus alecto (assembly GCF_000325575.1). Classification (NCBI taxonomy): domain Eukaryota; kingdom Metazoa; phylum Chordata; class Mammalia; order Chiroptera; family Pteropodidae; genus Pteropus; species Pteropus alecto. The sequence goes on from NW_006442491.1 coordinate 27,542,411, forward strand.
ATTGTTTCCATTTCCTTGCTGGTGAAACTGGGGCCCAAAGAACAAGAGCTTGGTTTATCCACCTTGTCTCAGGATCTCGGCTGCCTCTAGAGACTGGGTTCCTATTACCCAGCAGGTGTCAGAGTCAAGGAGAGCTCTGAGAGAGTCATCAAGTACCTCTTCACCAGCCCAAGAGCTCTGAGAGGGCCGGCAGAGGGCAGGTGGTGGGTGTTTTGTGCCAAGGCCAAGCAAAGAGCCGCTAAGGTAGAAGCAACAATGAGTGTTGGCTCAGGCCCCACTGGGAACAGGCCCCACTGGGAACAGGCCCCCTGAGGCTGAGATGACAGAATTGGCCTTGAAAATAACAACTGACCTGAATCTTTGCTCAGAACTTGAGATAAATGATGGAGGCTGGGCATTTTACCTGCTTCATCTCTCTCTCTTCCTCTTTCTCCTCTTGGGCTTTAGTTCTGTATTATACACACACACACACACACACACACACACCACACACACACACACACTCAGTTTCAACTTTCCACAAGATCATTACAAAGCAAGGCATTTACCTCGATGGTCCCCTATGTGCTCCCCACCCACCCCAACCTAGAGCAGTCAAACCTTTCTAAAAGGGACTGAAGAGTTGCTCAAAATCCTGGGATTCAGCCTTAAACTGTTAGGATTAATTTTCTCCCACACTTATTGAGTGACAGAATCAGGTTTCAGGAAGATCTTGCCAGGTTGGGGTGGTGGGCCAAATCTAACAATGGAATTCAGAAAGGGAAAATATGAACCCACACTCAGTTCAAAAATGATTCATGTATCAGATGGATGAGATGTGATATTAAAGTGGATCCAAAGTGTGGCTTGAGCACCGAAAGTGTCTCATTTTATGTTGGGCTCCGTAAACACGTGTATAGTGCTAGGACGAGAGAGGTGACAGGGCCCATCTCCGGCAAATTCCTCAGAGCATGCTGAGGTCCTCTGAGGTTAGCCCCTTACTTTCCGGCTCAAATGAACCCAGGTCCCTTTTGATCTCCTTCTCAATTTCTGGCATTATCATGTCCTCAGACTCCCAAGAGAGAAACCCACTGAAAGGACCCTGGCCTTGACCTTCTCCATCACTTTCCACAGCTGGTCTAATCAAGTTCTCTCAGTTCTACCTCTTGAACGCCTCCAGTGCCCTCCCTTTCCTTCCAGCTCCTCTGTATCTTACTTCAAATGTGTCCAGCAGCCTCCTCTCTGGTCCCCCGGCATGCTCTCAACTTCTCATTATCTGTTCTTCTTATTATGTTTAAAACCCTTGTTTAAACATCACCCCTGAAGGTCACCTCTGGCCCCAACCATGCACAAGCTAAAAATCCCAACAGCCCAGCATGACATTCTCCTGCCCATCCTCCCAGCTCTTGTCTCTCTCTACCTCATCGTGCCCTCATCTTGTGCTGGGAATCTCTCTCTCTCTTTTTGGCTTTGAAGATGCCATTTCCTCTGATAGAAGCACCCTTGACCTCCCTTTTTCCACCTGTAAAACTCCTACTCGCCCTTCAAGGCCAGACTCAGCCATCCCTTCCTCTGGGAAGACACAGGGAGCATGGTCCCTTTGTCTTTAGGCTCACGGAGCTCTTTGAGTTACCCGATCACACTGTCCTGGGCCTGGGAATATGTCTCCTCCCTAGACTGTGATGGCCTCCAGGATAGACTCAGAGTCCTAGTCATCTCATAAGCCCCTGTGCCTAGCACTGAACCCTGTGCACAGTACTCGCCAGTAAGTGAGCTTAGAATGAAAACATGTAGATGGATGCGCAGACACGTGCATGCATAGGTGGGTATGTGGATGCACAGATAGATGATTACTGTGTCTGTGATTGTCTTCAGCACAACTTCGGACCACTTCTGTCAACCTTCCACTCAATGAGCATGGGCTCCAGAGTGAGCATGGGCTCCAGAGTGAGCATGGGCTCCAGAGTGGGCATGGGCTGGGGGTGTGAATCTGTCTTTCCCTTGGTTGCTTTCTGTCCCCTTGAGCCTCTCATGGTGTGGGCATCTCTCTGCATAAAGGAGTCCAGGGTTCGAGGATACGTGTTTCTTCATACACGGCCCTTGAACCAGCGGCCTGTTCCAGCATTAGAGGAAGAGACGCTGTGCTGGACTTAGCCAGGGGCATTATGTTATTCTACACAGAGACCTTCCTTAGAGGCAGTAGCAGGTCGGGCTCCTAGACTCTGAGACAGAGACCAGCAAATGCTCCTGGGATCACTCCCTGGGGAAGACAGCAAGACTGGGCAGAGGGAGAAGCAGGACTGTGATAAAAGCCTCCACTGACTCCATGGGGCGCTCTGAACTTGGCCCTTCAGAGTTGTCCCTAGTTGGAAGAAGGGGCTGGGCTCCCATTTTGATGTATCAATACAGACTGTCCTGGGCAGGGGACATGACCTAGAGAGAGGTGACTCTCTTTAGCCGCTGCACTTCTGCAGAGGACCAACAGATGAGGGCTGACGGCCAGCAGCAACTCCAGCAGCCAGGAGAATAAGTCCTTCAGTCCTGCATGGGGATCTGGGCAGCATGGCAGAGCAGTGTCCCTCCTCCACCGTCCACCATTCATGTGGCTCTTCTCATGCTTCTGGAAGCCCTGCTAATCTCACGTTGTTAATCTCGTCTTGTCCGAGGAGAGTGCTCCCAACTCTGTAAACTCTGTTATCCAGGTCTACATCTCTCTCTCCACCCAGCTCTCTCGGAACTCAGTCCCACATTCACTCGCCAGGTTCCACAGGCTAGGTCCTTTGGGGCCTATTCCTCTACTTCCTCCCTAAGAAGTGAAAGTGAAATCCGTTCTCAAATAAACCAGCACAGCACCTCCTGCTGGGTCATGTTGAGACTTACTCTTAGTTGTAGGCTCTGGCTAGGATGAGGATGGGGACAGGTCCTGAGAGGAGCATGAGGCCTTGAAGGACAGAGACTTCTGCATCATTTTCAGGCACGCGGCAGGAAGGCAGGGCAGGAGCAGTGCTTGTGGCCGCTTCTGCAGACCCAGAGCTTTAGAAGAATCTAGGGCATTCAAGATCTTGGCATGCATCAACTCAAATGTCCCTGTCCCACGTGTCACAGTCCTCTTCTTTTCCAACTGTGGCTCTCAGCATGGCATAGAAGACAAGATTAAGTTGGAAATCTGTCTTCTGCTACTGCTATGATGAAGTCCTCATCCTGGGCCTCAGCTTTCTCTGCCCTCAGGTTTGAAGAGATAAGAGTTCCTTTCCTTGTTACCAAGGAGAGGCTTCTGGCTTTCATACTTGGATTTTAATTGTCCATTAATCATTCAAAGTCTTGCCTTAACTTTTTCCAATGTGTCAACTGAGCTTAGCAATAGCCATCCAACTCCCTGAGTTTACAGATAACCATCTGCCCCACATCTCAGATTCCTCATACTTTGGGTCACCTGGTGCTTCCTCTTTGGAACACCATCCCAGCTTACCATTGGTGGACGTTTTCACACTTTCACTGCTACCTTACATCAGGGGCTCTCTGTACTTCACTTGCTACAGGAACGCGATCGTCACTGCCAGCCAGATAGCAGGCGATCTGGCTCCAAAATCCCATCGTAAGCACCTGCTTTCCCAGACCGCTCCTCGTATCAACTATCCCAGTTTGGGAGACTCAAAAAGCGAATTCTGAGATGAAGATGAGAATACAGGCTCTAATTCTAATGCTTTCTGGTCTGATTCCAGACCCAGATTCTATTATCTAAAATAATAGTATATTAGCTGCTGTAAAATAGTTATACAGAGTAGCTCAAACCCAATATAAATTTATTTCTCTTCACAAAAGGATAAAAGAGGTGTTTGAGATCAGCAGATGGCTCTCCTCCAAGTGGTGATGCAGGGACCCAGGCTCCTTTTCTCTTTTGGATAGAAGCCATATTCATCATGTAGCTTCCAAGATCTCCATATTCTCTTGTAGGGCACAAATGAAATGAGTATGGAAGATGTGGATGGGAAGCTTTTAAGGGTCTGTCCCATCACTCTATTCACATTCCATTAGCTAGAAAGTTATGTGGCCACACCCAACTGCAAGTGAGGTTGGGAAACATGACCTAGCTATGGTGTGCAGGAAGAAGAGGAAATGGCCTTGGCCAATAGCCAAGAAGCTGCAACTTTCCATTCCAGTATGAAACTAGAATAACCCTGGGGATCTCACTCTCACCTCAGCTCAGCCAGTGATACTAAGGTCAGGTGAAGTCACATGAAGCCATGTGAAAACTCTTAGTTTCAAATCCCTGCTTTCCTCTTTGCACTCTGGACCCTCTGACACCCCCGATCTTCTCTTAAGCATCCCACGAAAGCCTCCCCTACTCCTCCCATTAATGCACAAGCAGCATCAACTACAACAACATATGTGAGATTTACCACCAACAGCAGAGGAGGAAAAACAATGATGAAATTTTGGCCCAAGACCCAAGCGGCATCCTTATCACCAGGAGGAAACCATAATAGCTAATTTCTTTACTTCTTCAGTTTCTTACAAGAGCTATGACAGTTTCTTAAAATTTTTTAAGGATTCAAACACTCTAAGGATCTGCAGTGGACAAGTTAATGAGAAATACAATTGTTGCTGTTAGAAGCAAAGAGCCGATCACGGTGAAATGTGAAGAAATTATTGCATTTATCTAGGGTTTGTCAGTTTAAGTACAGGAAGTTAATGTTGGGGAAACACTTAGTCTTTGAACCAAGTGAATAATGCAGTTGCTTCTTCCTGCTATTTTTTTTATAACTGTTATTAAATTAAATACATATAAGTTCAAGTGCCCCCAAAATAATACATTGAGAATATCTTTTGGGGAATAAGTCATATTTGCATTTTGAGATATTTAAATCCCTTTCCTCAGATCTACCAATAGAAATGAACACAAGAATCTAGAAAATTGGTAAAAGAACAGAATCTATCTCCATATTAGAAAATAAGGATAGGTGCTCTCAACATGCCAAAATCATCATGGAATGTCTATGGAATGTAGCGCAGGTGGCGCCAGACTGAGGAGAAATTGGCTCACTCACAAATCAAAATTAGCAACAACAAAAAAAAAGCCCATCCAGAAAGTAGGTAGGGTAGAGCTCTGATAGAACCAGATTCCCTGCTTTCTCCCCAAACCAAAAAAGAAATGAAGAAATAAAAGCTGAGCATGTCAGGGATTGGAGGAAAAGGTGAGATGGAAGATATCTGGCAAGAGGCCAATTTTAACCCCATAAGAGGTGAGGAGACAGCAACGATTGTAGAGGAAGTGCAGAGCACAGGTGCTGTCAGGTCCCTGCCTGTGTCATCTCAGCACTTACTTATTTCCCTGCATGCCAGCCTGACTTCCAAGTTTGGAATAATATTAAGCCAGCACCTGCAACATTTCGCCTGAGAACTCTCTGCCCACTAGAGTCAGCGCTGCCCGTGTGAGGTAAACCAGAAGTATCAAGCCCCTGGAAGCAGGTGTGTAAATACCTTAGCTCCCTCGCCTCTCAGGTGAGATAACTCTGAGGCACATGCTCTCCATGGTTCCCAGAGTTCCCTGGTGGGACTGAGCTGTAGGTGTGTCCCTGGTGGTAACCTGCTTGATTATGCACCCATATTGGCTGCCTTTCCTTCCCTGTCTCACTCATGTCAGGTGTCCTGAAATCCGTTCTCAAATAAACTAGTAGCATTTAAATTTTTAATCTCAGGATCTGGGAAAGCCAACAGTAAAGAGGGAGTTAACCCTAAACCTTCTGAAGGTGTGGGTGATGGGTCAAATAAAGCGAGGCCATTGCCACAGTGGGGTCCTAGAGTGGGAAGTAGAGCCCATTAGGGATGGGGGCTGCTGTTTAGCTAATTTCAAACTAATATGAACATAGGAAAGGATCCACCCAACAGGGAGGTACCCCTTTAAATGCCTCCACCCTAACACACACACACACACACACACACACACACACACACACACACACACACCCACACACACCCCTACACTCTACTTCTCTCTCTCTCGGGGAATATTTGAGCAGAGACTCTTAAAATATCTGGCAGAACCCATCTCAGACTCGGGCAAACAGATATCTCTCAAAGAATAAGAAAATAAAGAAAATCACCTACCTTAAGAAAAAATTTGGTGGCGACAACAGCTCAATGCTGCAGAGTCTGCAAATGTTCTCCTGCGTCTACAATTGAGAAACCTTTAGGAAATCTCTCCTAAGTATACTTACTAAGATCCAAAAACACACTGAAAGATGTTAACATTAGGGGAATCTGAGTGAAGGGTATATGCGGGAACTCTCTGTAATATCTTTGCACCTTTTCTATAAATCTAAAATTGTTCCAAAATAAAGCATAAAAACAAGACAAGACTAAGCAAAACAAAACAAACATTGCATCTATGAAAGAAAAGCTCTGAAATCAGAAAATGCTTTCAGTAGGAAAAGCAAATGTGATCATCAAAATGTCTAAATGTACTGGAGGCCAAACAACAAACTGGATCCGCCAAAATCCAAATGAGTCATTTGAGAGTGTGAGCAATTTCATTTGAGAGTGTGAAACTCAGAGGAAAGAGGCAAAAAGATGACTATGGTAAGACAAGAAAGGAGAAATGGAGACTGAATCCTGGAGGCTCAGTAGGCTCCCATTTTGGAATTCTAGAAGGAGTGAACAGGACAGATGGAGGAAAAGCAATAATGAAGGAAATAACAGAAGGAAAATTCCTTCAACTGACAGCAGTGGACCAGCTCCCAAGGATGGTAAGTGCTGGCATGAAAACATGCAGTGAGTAGTGCCAAAACTACTGGACGGCGCCGAAACTCAACCCCCAGGCCTAGCCCGAGCCCCTTGGCATCTGCCCAGGTGGACATCGCAGAGAAGCAATGTGGAAAGCACTGGCCAGTCTGCAGTTGCAACACAATCGAAGCTATGGAAAAGTGCAAGATTCCTGGCATCATTCCTGGTGACCTGAGCATTTGCATAGGTCCAGGACATCTGAAAAGAACGTGAAGGAATCCTGTTGAGCATGTCTGTACAGATCCGATAAACAACGCTAAGGCAGCCTTGGAGGGGCTTTTCCTAGAGGTGGATGGCGGGGTTAAAATTAGGCACCAAAGAAAAAGGAGCCCTCTTACACTGCTTGTGGGACTGCAAATTGGTACAGCCACTATGGAAACAGTATGGAGGTTCCTCAAAAAACTAAGAATTGATCTACCATATGATCCAGCAATCCCTCTACTGGGTATTTACCCCAAAGACTTGAAAACTCATATCCGAAAAGATATTTGCACATCGATGTTCATAGCAGCATTATTCACAGTGGCCAGGACATGGAAGCAACCGAAGAGTCCTACAGTAGATGGTTGGCTAAAGAAGCTGTGGTACATATATACAATGGAATATTACTCAGCCATAAGAAGAGATGAAATACTGACAACATGGATGGACCTCGAGATAATCATGCTAAGCAAAATAAGCCAGATAGAAAAAGTTAAAAATCACATGATATCACTTATATATGTTTACAGGGATATAAACCTAAAAGCAACAAATGAATAGGACAAACAGACAGAGGCTCATGGACATGGACAATAGACTAGTGGTTACCAGAGGGTAGTGGGGAGGGGAGAGAGGGGAAATAGATGGGGAAAAGGGGTCACATATGTGGTGACAGCATGAAATCTAACTATGGGAGATGAACACACAGTGTAAATATATATATATGCCTTACTGTTAAAGTGTACGACTGAAACTTACTGGATTTCATTAACCAATGTCTCCGTAATTAATTAATTAATTAAAATAATTAGGCCCCAATACCATGTTTTCTCACCCCCTTCCAGTTTCCCTATCTTACATTGCCTGCCCTCACCCCACCCCACCCCATCACTCTCCCTATCCAAGTTGGAAAGCTTCGATTACTTTGGACACATCCTGTTATCATTTGGTTTCCAGGTAATGACTTTTTATGGTTGGTGTCTACCTCATATCTATTCTTTCTTCTCCATTCCCACAGCCTCAACCCAAGTCCAAGCCCTTGGACTATTTAACAACATCTCACACGATCTTAATGCTTCTAGTCTCTGAAACTTAACGGTCTACTATGTACCAACATTTGGACCAAACCAAGAGTTGCAAACTTACATGCCCACAAATGACATAAATGTGTGAAGCGAGCAGGGTTTACAATAGGGAGTAGTGGGGACTGTAGTAAACTGGAGAGTAAGTGTTCTGACTAAAGGAAACAGTCACTACCCACCTCCAGCCCAGTTTCCCACAAGGTGGTAGATCTTCCAGTTTTTAAGAAAAAACAGAAATTCCAACTTTTTTGGTGAAAGCTCCTGGTTTTTAAAAGTTGTGATTAATTCAGTTTTTTAACACTCTGACACTTTTTTTTTAATCTGTTTTGGTCTTGGATATATCTATAACACCTAAAACAGTACTCAAGAATATTCTTGAAAGTTAAATGTTGCATGGATGCCAACAGACAAGCAGGCCTCCAATCTGAAAATTCTGCATTGAAGAATCTTATTTAATATTCATACAGTGGAGTGGATATTATCATTCATGCTTTAGAAATGAGGAAACTGAGCTCTGACGGAAGACCAGGCTTGCCCAAAGTCACACAGCCAGTGCCAGTGCTGTGATTTTGATCCAGATCTCTACATTCAGGAAAGTAGGGCTTCTGAGTTCTGGTCCCACCTTTGTCACCATCAGCCTGGGGATTCTTGGGAAAGCCATCCTCGAGGCATCCTTGTCCCACAAACCTACACTGGGCCTTCTCCAGTCTCCCCCTGTTTGGTTTCCTAAGTATCTCCACCAAGAGCCCAGTCTCATTCTCTTCCCCTGAACTGTGAAGTGGGCTCCTCTCTGGTCTATCTGTTTCCAGTGCTTCTTCCTTCATCATCGTCCCTACTGCTCTGCCAAATATTATTCCTTAAAAGTCTTATAAGACTTTCAATAGAGGTAAAAGACCATGCTTCAAGGCCTAATACTTGAGCTTTTTCCCCATCTAGTCTGACTTACCTCTCAATCCATTTCCCACCACTACTGCCAACCTCTCCAAACCTCTATGTTTTCATGTCTCTGTTTTCATGCCCCTTTGCTGTTCTCTCACCTACCATACGTGTCCTTCCCTTGTCCTTTGGAGAACCCTTATTCAACCTTACAAGACCTGGCTTGCATGCTCTGAATGAAAATGTCCCTAAGACTTCCAAGGTCATCCATGGCTTTCTCACTGGCCTCCTAGTCTCTTTCTAATGCTTCCAACAAAGTAGCATATCTCACCTTGTGTCACAGTCACTCATCTATCTGCCTCCTCAAATACCTGGTTCTTTATTTTCTTCCATATGACTGCCCCATGCCTGACAAAGACCTGCCTTTCAACCCGGATTGAACAAATACCTTATAAATGAACAGTTACAGCTTTGCCCTCAGCAGGCACATAGAAGAGAGGAATCAAATATATTTTACAAGTTATTTAATTCTATCAATAGCCCTACAATTAAGTAATTATTTCCATTTTACCAAAGAGGAAATTGACACTCAAGAGAGGTAAATATGCCCAAGACGTGGTAGGTACTAAATAGCAGAGGCAGAAGTTAAGTCCATGTCTGTGAGCTTCCAAAATTCCCACTGTGTTCGTGATCCCATATTTCCCTTCCATGACAGCCCTCTGACTCTTCCCCAAGTCTTCCTTTGATCTGACTCAGCAATCTCAGTTCTTTTAGTTGTTCTTGATATGTGAGAGTCGTGACTCACCATCATCTTAAAGATGGTCAAAAAGTTCACCGTGGTTCACACTATTGATTTGATTCCCACACTTGACCTTCTCTGTTTTACCCAACCCCCAGACAGCATGGCTTCCTCAGGCAAATATTGCTGATTTTAATGGGTGTTCGAAGAAAGAATGCAGATAGCTCCATACATTCCCATCTTCCTCACCAAGAAGAAACATATAAAAACAAATGATAGGATTTGCCTATTCTTTACACTTCATAACATGAAACTATTTGATACGTGGCCTTTTGTGTCTTTCCAGGGCATGGGGAAGGGAGGAATGAGGAGTGACTGCTAGCGGGTACATGGTTTCTTTTTTTGGGAGGGTGATAAAAATATTCTGGAATTACAGAGTGGTGATAGTTGTATAATCCTATAATATACTAAAAGCCCGTATGTACATCTTTTTTATTACGTAAAATGTATATAACATAAAATTTACCAGTTTAACTATTTTTAAGAGTACAGTTTGGAGCATTAAGTACATTCATATTGTTGTAAAGCCACCTGCATCCCTCTCCAGAACTTATTCATCTTCTCCAGCTGAAACTCTGTACCCATTAAATACAAACTGCCCATTTCTCCCTCCTTACAACCCCCGTTCTACTTTCTATCTCTACGAATTTGACTACTCTAGGTATGTCATATGCATTGAATCATATAATATCTGTCCTTTTGTGTCTGGCTTATCTCACTTGGCATAAAGCCTTTAAGGTTCATCTGTGTTGTAGCATGTGTCAGAATTTCCTCCCTTCTTAAAGATAAATAATATTCCATTATAGAGATATAGTACATTTTATCTATTCATCCATCAATGGAAATTTGAGTTGTTTACACATCTTAGCTATTGTGAATAGTGCTGCTATAAACCTGGGTATACAAATATCTCTTTGAGACCTTGCTTTCAATTCCTTTGGGTATATACCCAGAAATAAAATTTCTGAATCAAATGATAATTCTGTATTTAATTTTTGGAGGACATGCTTCATCTTTAAGTTTATTCATTCAATGCATTCATTGAACACCTGGGCTAGGTGGACCAGGAGGCAGTGGAATTTGGTGGATAAGAACATAAACTCTGAAATCAACTCTTGGATCTGCCACATATTAGATTGAAATGTTAGGTAAGTCACTTAACCTCTACGAGCTTCTATCTCCTTATCTGTAAAATGAAGATGATGATTACAGTCCGTAACTCACTGAGTTGTTGTGAAGATCAAATTAAGTATGTAAAATGCTTAACCCAGACCCTGGCCTATAATAAGTGTACCATATTATCCACCTCTGCATGCATTAGCTGCTGATGCTGTTGTCATTGCTGTTATTATTGTATTATCTCCAGAATCTTGAGAAAGGCATTTGATAAATATTTGCTGGAATCATGGTGGGTGGCTGGGTGGCTGGGTGGCTGGGTGGCTGGGTGGGTAGATGGATGGATGGATGGATGGATGGATGGATGGATGGATGGATGGATGGATAATGGATGGATCAGTGGTTCAATAGATGGATGGGTGGGCAAACTTTCTGGGAAGTCAGAGAGTTGGTATTAAATCCTCTGTTGATCTTGGAAGGGTTAACAACCTCAGTACACACATAGCCCCATTGGTTATAGAACCTGGGTTCCCTCCTCTATCCCCACAGAGTAAAAAAGATACCCTTAATACACAGCCTCGATGTACACAGCCCCTCTCCTTGAAAATCACTTCTTAACAAAACTCTAAAAGAAAAATACATCTTGTGACTGCTATGGGAATTATAGGTTGTCAGCAGCCCAGCACTAATGCACATCTCTAGACTTTAATGATTTTTAATAATAAAGTTGCAGGGTCCTTTGATCATGGGGGCCATTACATCTTTGAATCTCCTTACTGCTGTATGACAGAGAAGGGAGCCACCGACACTGCCCTACTCCAAGCAAGCAGGCCAGCTTCAACCAGACAATGCCATAAATCATAATTAGCTGCCACCTTCAAACGTGGGTATGGAGGGTGGGGCAGCAAAACCCACACCAACCTTGGGCACAAAGACAAACCTCAGTTTGATTCACTGGAAAGTAATTACAGGAACTGTCAGAAGCTGGTGTCGGCTTCACTTTTCTACTCAAAGAAGCTGGAGAAACCCAAAAACTCCACATATTCCAAAATAATCACCGAATTCCCACTGTGAATTTATGAGTCGATCACTCATCACTCCCAAATAAAGGCATCTGCAAAGTACTTTGCTTCTTTCAAATGGAACCAAAAAAAATGAGTTATTGCCATTTCAATGATTCCCAAAAGACAGGGAGAAGCAGAAGAGCAGTGTTTATTAAGCATCCGCTATGCATTGTGCTGGATATTTATGTATATTTTTTATTTCAATCACACATCTTGTGAGGTTGGCATTACAGTTCCCTATTTACAGATGGGAGAGTGAGGTTCAGGAGTTAAATAATTCGCCTAGGTCACAAAGGGGAGAATGGGATCTGTACCCATATTTATACAACTCCAAAGCTGGTGTGACGTCCTCGTGGGTCACCTTCGTAGCCGATGCATTCTGTGGCTGATGCTGTTCCCTGCCTGCCGCAGACCTGCCCAGGTGCCCGCAATGATGTCCTGTCATGTGGACACTCTGACCCAGCCAAACAGTGCTCATGTTGAGCTGGCCTGGGCCTGCTGCCCACATACCCGGCTCAATATGCCAGGGATGAAGAAGCTTCCCAAGATCACCTGTCTACACACAGGGCCTATGACTGGCCCCTTGGACCCTGTGCTAGGGTTTCACTCCAGTGTAGCTGTGGCCAGACATCTTGACCTAAGTCCTACCGCCCCAAACCCCTAGGGCTGCGCCAGCCCTCTGGGTCCCTGGCTCACGCACCGCATCACCTCTCCTCTCTTCTCCCCGAAACAGGTATTTATTGAGTGCCTTCTCTGAACCAGGCTCAATACCAAATTCTGAAAGGCCAGCAGTAAACAAGACAGCCACAGCCACAGCCCTCATGGAGCTGTTAGTCTAGCAAAGAAGACAGACACTAAACAATCAGAGATAAATGATCTCTCCAGCATCATCCATCTGACACACCAGTGTTTCCACTGGGACTGTAACAGAGCATCCAGACTGAGTGGGATGTTGTTCCACGGAAGACCTCAGTTAATCTTCCACAACGGTCTATGAGCTAAGTAGTAATATTATCTCCAGTTTACACATGGAAAAACTGAGTCCCAGAGAAACTAACTGTGGCCAAGAGTTCACAACTGAAGGGTCTAAAGCCATGCAGTGTGATTCCAGAGTCCACACGTAAGGCTGATCGTGTCCTAGTCTGACAGACGCAGGTAGCCAATGGCCTCATTTACTTTGAAAACAAGTTTAGAAAATAATTCAGTTGGAGGCTAGCATACTCATACTAGCCAGACATCGTCTTCTAAAACAGCTTGTTTTTACCACTCGACAGGTGTCCAGGTGGCCTCGGGCACAGATCAGGACTCGTTTCTTTGCCAGGAGGGAAAGCCATAGCTGAAGATAGAGGACAAGCCCTCCCGACAGTCCTTGGCAGGCCCAATCCGTCTGGCCAGCTGGTGTCACTAGTGAGAGGCCACAGCTGATGCTTCTCCTCCTCCCAAGCCGCAGGGAGGGCCGGCCACAGTGTGCAGACAGAGAGCAATTGATTTTGCATCGCTCTCTCTCTCCCGGATCCCAGGACCCATCAATTACCCACGCACATGCGGCCCATTTGCAGGATGGATATTACCTTCTGTGCTCACAGCAGAGCTGCGCATCTTGATCCAAGCACAGATGGAAGACAAGGGCGTGGGGTTAATTGATCAAGCAGCACCGTCTCCTATGTGAGGGTTGGCACAAAATGGCTTGTTTCACAGATACACAGGCTCCTTGCTTGCCAGTCTCCTGCGATTAAACCAGGTTATGAACGTGCTTTTGAACACACCTGAACTTACACATTCAAGTTCGTCTCGTCTCCTCTAAAGTGATCGCCTTGGGGTACCCCACACACCTACCTCCATTCTGCAAACATGTACTGAATACCAACCAGACACAAAACATGGCGCTAGGGCTAGGCGCCTGGGGGCAGGTTACCAGTCCATGCAACTAAGTTCATTTCCACCAACGTGTTCTGAGCACCTACTGGGTACAAGGCAGCATGGTAGGCAATTGGAATATGAAGATGGGTTTTACTATCAGGAGTAGGATAAACAAACAAAAGGGGTCATGCAGGGTGGCAGGGTGTAAGGAGGCAAAGCACAGGTGGGGGGACAATACAAGACAGATGGGGCCAAATGCTAGAAGAAATGGTAGCAGGTGTTAGGTTCAGGAAGGCAAGAATTGTCACAACGATTTTATTTCCTCTAAATCTACCCCAGGTCTCAGCTTGCTGAGCTAGCAGGAAATTCATACTTGGGGTCCCTTTTTGTCCCCCAAGATCTTATGATGGTCCCAAGGGTCTTACATAGAGCCAACTTTGGAGATGTCCACTGGTTGTAGGTCCACACTAGTTGCCTTTCGTAGGGTTGCTGTTCAAGCCCTCAGGGATCCTTGCTGGCAGAGGGCAGTGCTGCCTCCATGCCAAGCTGGGCTCAGGAAAGTCTGCCAAGGCTGGGAGCCCCAGTGCTGGGGACCCAGCCTCCTTAGAACCCCCTCACATTTATCCCCTTTGGATCCTGATACTTCCAGGAATTTCATTCTCACAGAACCCCAACGACACATCCTTCCTGGTCTTTGGGAATTTTCTTTCCCTTCGGCCCCTCTCTCTGCCTCCCCACCAAAAGACTCTCTCTCTCGTCACTTTGCTTTTGTCCCCACCCCACCACCCCACCCCCTATC
>NW_006442491.1:27557027-27560411 GCF_000325575.1 Pteropus alecto
TCTCCACCCCCACCCTCACCCAGTGAGCCTAGGTTTTCAAAAACACAAAGGCAGGAAAGAGAACCTCTTCAGGTGGCTTCTCCTTTTCATCCTACAACTCAAGTCACCCCTTAGAATATTGCTTTGCCACCTTAGAATAAGGAATGCAAGAACACAACACAAATTAGTGTATTAAGTTATCTCATCCGTCAAAGACTCAGAAACAGAAATATTTAGAAAGAAAAAGAAAATTTTCCTTGCAAGGAGTGCAAGGGAATCAGGCTTCCAAAGGACCGGCTCACCAAATACAAAACACAGCAATTATCTAAAGGAAAACTGCAAAGTCACCAAGCTCACCGCATTTACATTAATCTGTTCATGGCATGAAAACAGCAACTTTCTCACATGATTATCACATTCACAAAGGTATCTTCAGAGACCGTCATTGCAGGAACCAAGCATAAAATTGCTTTTGTTAGGGAGTCTGAGTTTAGGGGAAATATTCAAGGACTTATTATTTTGGGGACCTTGATATTTTGGGTTAGCCTCAGAGTTTATGAGTCGGTAGCTCTGTCAGAGTTTATGAGTCGGTAGCTCTGTCAGTCTGTAGCTTTTTCCCCATCCTGGTATGTAAAGCAGGGCAAAGTGGCTGTTTTGCTTCTATAGACCATACAATCTACTGAGAAAATGCGATGGGAACTCAAACTAGCTGATCAGAGGTGATCATAAAAGAATCAGTACGGGACCTTAGAGTGTGGGCGGTCTGGGCACATGGGTGGGGGAAGGCATAGCCACAGGGTCACATTCACCCAGCCAGGCGGCTCGCATTGGGTATTCAAGGGGAGGTTGGAAAAAGTGATTAAATGCCAGGCTGAGGACTGTGAGTGGGTTTCTCCAATACCTCAGCTGTCCAGAGTGTGCCAGTAGCCTCGGAATCCTAAACCACTAGCTGGACACCGAGGCCATTTAATCCAACCCCTTCCAACACAGATGGAGAAACTGAGGCCAGAGAGCTTGGATATGCCCCACAGTATCTTCAGTTAGGGGACTGGTGCCGGGGGTGGGGGAGTGTGGTGGACTTTTGAAAATACTAAAAAGCCTTCAGAGTCAGATGTGATTAATCAGACAAGGACCAAGGTGGGCGATGCCACTTCCTGTTAGCATTTTTATAAAAGTTCTTTAAAGGATAAAGACAGGAATGAGAGCAAATTTCTTATGCCGTTAACTACCACTGAAAGCCAGTACCAGGGGAGTCCAAACACTATGAACAGACTAATCGGAATATGGACACAATCTGGAGTCTTTTCTTTCTTCTTATGTATCGCTCATTTTAATTAAAAATAATAATCCATGCTCACTGTGAACCCTCTCAACAATAAAGAAGGAAAAAGAATAAAAAGCGAGGGCTTCTTTTAATAGCTATCCTCAATCTCACTCTCCTCCTGGAAGAAAATCTGAGCAATTTGGTATCTACCTTTCCAGATGTTTACGCTTATTTGCTAATTCGTATGCATACACACACCGTTAATGAAGAGTTTTCCTACTCAAAGGGCATTATCCAATTTATTTTTCAGTTTTGCTTTTTTTTCACTGAGCTTGGTATCACAAACATCTTTTCATGTCATATAGCTTGACCTCTTTTGGCTAAATACATTGTGTGAGCGCTCCATAATTGATGTGAATGTTTCTTATTAATGCACACTTAGGTTATTTCCAAGTTTCTTACTAATATAAATAATGCCACTATGAACATATACACTTTTGTACATATATGAGGCTATTCTATAGTATAGATTCCTGGAAGAGGAATGCTGATTCAACAAATATGTATATTTTATACTCTAGGCATCAGCACAATATGGGAGACAGATCCATTTTGCATCCCCTCACTAAACAAGATATTAATGACCTTTTAAAAATGTTTGTCGATTTGATATTGGAAAATGGTATCACCTTTTAATTCGTACTTCTTAATTATGACTAAGGCTGAATAGTCAGCCTTTTGCCAGGAAAGAATTGGAAATAGTGCAGAATTACTTTGCCTCAACCAGACTAGCGGGAAGTTCTCGAAGTGGCCTAGTTCAAAGACCCCTCTGTGCTCGGTCATTGACTGGCAACAGCCAGGAGGAAGCATCACCTGTGAAGCCAAGGCTGCTTAAGCTCGAGGCTATCAGTCAACTTCTCTCCCCACAGGAGGTTCTCTGGAAGGGAGATCTGAGCAACACACTCCCATAGCCACAGCTAAAGTCTAGCGTTTCCTCTTCTGGAAGTTACCTGGCTACATCCTTTGACTGCTTTTCTATTGCATCTTTGTTTTTTGTTGTTGCTGTTACAGAGCTGTAGAAAATCTTCATATATTTGGTATAATAGCTCTTTGCTGTATATGCTGCATGTATTTTCTCCCAGTCTTTGCTTTCTTTTAACTTTGGCTCTGTGTTTCACTGGACAGAAGTTTTTCAAATTTTTAAAAAATTTTCTGTAGTAAAACAGGACCCTCCTTCCATTACTTTTACTCATAACGTTCCTGGCTGCACAGTACATTATGGACATGAATTTAGTATAAATGATTATTTAATGCACCATCCAGGGCTTGCTTGAGTCTGCTTCTCATCATTTCCAGTTTTTTTTGCCATCTAATTATTACAAAATATGGTTAGTACCTTTTGAAATTAGTGGCTCTATTTGTTCAAGTTGAAGCATGAATATCATCAATGACTTTGTGCAGCAGAAAGAAAATCTTTGCAACAGAAGACACAGGCAAGAGTCAGCATCTGAGAGAAGAATATGATGTGGCTTCTATGTGGGCCTGGAGATGTGTGAGACCCCAGCTAGCAGTAAGGAGTGCTGCTCACAGGCACTGTTACACTTACGCCTTGGAAGCAGGAGTTCTCTGGCACCTTCAGGGCTCACTATTAGGCAATAGCTGTGGGCTATCTGCTGACTGCTAGTCCACCTGGAGAAGGATTTGGGTAGAAGGTCCACCTTGCAGGGGGTGGGCCAGCCACAGGAAGCAGGACCTTCTACTTCCCCATCCTTAACCTTATTCTGTCTTATCTTCCAATATCACTACCATCAGCTCCTTCCAGGGAGCCTGAAGGGGATGGCCCAGCATAGCCCTGAATGCCTTCTGCCACACCCACCCTCCCATAGCTTCTCCTAAACCCTCCTGAGACCACAGATACTAGCCCCAGACCATTATCAGTGATGTGGGGCTGTCTTGAGCTCACATTTTTATGTCAGGATGAATTTGGATTCTGAAGTTGATCTCCTCGTTGTGAGAGCTTTAGGAAGGAAAGATTAAATCATCCTCCAACGTGTGCTTCATTAGGCCCCAAATCCTTGAAGAGTTGTTAAAGCGCCTTCTCATTGAAATGCTCTCAGTCTCAGCTTGATGGATATCAGCAG
>NW_006442491.1:27560421-27585483 GCF_000325575.1 Pteropus alecto
ATCAGGAATAATCTCTCCATGATTTGGGAACTAAACCACCCAGGAAGATCTGCCAGACGTGATTTCACAGCAGTCCTTTGAGCCTAGCCCTTTTGCAGCATGTGACCCCTAAAATCCATGAGTGCAACAAAACCAGAGGCTGATCCAGTTCTGTTTTTCCCAGGAAGGCATGTTCCAGGCCCCTCTGCTGAGGGGACAAGCTTGCCCTGAGCCAGCTACACTCTCACCATAAGCCCACAGCTGCAGGTCTAGTCTGTGACCAGGGTATGGCTTAGTCCATGGTCAGCGCACAGCCTGGGGCTAATCTATGACCTGGTTGACAGCCCAGTCTGTGGCCAAGGGTTCACTGGTCTGGCAGCAACTCCACCTCAGCTCAGTGTACCAGGATTTGATACCTTGTTTGAGTACTACCATTCTTAAATATTAGACAAACCTGTTCCCAGCTAAGTCGTGCCAACAGCCACTGAAAGACCCAAGCTATTTTAGGTGAGAGGAAGCAAATGCAGGTGAGGGTCTGTACTGGGGTGGGGGGAAGCTGAGGCAGAGTTGTAAGGGGTCTGGAATGGTGGTGGGAGAAGCCAGGGTGTCAGCAGGGCCTCAGCCTCAGAAATCCAAGGCAAAGGCAAATGGATTCTGTGTTATCTTCAACCCTTTCTCAGCAAAACTTACTGCTTGTTCATCTTTCTGATTTCAGCAACAAAAAGAGTCTGAATCTTCAGGGAAGGGTCCAAGCTGATGCCAAGTTTCCTTCCCATGATGGCTTTGAGAGGAAGTGAGGTTGTTCTCCTTAGTGCAAAGCACACTGGACTTGCTGGGGGAGACCATCAGCAGGTCACCTTTCTCTCTGGACTTGGGGGTATGTATCTACAAAAGGAGGAGTTGGAGCAGTTCACCTACCATGACCTCTCAGTTCAGCCAAGTGGAAAGAGGATGTGGAGGGAGCACCAGTCAGAAGCAAGGGCACTGAAAAGGTCCCAGGAAAGAGAGAGAGCTTGGCAGATCCAAGGACCTGAACTAAGCTGAGTGTGACAGTCGAGCGACAAGGGCAGAAAAATAAGTTGCAACTAAGCCCACAAGGTCTGGTTGCAGTGGAAAAGAGTCTGGTTTTTATCTTGAAGGCAATGAAGAGCCTTGAAGAGTTTTAAACAGGAGAATAAACACCATCAGATTTGCATTTTTAGGATAATCTGTCTGGTGGCTGTGTGTCAGATGGATCAAAGGGAGAAACAAACTTGAGGAGATGGTGTTTTGGGAATTAGAGATGATATTGGATGTGGCCAAGAGACAGGAAGTGAGAACTCAGAGGATTCAGTGACCATGTGGGTCATTGGTGACTTCACAGAAAGCAATTTCTGGGACTCCTCTGGAGGCAGAAACAAAACTGAAATGAGTAGAATAGTGAACTGGGGACAAGCCCGTGGAGATATGAAGTGTAGACGACTCTTCAGAAAAGATTTCTTAGGGGGAGTAAGGTAGGGTCACAGATGGAGGAAGGCATGGGGTTTGGGACAGAGAGATGTGTTGTGAGCAAGAAGAGACTTGAACGTGTGTAAATACTGGTGGAAAACACTCACTAAAGGAACAAATTAAAGATACAGGGAAGAGCTGTTGGGGGAAGGCATGAGTCATTAAGTGTCTGCCATTTACCATCATATGAGGTACATCCCACACATTTTTTAATATATAATTCTCTCCACTTGCCTGTAGTTTCAGAAAACCATGCTTACTTACTTCCTTCACAGCACTTACCATCATCAGTAAATTAATTATTCTTTGGCTTATTTCTTGACTCTCTTTGACACTGATCTGGGGACTTCCCAGTCTGTCACTTCTGTCTTATCTTGCTTGATTTTTCATCATGGCACTTAATACTACCTGACATTATATTATTTGCTTGTTATTTGCTTTTTGTCTGTCTCCCCCCACCTAAAATGGAACTAAGTCTGACCTGTTCACCATACCCAGTCTCTAACACTACACTATACCCACTGCATGGTAAGCACACAATAAATAAGTGTATAATGAATGGATCAATCAAAATTATCTAAGAAACAGTCTTAAGAACTACAAGGTACTGTTTAAAAGTAAAGGTTAGGAAGAAGTCTAACATTTAACAAGCTTGTACCATCTACCACATTTAAACTTCATGGCAACTTTTTGAGATAAGAAAGTAACTGAAAAAATTGTGCTCCAAAGAGATTTGAAATACTGTCAGAAATCGCACAGCTAATACATGGTGGTACTAGAATTGAAGACCAGGATGTTTTGTTTTATTTTGTTTTTTGTTTGTTTTTCTTAAAAACCTGAGCTCATTTCTTACCCTGCCCCCATAACCTCTGGGGATGGTCACAGATTCCTCCCTCCATCTGGCCTCAGGACTGCAGGCCTGGCAGCAGGGGCTGACACCGTCCGGTGTGCGTTCTAGAACCATCCCCCTGGCTGCAGCCATATGGAAGGAGAGAGAGCCTTCCCCAAGGTGGTGGGTGCAAGACCTGAGTTGAAGGACAGTCCAGAGAACTGAGACTTGAGGGAAAACATGGACAGGACCTGATGAATGTTGGGATGAGGAGGTGAAAAAGAGCAAGACCCGCGATGGACTCCCAGGTTTCAGGCTCGGGGGACTGAGACCCAGAAAAGAGAAGGAGCGAGTGTGGGAAGGGGGATGGTTTCCATCTTGGACAAGCTGAGCAGTCAGGGCCTGTGGACGTCTAGGTGGTAGTGTCCAGTGTAAAGCTCGGGGAGCAGGTCACATTGAGAGTGGTCAATAGCATCCTCCTGGTGGATGCTCTTGCCAAGGGCAGTCTGGTGAGAGGGAGGGGCTGGGGCAGCCCCAGCATTCTGGGCAGTGGGCAGAAGCGGGTCTGCAAGCAGTGTTCAGGGGAGCAAGAAGTCAGTAAGACAGGAAGAGAACGTCCTTCTGAACCATGTGGTTGTGGAGACAAAGACAAGACAGATGAGCTTTTCTGTGTGTTCGCTCGACAGAATATTTCACAGCCTCCCTGGATAAACAAGCTGTCATCTACCACGCAACCTTCTATCAACTGAAGCAGCTTGGGGAAAAGATAACGCTGCGGGTTTGGATACTCTCAGCTGCTGGTGCCTAATTACTACACACGCAAAACAAACCCAGAGCGTTGTAGGCAACGAGGGGCTTGCTGGCCGCCTAGGGAGGAGAACCATTGGCCCAATCCCAAGGGAGGAATGGAAGACTAGCACTGACAAATACTGAGCTCCTTGACACACATCATCTTACTTAACATGGGATAAGGGATACCATCCCCATTTTTCAGATGAGGAAACAGGGGCTCAGAGGGGCCTGATATGTACCCTAATTAAAGAATTCACACTGGGGTCTTATTGTACTTCACTGCCTCCCTGGAGAAGGTCCAGGTTTGGTCCCCTCCCTACTTCCCAATCCTGCAGAGTCAAGTCCAAATGCCATGCTCATGGTTTTGTAGTTCTGTTTACTGTTCTTGTCATAAGACATCCATTTGTAAGAAATAAAACTGTTGGGCTCAGCAGCAGGGCAATAGCTATAAAGAAAACTGCCATTAAGAGCATGGACTTAGCTCCCAGCATTACTGTATATTAGAAGCAGATTTCCAAAACACCATCTGACATAGACGGTAATTCCAAGGGAACCCATTTGCCTCCTTCCCCCTGTCTTGCCCCAGGCACGTCTGTCCGAGGTGGAATCAGGAAGGGGACAGGAGGTGAGGGAGGCTAAAGAGGAACTAGACCTCCCCTCAAGAAGATGTCAGCAGTCTTCTGACTCAGAGGACAGAGGAACTGATTCCTCCCACTCCCTCCACTTCCTGACCTTACAGGTCGGGGAAATGAGGCCCAGAGAAGAGCAGTGACCACACCATGACAGGGTTAGACCCCAAGTCCTTTCCTCTTAGCCCACAGTCATCTTCCCAAGAGAGCATGCAGTTTCATAAGAAGCCAAGAAATTCGTTTATAAAGAAAATATGTATGTGTATTACTTTTATGATTTAGATTAATTATTTTACCTTTAAAAAGAATTCCAATATATATCTTCTAAAGAAAATGGGCAAAAATCTCTATGTAAAAAGAATAAATATCTAAAGGGCAACCAGAATGTCCCTAGCCCTGTCTTTCATCATTAATTTGCATGACTGTACACTACACTCCAGCCTCACTGGCCTTTTTTTTTTTTTTTTCAGTCCCTTGAAGCCCCCAGCCTTGCTCCTATCTCAGGGCCTTTCTGCTTGCTATGCCCTCTGCCTGGAACACATGCCTCTGGGCTTGCATGGCTAGATTTCTCTTGTTGCTGAGATCTCAACTCAAATACCACCTCCTCTGAGAAGCTTTCCCTGACTACCTCAGGTAACCACATGGTTACTCCCCATAAGAGTAG
Organism: Pteropus alecto; assembly: GCF_000325575.1. Lineage (NCBI taxonomy): Eukaryota > Metazoa > Chordata > Mammalia > Chiroptera > Pteropodidae > Pteropus > Pteropus alecto. Next base: position 27,564,803 of record NW_006442491.1, read on the forward strand.
ATCTCAAACTTGAGCATGCATCAGATTTACCTCTCCAGAGGGTTTAAAATACAGATTGCTGGGCTCCACCCCCAGTTGCTAATAGGCCTGGGTGGATCCTGAGAATTTACATTCCTCCTAAGTTCCCAGGTTGTGCTACTGCTACTGGTCTGGGAACACTTTAGGAGCCATTGTTCTATAACATCACCCTGTTTCACTGTCTTCATCTTGTTTAAAACAGTACAAAATTCCTTTGGTAATCTATTCAGCTACTGTACTATGGTCTGCCTTTCATACTGACTGGATGCTCCTGAAAGCAGGGTATTTGTTTGTGTTGCTGATTGCAGTATCCCCAGGACCCAGAACAGAGCCAAGTACATGAAAGATGCTCAATAAGTACTTGTTGAATGAATAAATGAGTGAATGGGTGGATGGGTAAATGGGTAGATAGGTAGGTGGGTAGGTGGGTGGATGGGTGGATGGATGGATGGATGGATGGATGGATGGATGGATGGATGGATGGATGCTCAGCCTCTGGATTCCTGCCTCCATAAATGCCATCTTTGTTGCACACCAAGTTGATCCACAGATAAAACCAATCCCACTTTTGATTTCCAAAACCCCACTGATAAAAGCAAGAATATGAAACATTTTTTTAAAAAAACATGGAACATTTTTCTAAAGATGTTGGAAGGTCATGGCCAGGAGACGCGTGTTACAAAATGACAGACTTAATATTGCACATAGGCATAGTTGCTCTTAAGGTCATTTCAGTTACACTATGACCCCAAGTGGTCCCCAGTCTTCTGCCATTTTGAATGCTCCTCCTTCCTCCTCCTCTGCCTTCACCTCCTGCCTGCTCTTTTCCTCCTCAAACATCTAAAAAATAATCTTTCTCAATTTTCCATATAGAACAGCTTGATCATCATTTTTCTATTGCTTGAGGATCCAAGCAGATCTGTACACCTCCTCTGTCTTTAAAATCCCCTGCATCTTTGAGACTCTGGCAAGTTATACTTTCTTCTCCACATCTTTTTGTAACCTCCTGGAAACTAACCCCCATTCAATGACGTCATCAGTCCCAGCTCACTGACTTCATCCTGAAAGACTTCAGGAGGTCAGTCAACTGCTGAGAGCCAGGTAGGACGAAGAGGTAAGATGTCTGATGAGAGTGAGGAAAGCTTTAAAATAATTGCTGTAAATGGTGGAGTGAGCTGGCTAGAAAAACACAAGTCCAACTCCTAGAAACTCCAGTTGGATCTGATAAGGAGTTGGTCAAGAAATAGAGAATCCAAGATGTGAAGAGTCACCCAACTGCTTCCTTCTCCATTCTCGTAGTCACTTTGTTAGTTTCCAAATGCTGCTATAACAAATTTAGTGACGTGAAACAACACAAATGTATTATCTTTCGGTTCTGCAGGTCAGGAGTCCAGAGTGGCTGTGTTCCTTCCGGAGGTGCTAGGAAAGAATCTGTTTCCCTGCCTTTTCTAGCTTCTGGAGATTACCTGCATTCCTTGGGTCATGGCCCTTTCTCTATCTTTGAAGCCAGCACTGTTTTTTCCCTCTCTCTCCTCTCTCTCTCTCTCTCTCCAGGTTGAAGGATTAGGACATGGACATCTTTGAGGGAGGGGTCATTATTCTACCAGTCACTCACTGGGAAAATCAACAGCATGTGAACGTCAACAGCATATGAACCTGCCTCTTTGAAAACCATTAATTGACACTCTGTCCCTGCGACCTCCACTCCATGCAGCTTGCATGTCTAGGTAACCCACTGCAGCCATCCTTCAATGCCAGGACCTCTAGTCCATCCACCTGTCCTCTTCCTCTCATCTGGGAGCTCCTCCTGCCCTCCCTTTCCTCCCTTTGTCACTTAGGTCCAATTATCTATCATTAGTATATTGCCTCCCCCCTCCATTTCTCTGTCACATCAACTGGCAATAGCCCGATCCGAGATGAATCAACCATCTTCCTCCTCCATGGTGTCACTCCATGGAGAAACACTGCTGGACAAAACCACACAACAGCAACATGGAACTCTGCAGTGTCCAACACCAACTTTACCACAGAGGCAATGAGAAGCCAGGGGAGGCTTTTAAGCTCGGATGTGACCTGATCAAGATTTATATGGTAGCAAAATAATTTCTACAGCAGTGTGGGTTAGAGGAAGGAGGTAGTGAAATGAAGGGATACAACGTGCTCTTTACCACGACGCCACACCTTATGCTCAGTGCTCTATGGTTAGTTCACAACTAGCATCCTCCTCCTTCCTCTTCGCTGATATTCCTACAACCCATCATATCTCTCGTATACATTCTTATCTACTCAGCTATATAGTCAAAAAGTTTAGACGGAAGATCCAGTTTCAAGCTTAGTATTTTCACTGTGTGAACGTGGACAAGTCATTTAACCTCTCTGAGCTCCCATTTCCCGATCCACTCAGGACACTCAACGACAACAACAAAAATATTGAATGAATAATACCCATGATCAATAGCATTATGACATTCACGAAAAGTGTCTTGCAAAGTGCACAGCATCCTATAAATATGACCCATTACCATTATCTCTAATTTATAACTCCTTTGAACATAGGGCTCGTACCTTATTTGTGTTTGCATCCATCCCTCCCAGTGCCTCATACATTGAAAATACTCTATAAATGCCTTAAGAGTTAAATAAGCCATGGATATCACACTAATGAACATTTAACGAGGGAATAAAACATTACCAATAAAATCTTCTCTCTCTCCCTCCCACGGTGATCTTTGCTCTGATTTGATTCGCTCTGTTTTGATAGATCCATTCTGACCTACAATGCAGAAATTAGTCTGTTTACAGAGAGATGCCTGCCTCCTGATGCCACAGCACGTAAGACCAAACGGCAAAGTGTTTTAAGGCCCTGGTGAACCATTAAAGATCTTGAAAGTTTATTTCTGATGCATTCAATGGGCTAATCTAGTGCCTCTTTGTTCAGAGCTTTTGGTTTGTGCTGCTATTCTGGGATAGTGCCCCTTTATCTTCAGGGGATACGTTCCAAGACCTCCAGTGGATGCCTGAAATCATGGATAGTACTGAACCCTATAATATACTATTTTTTCCTATACATACACATCTTTCCACTTAAAAGAAGCACTTTACGGCTTCTCTTTGGCATATCCAAAATGTCACATTGCTACTCTTGTGCTTTGGGGTCTTATTAAGTAAAATAAGGGTGACTTGAACCCAAGCACTGCAATACCACAACAGTCGATCTGGTGACTGAGATGGATGACCACTAAGTGACCAGCAGGCAGGAACCGTCTACAGTATGGATACGATGGACCAAGGGATGATTCATGCCTTGGGCAGGACAGAGCGGGACAATGTAAGATTTCGTCACACTACTCAGAACCATGTGCAATTTAAAACTTATCAATTATTTCTGGAATTTTATATTTAATATTTTCAAACCACAGTTGAGTGTGGGTAATTGAAACCACAAAAAGCAAAACTTTAGATAAAGGAGGATGACTGCACTTGGAGATCCTAGAAATAAGGCTTCCTCTCAGAAACATCTGGTCATTCATGTCTCTGCAAATACTCCCCTTTCCCAGCTGGGCAGATGCAATCATGGCCCAGACCACTCTCACACATCTAGGCTCAAACAGTGCCTTGGGATTCCTCTGGCCAAAGAGCTGTCATAATCTGTTACAAAAAGGCCCTAAAGAATGCGCTGTTAGTCCTGTTGAAGGAAGGAAGAAGCACATAGAACTAAGCCAATCCCAACCCCAGGATTAGACCTCAGGCAGCTTTGAGGCTTGGACCTGCCGAGTGATGCTATGTCTAGAAAAGTCACCTTTGAGTCTCCCCGACTTACAGTCATGGCTCAGGAGGGCAGCACAGGTGTATTTTACTGGTTGGTTGCCAGAGTGTCCAGAAGAGTCGGGGGAGAGTGGTACCCAGGGAATATAACCACCCTCGTGAGAACGACAGAGGCTAGCCTCTCTCATCCAGCAGTGGTATCGGCAAAAACTGAACATCCCCACGGGAAACTCTGGGGGTCCCCGAAGCCTGTACATCTCTTTGGGAATGCCCTGTGATGTCTTACGCTTTGTATAACTGGCTTCCCTCACTGAAATTTAAATCTTGAACAGCGAGACAAAGAAACTGCCAAAATAAAGGAGTCCATCCCATCTCACACTGTTCCTCATCTTACTCTCAGGAGCTGCCTTGATTCTTACACCTCGTTCTCCATCCCTCTTCCATTTGGAGGTCTCTGACAGGCTCTGTTTTGTGAGAGTTGGCCAGAAATGGTTTCTGAACCTTATAATTCAATCCTTGGAGAACACGTAGATGGTATAAATATCCAGCAAAGAGATGGACTCCTTAAACACATTTGTCCCAAATGATGTAGGACTGAACTACTTCCCCTTTCCTTCTGCAGAAGATACTTATCAAACAGAGAAAAGACACTCTCTATTCTAGGTCCCTAGGGGCAGGACGGAAGTTGCTGGTGGAGCTTCGAACTCAGTGATCTTTGCCTGCCTTGTGAAATCCAATCCTACTGTCAACTGCTCGCACAGTGAACAAGAAAAGTGACTCTCAGAAGTAGAACCATTTGCTGAGAGCGACTCATGGTCTTTAGCGATCCCCGAACCCTACACCACTGAGATGTATCACAGTGAGAATTCCTGGAGGATGAAAAAAGCAAGTCCGCCCACTTCTTGCCTGAAGTTCTTTCTATCTGCCTCGAGGGGCATTACAAAATCTATTCAGATCTGCCCAAATCCCCAGCTCCATGCTTCTCTTGCCCTAGTAAAGAGCCTACAACTTCCTTAATGAGCTCCAAATTTGAATCCAGCCCTGCCCCCAGCAAAGAGCCTTCGTCTGAGGAGGCCCAGGGGTTCCCCTTAGGGCACTGTACCAGACAAAGTAGGTGAACTGATGTAAGAAACAACCCCCAAATCTCAGTGGCATAAGAAAATAATGTTCGTTCACATCACAGTACAACACAGGCCATTTGGAGATGTGGAAATTTCTACTCTGTGCACGTCAGGACCCAAGCTCTTTCCATTTTGTGGCTCCACCCTTCCCTCAGTGCTTACCAATTCTGTCCATTTATCCAGTGGATGGTGAAAGAGAGTGTTGAAAATTGTGTAGGAGATTTTTATGGGCCATGCTAGGAATTGCTCTACATTGCTTCTGCCCACACGCCATTGATCAAAACCCAGTTACAGGATCTCACTCACCTGCAAGGAGTCTGGGAAATGTAATCTAGCTTCATGCCCAGGAAAAAAAAAAAAGAGGAATAGGGCTTGGTAAACAAAGGAATGCCACTGATCCTTAGCATTTGTGTTGTCATAGAGTAGGGTCTGCCTCCCCTGGGCTGTGAGCTCCTCAAAAGCAGGAAAAGATTTCATATTTGCTTCTCTGACTCATGAACTCCAGGCTGTGAAACCAGGAGGAGAGGTCCAGAAAGTGGTATGCCAGAAGTGGAAGTCACAGCTGAGCACGCTACCCACCAAGCCGCCAGGCACCTAGCAAAGACAGGCAGATCATGACAAAGGGCACCAGATAGGAGCCTAACAACCACAGCAGACCCAGAGGGCTTAGGGCATTGATGGGAAGACAGCCTAAAAGAACCCTAAGCCAAGGAACTGGACTTCAATAGAAGTAGGGAGAGTTCTGGGAAGGGCACCAACCCAGCTTGGACTTTAGAGTTTATAAAGAACTGTCTCACTCATCAACATATCAACCCTTGCCACAAAAGAGATCAGGTCTTATGAACCTACATTATAGATGTGGAATCGAGAGATTTTCCTCCCTAGTCAACCAGCACTAACTGTAGTCTCCTGCCTAAGGAACTACATGAATCTACCAGGCTATTCTTTATGTTACTAATCCATGAACATTCAAAGGCACATCCCTGTGGGGACTACTGGGGACCTAGGAAGCCCCTAACTCTCTCCAGAAGTGCTCTGTGCTGTCTCCTGCTCCATGTAACTAGGTGACCACATATGCCTGACAACGAGTTACATCACCCAGATGTGTTTGAGGGATCTGACTCTTATTTTCGAAAATATTGTATGTCATTGACCATGTTCAAAAACTAAGAAATTTCACATAAAAATCTGGAGTCCTGGCCTTTATTTTTTAAAAAGTTAAAAAATCCAGACGTCATGAGTCCAACTCCCACAAGGTGACAGTCACTCAGGGCTGAGCAGCTGTCCCTAGAGACAGGACATATGTCCTCTAGGTCCTCACAACCTTCACCTTCCTATTTTTCTTCTTTCTGAACCTTGTTACTCATTTACTCCTCCTCATGGGTCTTGTAGGCATTTGAGCTTGTGATCTCTGTCCTGTGCATTTTCAAGTCTCCAATCACTTATTCCCTCAATCATCCAGTCAATCAGCTGGTATTTGCTGAGTGGTTGTTCTGGTCCAGGTTTGTGCTAGACAGCAGAGATAAAACAAGACATGGCCCTGCCTTCAGAGAGCTCATAGTCTAGGGAGAAAGGCAAATACAGAAACATCATGGCAAACATGGGATATTCTGTAGATCCCAGATTAAGTGTGTGCAGATACCATCAGTGCTTGACCTACATCCCCCTGGCACTCATCATTCCTGTGCAAAGCGATGGCTTCCTACTATAAACACAACTCTCACTGAGTGTCCCCTGTGTGCGGGCTGGAAATGCTAGGAAATAAATATCTCCAGGAACAGCATTCAACCAACAACTAACCAAAGTTAGTGGATGAACACCCACTCCATCACCCCCAGGTGGGATAACCATGACCTGTGTTCTATGCTCCCTACCAGAAGTTCCCCAATGGCCAATAGCAGTAACCTGCTCAATAAGGCACCCTATTCTTTCCCTTCCCTGTCACTTTCCCTATCCCTCATTCCCTCAGATCACCTCCCAGGGAAACTGCTTGCATTCACACCTTTGTCTGCTTCTGGGGGAGCCCAATCTGAGGCATGCACCAATAAATAAGTAGGGTATACAGCCCTTACAGCCCTTCAGAGTCCATTTACTTCAAATGAAAATTTACTATCAATTAGCCTGGAATGCATCAAGGGGTAAGCCTAAACATTCACTAGATTTCTTTAAAAATAATCATTATCAGACTAAAATGAAATATAATAATATTAGATTAAACATATTAATATAGAATAAGAAATAATAAAAATAATAAAAGTGCTGCTTTTGCAAGTGCAGAGGGTATGTGTTTCAGCAGTTGGGACTGCTGATTTTTGTCCTTGGTATTGCTACCCATTAAGTCATTCAGCTCATTTTTGCTACACATTAAGTCAGCTTATTCAGTCCCTCTGCAGAGAGGCTGGGCCCACAGATGCAGTGAGGTCTCTTTCAATTAACCCTTTAGCTGGTTCTTTTTGAAAGAAGGAAAGCCTGTGAAAATCTGGAGTAGATCAGGAGCCAGGAGTGACTGATGTTTGGGAATTTTCATTCCAGAAACTTTCCACATGTTTCTTCATCAATTTCTCCCGACTGGCCTGTGAAGGAGGCAATATCATCTTCACTTGCCCAGAGGGCAACAGAGACTCAAGGGAGTTCGGTGACCTATTTGAGATCACATGGCCCAAACCCGTGTGACTTGAAACCCACACTGTTGTCTTCTACAGCTGTGTGTGTCTGTAGACTGGAATCAGGAAGGAAGGAGGAGCATTAAGAGTACACCTTGGGTCTTACAGATGAAGCCAAAGTAGAAATGGCCATTCAACCTGCAGGTCGCTGCATCCCTTTAGTCTGGAAGATGCCCAGAGAAGAATAAAAGCAGAGTAGGCAGTAGAATAGCAGAAACAAAGGAAAATCTTTTGGGGCTTTTTTTTGTTTTTGTTTTTGTTTTGTTTTGTTTTTGTTTTTGTGATCATAAGCTAGGGTTCAAGGGAGCTCAGAAATATCTGGGGGCTGTTTAAGAGGAGCTAGTTGTATTTAAAGAATCTGATAGAAGCTGAGCCCTAATAGTCTGGACAGAGAAAACAAAATCTCTTTGTGCAATTTCATTATGTGGTCACGGATAGGTGAGGCCACCCCTTAGGGTGATGTGAGGACGTAGTGACAAGAGAAAGGGCCAGCACAGGGCCTGGCACGTGGGAATGGCTCAATAAATGTTTGCTCACTCCTTCTCACCCCTTTCCCAGTTCTAGCAAATTAGAGGGTCCCTGCATTGATTTTTCGTTGCTAATGTCTGCCTTCCAGGATCTCACACTGCCTGCTTCTCTCAAGAAGCTAAACCAATATTTCCAACCCATCAACACTTAAACATGAGGCCAATTTGCCCAATACACTGTCTATTTATTTTCCAGGCTGCAATCTTTATGATGCATATCCCTGAGGCAGTTAATTTGCTCTTGAATACATCTCTTTGTCTATTGGTTACCCATTTCATTAGCTGTGATATTGAGACTGGCTGGGACATGAGGGGGATTTTTCACTGAATGAAAGAAGGTTTTTAATAAGCCCCATCATCGCTGGCTTTATGGTTCTATTTGATGAGCAACAAATGTATTCATTTGGCAGCTGCATTCCTTAATCAGGTATTCACTGGGTAACAGCATATATAAATATGGAGAAACAGAATTTAGGGAGCTGAGTACACTCATTTTCCACAGGGATTGGAACATTGTCTGTATTCGCCATCAGTCTTCAGGCAAGAGCCTCTCTTTGCTGTACGTGAAATTCTGTATATAAGTATGCCGTGTCCAGATACAAGTCATTACTATCTATCAAGAGCAACCATCCTCTAGTAAGGGGCCAGACCCTCCAGAGGACACTCGTTCCCACTCCTATATCAAACAAGTCCCCAGCATTCTGACTTCTTTGACCAATGGCACTAAACCTTTCTCGTGATTCCCATTTCAATCGTTCTCAAAATGGCCTCCAGATAAAAATTACTAAAGTAGGTTTGCTCTTTTTTTTTAAATAGTTTATTGAGGTATAACTGACAGATTAAAACTGTAAATGTTTAAGGTATACAACTTGATGTCTTGATATTATATACGAGTTATGAAATGATCACCACATTCAAGCTAATTAACATGTCCATCAACTCACATAGCTACTATTTTCTTTCTGTGAATGTGTGGTAAGAACACTTAAGATCCACCCTCTTAAAAAATTTCAAGTATACAGCATGGTATTGCTAATTATAAGAGATAGCTGTAGATTAGATCTCCAGAACTTACTCATCATGCATAACTGAAACTTTGTACCCTTTGGCCATCTCCCCAAGTCCCCCTTCTCCCAGCCCTTGGAAATTGCCATTCTTTCTCTTTCTGGCTTATTTCACTTAAAATAATGTCCTCTAGGTTTCTATTGTCATAAATGTCAGGATTTTCTTCTTTTTAAGGCTGAATAACATTCCATTGTGTATACATACTAATCTTCTTTATCCATTCATCCTTCAACAGACACATAAATTGTTGCCATGTCTTGGCTATTGTAAATAATAATGCAATGAACTTGGGAGTGCAGATATATCTTCCAGACCCTTATTTCAGTTCCTTGGGATACATAGCCAGAGGTGGGATAGCTGGAGCATATGGCAGTTCTATTTCTAATTTTTTAAAACTTTCTGAGGACCCTCCCTACTATTTTCCATAGTAGCTGCACTAATTTACGTTCCCACCAACAGTGCACAAGGGTTCCCTTTTTTCTTCTCCTTGCCTACACTTGTTATTTCTTCTTTTTGATAAAAGCCATTCTAACGGGTGTGAGGTATGTTTCTAGGAATTTCTTTTATTTCCCTTGGGCCTGGGACAGAGGCCATTCCCCTGAACACAGTGGGTTTGGGTCACTCAGGAGGCTGAAGACTGGAATGTATGTGTGTGTGCAAATGAGTGTGCACATGCATGTATGTGTATGTGTTAGGTGCCCCCATTGATAAGGAAAGTGTAATAAACCCAGCTGGACTGCCACGACAGGAACTGTGTTTGTTTACTGTTATCCAGGAACCTAGTGCAGTGCCTGGCACATCTATATTCTCAGTATTGGTTAAAGAAAGAATGAATCGATCAAGGGCCTGTTCTCTGTCCAGTTACTTTCTAGGAAGTAAGAGCATACTTCCAGATACACCAATAGAAGATGGTTTGGTGATGAGCAGAAGACCTGCCTGCCCCTACTGAGAGTGGCCTTTCTGAGACAACGCCTCCACTGTCTTAACTCCAAGGGAAGAAGAAGAACAAGGAATGGAGAATGGCAAAGTAGAAAACAAGCAGATGGAGGAAACCTAGCCCAGCTATGAACAAGGAAAACCAATCTCAGTTTAGAAAGGAGAATGCCTACAAGGACTTGGCCAGGTTTACGATGAGAGGAAGAAATGCATTAAATGTTGTGGAAACAACACAATTTTTCTCATATCTGGAACTACCTGAACCTCTCATTATAGTCACGGTGTCAAAACAGGCCTTGGATCAGGGAGAGGTAGGCTGAGGCCTCTAATACATAGGGAGCCAGAGGGTTCAAGACCATGGCCAAAGGGACACGGTGGGCTCAGATGTGGATAGTCTTGTCCAGATGGCAGGGCACCCAGACCAGAGTCCAGGCAACAGGAGGTAAGATGACACTGCAGCCCTGAGATTCAAGGTGTGTGTTTCCTGCTTAAAAGAGCAGGGGAAATCAGGAGATATCCATGCAGTGATAAACCTATAGGTCATCTCCTCCAAGGAGACTTCCTTGACTTCATTTCCAGGAGTAAATCCGCCTCACTAGCCTCCCACATTCCCTCCAGTTAGCTCCACTTAACGACACACCAGACTACAACTGACAGCTTCCCCAGCTGCCTCAACTGCTGAGATCTCTTTATTGGCAGGAACCACAACTCACAGGAAGTGCAAAATGAAATGGAAAGGGACAAGCCTGCCATTCAGATGGGCTGTTTGGGGAGGGAAAAAAAAAATCACCCTGAAACAAAAGACAAACTAGAGCTTTGCTACTCAAAGTTTTGCTCTTCTGAGGACCAGCAGCATGGACACCACCTGCAACTCTGTTATGAAGGCAGCACCTCTGGTTCCACCCAGACCTCCTGAGTCAGAGTCTGCATGTTAACAAGATCCCCAGGTGACATACATGATCATTATAATTTGAGAAGCAATGGGATAGAGAGATGAATTTGGATCTTTGGGACTCTAAACTCACACCTCTTTGAACTCTCATGTTTCCATGGCGCTTTGAAAGTCATAGAGCACTGTGATATATTTTCTCTTTATGCTTCCCCAGCCTGAATTGACTTGAGCAAGAGAGGAAGAGAATACTCTAAAAGAAACTAGAACTTATTAATAGGGTGCCTACTCTAAGCCAATCACAATGCTGGAAACCATCGCATGCATTCTCTTAAGTCACCAAAGCAAGCACTGAAGTTGGGAGAATAATGAGCACAATGGTACAGATGGAGTGAAACTGAGGATGGTTGAGTAACTTTATCGAGTTTATACAATTTAGATTTATTGAGCTGCAAGAAATAGCTAGAGACCTCATACTATCTCAATCAAAGAGGGGTTATTATTTTTAAAAAATAGATTATGCAGAATCCTAGAATAGAAAACACAACAAGATCAAATCTTATGAAGCCTGAAAGCAGATATCGGTTGACAGCCAAGGTATCTGTCTTTGTTTCTTGGGAATCCACTTTGCCCTTGAAATGGGGATTCTTGTGCAAGTGACTTATTGAGGGAGGCCCCCAAGAGAAAGAGCAAGAGGGAAGCAGAACAAGGTGGGGGGAAGAAGAAAGCTAAGCAAGGATGTCGTCTCAGGTGGAGATCAGCTTCAGCCTGGTCCCACAGGGAGCTCAAGAGTATGAATGGCACTGCACAGTTGGTCTCCTCTTGAGTCAAAGAGGCTGGGCTTTTGTACCCCACATGAGCCAGTCACTGGCAACTGGTTGCTAGGGGTGGGGGAACTAACCAACCTAGCTGAGAAGTCATCAGGTCAAGGGTTTCTCTGGAGAAGGAACATATAGGGTATCTGTTTACATGAGTTTACAAGAGTCACCCCATGTTTATTTTTATTTTTATTACCCTCTCTCTCCCACATGTATCAGAAGGAGTATTATTAGTCACGCAAACTCTGTAGTCAAATTTCCAGGCTTCAAGTGTGTGTATCCTTGGGAAAATTACTTAATCTCTCTATATTCAGCTTCCTCACTTTATAAATAAGGGTTCTTAACGTGCCCACCTCACGAAGAAATGAGAATTAAATGAGTTAATGTGGGTAAAACACTTAGTGCCTATGATAGAGGAAATGGTCATTAACCATTAGCTATTATTATTTTTATTCTTTCTAGAATTATAACATTTACTTTTCATTCAAAAATATATTTAGATTTATGCTGGATTTAGACTATTTAAATTCTTACTGCCCATCATTGATATCCTGACTCTTCTAACCTTATAGTGTTTGTTTTATACCTTGATATGTTGAAATGTATTTTCCACTTTGCTCTTTTTATTTTTTCTTTCAGAAAAAAAAAAGTGCTATAGTCGCTGTCTCTGCATACCTGATAATATTTTTAAATTGTCTCCCAATATGAATGACCTCTTGCCTGGACATAGAATTTTGGGGTAACTTTTGCTTCAAAGCTCTGACTGACTCTTTTCTTCTTCTGTGTTTAACACTGTGGAGAAATTTGCTGTCAAGTTAGTCTGATTTTTATCCCTTTCTTTTTAAAATGTTTACCTTCAAGTGTACTTGAAAGATTGTGTCTTTATCCTTAAAATTCAAAATCTTCCCCGGCAGTGACTATGGAATGGTTTCCTGTTCTCATTTTTACAGGAAGGCTTTTCTTCTGTAGATTCAAGTCCTTCTTTAGCTCAGTCAAGATTTCTGTGACTGCGCCTTTAGGTGCTATGGCCTCCGCAACTGGTGCTGCTGCTATTGTTGACTCTTGCTGAAGAATGATGTTCTAGGTTTCAAATTTCCCTTGCTTGTTCTCCATGTCCTTCATCCTCCCTCTGATCACTTTCAGCTCCTTGTGTTCCGGAAGAACCTCCTGGTCACTGAGTCTCATTGATTTCTGCTCCTAAATATTTCCTAAATCCGTCTACCTCTCTACATCCCAACTACCACCACACTAACAGCTCTTCTGCTTCTAGTCCTGCATCTCTACAATTCACCTCCACTGAGCAGGAAAAAAGGCATCTCTTTTAAAACATAAATTAAGTCATTCTCTCAAGTTGTTAACATCCTTCAGTGGTTTCTGGTTGCACTTCGAATAAAATTCAGTCACCTCATGGCCTCCAACAAACTGCAAACCTGTAGGTCCTAAAAGATGTCTACCAGCCTATTCCACTGTGGCCTGTTGGGATTGACGGTACTCTAGGATGGAGCTTGGAGTGGTAGCGAAATACTAAAAAGGTGAAGCTTCTCTTCTGGAATATGCCCACGCACAGCTAACAATCATGACGAGGATAAAAGGAGGTAAAGTCTCAGGAGGAATAAGTGGTCACAGTTTTGAAAGGTCCGTAGGTTCCAGGTTCTAAAAATGTTTCTAGGTCAGACCAGGAAGGAAACAAAGAGCACATATATTGAGCACATACTATAGGCAACTACCGTTCTCTATGCAGCCCATTTAATCTTTGCATTTTTATTAATTATCCCTTTTTTTGAAAAAGAAACTCTGAGAAGGTTAATGACTTGTCCAAGATCCCATGGCTAACAAGACATGGAGACAAAGATAAAATTCAGGTCTGCATGATTTCAAAGTTTCTGATCTTTCCCTTTATCTTTTGGCCTCCCTAAAAGGTGAGTTCCAACATGGCAGCTGGGGACAGAGCCATGTGGAAGTGGAAGGCTTTAATAGGTCCCCAAGATGGGGATCACTACCTGGCTCTGCTCCAGGCACCTTCAACCTTTATATTAGAGTAGGCTAAGTTTGGCTAAAGAAATAAATGGAAGCCAAAATGTAGCAATCCAAGCAGATATTCCTGGGTAGAAGATAGCTTTTCCATGTTCCCTCCTAGGTATGGATGGACCCACAGTCCTTGTCATCACATGTGTCCACCTAGCTGTGTTCTATGCTGCCTACCAGAAGTTCCCCAATGGCCAATAGCAGTAACCTGTTCAATAAGGCACCCTCTACCTTCCCTTCCCTGTCACAATCCTTCGAGATGGCAGAGCCAAGAGATGAAAGGAGGCTGGGGTCCCTAGTCATCACATGGAAGGTCATCCATCAAACACCTGATTGCACTGTGTCATAAGCAAAAAACAAAACTTTTATTGTCAAAAAGCCACTGAAATTTTGGAGTTTGTTATAGAAACCAACATTAATTATACTGGCTAATACAAGTAACATCACAAGTTACAAAGCTGAGGCTCCAAGAGCCAAGGTTCATATTCTAGTTGACTCGTCAACATCAGGGCTCCTTCCCCCATGGCACCCTGCAGCTAGTCCCAGTTCAGGCTCTAGCTCTCTGTGGACTCAGGGAAGTTACTTCTTCTCTCTGGGCCTCAGTTTGTCCTCTCATTCTTGGTCGCATGGGGCACTTCGAAGGCAAGTCTTACTGCCGCCTGCAGTCCAAATGCATCATTCTACTCTGACCCTATGCAGAGTCACCACCCACAGGCCTTGAGTCACTGAGTAGTTCATTGCAAAAAGCGGGTCAAAACTTTTTTTTTCCAAAAGAGTCATTCCAGCTGATTATATAATCATCTGTATTTAGAATGCCTTTACAGTAACCACGGCAACCATGGCATGTGTGCAGTTTAAACTTTGTTCTAAATTTGCTGATGACAAAGAAATGGCTCGTTGTGTGGACCTTAGAGGGCCTGGCATGGTTTTGCTCCCTCTTCTGTGGGACTCAGCTTGGCTGATGGCCATGAAGAGCCAAGACCAGGAAGAGAAGGGCTTTCCCAAAGGAGGTGACCAATATCTAAAGGCCCAGAGAAGTGAAATAGCTGGCTGTGTCCAAGAAACAAGCAGATGGGTATTTCTCAGGTATGAGTGTAGGGAGGGGGACAGTGGCAGATGAGGAGGCTGGAGAGGGAGAGTAAAGGTAACAGGAGAGTTTAAAAAGAGGGACCGTGTACAAAGATGAGCAGGGTGAAGGAAACACAAAGTGCTCCAGAGCCATAAGCAGTGGCAACCTTAACACCCCTCAGCCCAAGGGGAACAAAACTGTGACAGAACTTGAGAGCAAGGTGGAGAACCAAGGCCTTCAATAAGGGCATAGTCAACAATCAGTGACCTGGGGGAATAAACACCCCAGCTGCATATTCCTCCCTCTGTCTGGTCTCCAACTAGTCCCCAGTAACCTGAAGGCAGAGAACAGAAGAGCCATTTGATGCAGTCCGCAGAGATCTGCAGAGAAGGGTGGAGGAAGGCGGATCTAGAGAGGCAAACAGAAGGTGTCCAGCACATCTGCAGAGCACTGGATCCACCTCATAATTAAGGGAATGTAAGTCTGTGTGATTATTTAAAGCTTATTTGTTCCATTTGACCTTGAATTCCATGAGGGCAGGGACTGGGTCACCACTTTATTCCTAGCAGCTAGCATAGCACCTGCACATAGAAGGTACCTGCTAAATATTTACAGTAAATGAATGAATGAATGAATGAATGAATGAAAAAATGGTTGAATGACTGAACAAATTCCTTAGTATGAAGAGCAGACATTCACAGAGGGAAGGCATCAGGATCATTCAGGACTAGGCATTCCCTTTCAGACGCTGAAAGCTGAGAAATGGTCTCCACTGAGCATCAGACATGACCTTCAGCCCCTTGTCACCCAGCCTGGGGCTCAGCCCTGTCCAGGAGCAGGTACTGGAGTAGATGCCCTGACATAACTCTATACTCCCCACTGACTCAGTGCACAAACCCCTGGACTCAGTGTGGGACTACAGGGAATCCCAGCCATGCTGCCCACCATCTCCTCTGGCAGGTCCTGCTCAACCCTTGCCACATCTGACCTCTGCATGTGAACACTACCAGCTTGGTTATCTTGAGATCACCATGCCTCTTCCAGTAGTGTGGTTAGGACCATGAACTCCCCATCACTCAGTCCTGCAGCCAGATTACACCCCACCCTACCAGGCCACATGTAGCCCAGTCCCACCATCTTTCCTCTTGGCTACTACTGAGGTCCCAGCATTCCAGCTGGCAATTTCTGCATAACATCCAATCAATCAAAGTAACTGGAGAGGGTGGGGGGCAGGTAGCATCAAGGATCTGTAGGCTTTGATCCTGAGACAAGGTTCAGACCAAGTAGGTCTGGCTCTACCTTCCTGTCACTTCCCTCTACATGGAGAAGGATACCAAGTCTGCTCTGTAGGGATGAAAAAGTTGTTCAATGCACAAAGGTGCTGAGCTGGGTGGAACAGTGAGGGTTGAAATTCAGCTCCTGCTCCACTGGCCAAGCTGTGCACCTGGCATGAGCTGGGTCTGCCCAAAGGAATGAATGCTTTTTTCTAATTTGAACAAAGATGCCTATGGGCTAGGGGGCCAAGATGAAACAGATCATACACGAAATCTGGGCAAAGGAACTATGATCAACACAACTGGGGCCTGGAATATTCTCTTTATATCTCTGAATTTCAGGAAATCAGATGGCTTCAAAGCCAGTCCTTCCTGTGGAAATTCATTATACAAAAATAGACCTTCTGGAGTAACAAAAGATATCATTGCAATTAAATTTATCAAAAAAGCATGGCAATCAATGTCCCATGCATTGACGGCATTTCAAATGCCCTTAATCAATGGCTGTGCTAATTACACATTTATTGCAATTAATTTCATTTCAATTATGCCTTAATTACTAACCTTGAGTGAGATTGGGCAGCTCAGAGAATTCGTGTCACCACACAGCTAGGACCCAGAGATAAGTTGCCGTCCTTCGATTGAAAGATGCTGCTCCATTAAAAGTTGGTTTATTGGATCAAGGCCTTTTGGGGGGAGGAGGAGGTTGGTTTCTCCAGGGAGGCAATTCATTATGCGAGTCTGAAATTGAATGCAGGAAAGCAGGCAGCTGTGCTTACTGATTAACTGGAGCTGGTGTTTCATTTGCTTCTTATTGATGCCGATTCCTCACTGGTTCATTAGCTGTGGTCAGAGTGTAAATGCCTTCGGAATGTATGCATTTGCGATGTCCTCAGCCTCTGGCTCAGTCCACTTGTTACTTGTCTTCCTTCCAAAGGAGGACTCTTTCTTAGTCCCTCATCACGTCTAGGAGGTTCAGCTCTGCATTCCTCCGGCAAGACCTGGGCTTCAGTCTCTGCCCAGGACAGGGCACCTAGGTATCAATGGCCTGCCCACTGAGACTCCCAAGGAGAATGCCATTTCAGCAGTTGGAGATGCTGGGAAAGAACTTGCCCTGTGGCAAAGCAAAAGGAACTTGTAGACAGAACTCAGACTCTGGAATTTCTCAGTCCTGGCTTCAAGTCCCAGCTCTGATCATTCTTATCTCTGTGGTCTTATGCAAGCCATTTGATCTCCCTAGTCAAGTAAATGGAAAACAAAAGTGCCCAACCCTTCCTTGATAGGAGCTCAAAAAAAGTGTCAACTGCCTTCAACGATAATCCCTTCTCTATGGCTTACAGCAAGCCTGCCTCTGGGAGGTTTCTTTATTTCTAGGAGAGCATATTCTTTCTGCAAAACATCTTTTTAATGAGCTCAGGAAGAAGGAACTATAGCAATCTGCTAGTCCAGCCCTTCATCTCAAAGATGGGGAAATTGAGACCAAGGAAGGGAAAGCCTGAGGTCACATTGTGAGTTGGTGTCAGAATTAGACTTGAACCAGGTCACCTGACTCCCAACTCTAGAGCTTTCCTGCCACATCACAAAGCAGCCTCTTTAGGAAGCCATTTGTATCTGATAAAGACTAAAGATATACAAATATCCCATGTGTGTGCTCAAGGAGAGAGGTATAAAGATGTTTGCTGCAGCATCATTTGTCATCAGAGGAAAAAAAAAAGTACTAACAACCTAAATATCCCCCACCAGAGAAATACAGAGGCAAATTGTGATGGATTTATAGGCTGGAATACTATACAGCAGTTAAAACGAATGCACTTGATCAACATTGTCAACACAGATAAATTTCTAAAACATTCTGTCTGAATTTTAAGAAGCTACTTGCACAATACTTACAGCATTATATCATTTATCTTAATGTTTTAAATTCACAAAGGCAAAGAGAGAGATTATAAATACATCCATATGTAAATGAGGCATTAAAACTTGAGCAGGAAGAATATATCAACTGAAGGGCAGTGACTACCTGGAAGAAGGGAGAATAGGATTGAAGAGGAGCACAAAGAGACACTAACAGCAGTAAGTGTAGCATTTTACTTATCTCTTTAAAGAAATATTTAAAGCAAATATAATTAAATGTTCACGTGTTTGTTTTAGGTGGTAGGTCCTTGGCTTTCTTACTTTCCAAATTGCTTGTTCTATTTGAAATATTTCTTCATTACAATGAAAAAGTAAAATGGTTAAGCTTGATAATTACTTACTAAGAACAGAGATATCTAACTTTGAGATCGTTCCAGGTTAACACTCAACACCACCAAAGATAAGGTGACCACGTATCTCAGTTTGCTAAGCCTAAAACAGAGCCTGTAGGATATTAGTAGGTACTCAATAGTATTTATTAATTGATTGATTAATTAAAGAATTAAAATATAGTAGATACTCAACAAATAAAATTTTCTCTCCTCTGCTTATGAAGATTCAAAGGAAAATCCATGAAATGGAGCAGAGTGAAAAGCAGATCAATTATGAGCCTGTTGTAGCTGTCAGGGTCCTTGGAGAAGGATGATGGTGGCTGGGACTAGGGTGATGGCAGTGGGAATGAAAGAAGTGGGCACATTTCAAAGACAATTAGGAGATAAAATTAGTAGGATTGTTGATTTGGGGCTTGAGGAGGAGATCACATCTGAGATTCTGGCCTCGCTACTCCCTGGGAGAAGATCAGGCTGGAGGGAAATGTCCTGAGTTCCATCTTGGACACAATGCATTTAAGGTGCAACCCAACCTTCAAAGGGGAACAAGCACCTTTCGGTCCCCCCTCCAGTGCTGATAACATCTCCTCTTGGGCTCTGTGTGGTAGGCTCACCCTTACACCAGGGCACTGGGCCCCAGAGGGCTCCCAGCTTGCATTCTCCGAGTTTACAGGAATGTTCCACCGCCTCATGTTAGTCTGCTGTCAGGTGGGCTTCGAAGCAGCAGTCTGGCCTGTGCCCAGCGAGGAAGCCTCTACATTTCACCTTCACATTGTCAAACTTCTGACAATTATAACGATCCAGGTATGAGTTCCCCAACCCCACCGTTAGGCTTTCATCCCAAGTGGACCCCAAAGGGGACCTGGCTGTCACCTGGGGGGCAGGGGCTGGTGCCAGTTACATAGAAATATAGAACATTTCCTGCTCCCACCCCCCAGTTCCTAGGGGAACGCTTTGCTCTGAGAGAGCATAGGCATGCGTCCAACAGTCAACGGCTGCCTTCAGACCCCTTAAAAGGGAACACAGAAGAAAATCCTTCTGTGAGTAGAAGGTTTTACAGTGCCAGTGAAAATTATGCAAAAAAAAAAAAAAAAAATGATGAACCTAATCAAAGTCTTTTTGGGTCATGCCGGAAGTGCCTTTTTTAAAAAAACACATTAGTCTTGCTCTTGGGTCTTGTTCATTTTTTTCTATCCTGAATATTGTGAAAATTTTGGCTTTACCAGATGGACTCACTGACTCTCAGTGGCTACAAAATGGATTTCCCAAAGGCTGTGTACAAGTGGTTTTCTTTCAACTTTTCTTAATTTTCATTTATTTTTCTTCCATCCTCACTCTGGCATTGGGCCAGTTCTTTTGGGTTGAATAAATTTAAATGTCATTACTGATAATGGGAAAAGCCAAGCCCACTTTTGAGCCATGTCACAAAATGTAACCTTTTCAGATGGGGGGGATTAAAAGCCATCAATAGCCCCACTCACACATATCCATAAATCCATCAGACACCAGTGCATCAAGTCCCAGTTCAAGTTCTGTACAACTCTAGGGTGCCTCCAATTATCTCAATGACTCTTGCAAACTTCTCGAAAATTTTCTCAAGACAAATCAAATTTTCCTTCAGTATCCAATTAAATATAAGTACATAGCATGCCAGACTTTGAAGCAGGGCTTCTTAACCTGGGTTCTACGAGTCTAGGCTAAAATACAGTGATCTATGAACTTGGGCAGGAAAAACTTACGTCTTTTTTTCACTAATATCTAACTAACTTTAACCCTTTCTTCTATTATGAATATAGGCAACAAACTATAGACGTATTAGTGGGACTAGGCTTTCACCAATAAAATCCATGATATTTTCCTATCATCTAACAGTTGCTACATGTTTCAGATATTTTGAAATATTTATGTTCAACACTACTTTGAAATCACAGTATTTATAAAACCCTCCAATAGGTTGATAGTTAAAGTGTTAATAAAGAAGTATATTTATGACAATACCACAAAATTGTTTTCTTAACATTTAGTTAATTATAAGAAACTATAATTGATTTCCTTTGGAATCCTATATATTCATTATGCATTTAAAAACTTTATTCTGAGCAGAGGTCCATAGGCCTCACCAGACTAATGGGAGGGGGTCCATAGGAAAAAAAAAAAAAAACACCAAGGACTCTGCATTGGAGGGAGAGAAAAAGGGGAAGGAGAGAAGAAATTTAACAACCATGGATGAAGAACGTATTAATGTGATGCTCTGTTTTGAACTTACCA
>NW_006442491.1:27585497-27588457 GCF_000325575.1 Pteropus alecto
AGAATGAAAGCAACATATTATACCTCTCTTCCAGTCCTCTTCCTAAGGTCAACATTTCTCAAACTTTAATTCTGTATAGTAAAGAATTTGGCCTTGCCCAAAGAGAGGTCTGGCCTTTGTTCCCAGCTCCTGAAAAGTAACCTCTAAAACTCTGAAATTTCCTGAGTGATAGGAATAAGAATTTGGGATGGTTTGTTATGCAGCAATAGTTGACTTATATACCTCTAGACACCGGTGCTCACCCTTCTTGACTGGACTTCCTGTCCCCATCTTCTCTAGGTCAGCTCTTCTAGAACCTTGCCAATGTCAGAGGCAAACCTTGTTCCAGTTCCCAACTCTCCCTCTCCACCTTCTCTGTTCCTATTTTGCTTCTCATTAGCCATGTGATGATCTGGGAGGGGAAAATATTTAACTTCTCTGAGACTTACTTCTTTAGGGTTGTTGGAAATATTGGATTTTTATAAATATTGGTGTTTACAAACTCTAAGATACCTCTAGACATACAGAAGATGTTGAATAAATGATATTAAATCGGCCATTCCAGACTGATTCCTGAGAAATAGTATGGGCATCACTCCACTGAGGGGCTAGAGAAAGAACCAAAAGCTAGCATGAATGGATGAATAGATGGATGGACAGACAGATGGACGGACAGACGGATGGATGGTCAGATGACAGACAGTCGGAGAGATGGATAGATGGATGATGTACACAGATTTGTGTGAATGACTGCGTGGATGCACAGAGAGATGAATGAGGATGTCTGTACCTTTGGAAGGGTAGGTAAACAGATGGTTGAGAGATGAATGGAGCCCCTTATCCTTGGGGATGCCCAATTACCTTACACTTGCTTCTTTTCCTCTACCTTCTAGCTCCCACTCATTCCTCTTTGTCACAATCAACTCTTGGGTTTATTTTAAGTGTCCTTTTAAACAAATCACAAAACTCAAATTGGCTGGTTGAGAGTTTCTAGCATTCTAATCGTGAAGCATGCTTAGGAATGACTTAGGAGCTGAGGGGAGCTTAAAAAAAGCCAAAGATGCTGAGAGAAAATGAGAAACATGACATTTTGAAAAGGAAGCCAATTTTCTTTAAAACTATTGCCTCTGTAAACCATATTATAAATCCAATAAATTCACATAATGTGATGGCAAGGCCCTCACAAAAGAGAGAGGCGAGGGAAGAGAAAGAAAAATAAGAAAGGACAAGAAAAATCTTGCAGAGACTTCCAAAATCATTCCTCCATTTAAAAACAATTGCTTTGATCCTTATGGTAATTATTAAAAGTCAGACTACCTGGATTCAGATACAGGATCCACCACTTCCAAATGGAGCAACCTTGGGCAAAACATTTAACCTCTCCATGCCTCAATTCCTTCATCTACAATATGAGGGTGATAACAGTACTTACTTCTTTGAGTAGTTGTGACCCAGGGAGTACGAATAGGTTTAGCACTGCTCTGAAGACTCGCCTCATTCTCTGCAGCGTCACACATTGATATTCTCTACCCTGATTACCCCCAGCAATGCTGACGCCGACTGCTCACAAACACCATGCAATCTAAATATGGAGGTGGACAACATGGTCCAGTCTCAACACAATGTCATCTTGAAAGAAACAGTCCAGGGACCAAAAAGGATTTAAAGAACTTCAGATACCTATTCAACCTTTCAAAGAATATCAAGAAGAGAAGTACATTCTTAATACACAACAAACATACTTAAAATCTCTCCATCACTACTGATTTCAATATCCTACATATAGCATTTACTCAAAACTCTCTCTCTCCCCCTTCACTCACTCTCACCCTCCAGACCATGAGACTTTTCTATTTGTCTCCCCTTCCATATGTGCCCACATTAGTTCTTCATTAGGTAGATCAACTTAACCTCAGAAGTGACACACATGACTCTCACTCATATTTTATCAGCCAGAAGCAGTCACCTGTCCCTGCCAACTCCAAGGGAGCCAAGAAATATAAGAAAACAAATGGAATATTTGGTAAGCAATACTGTCTCTACCACAAAATGTGGTAATAATACCTCCCTTACTAGGTGATTATAAAGATTATGTGAACAATTATATTTCAAGAAGAACTAATATTCAAACCTCAGTAAAGTATTTATTGTGCTACTATCTGCTAGGCCCTGTGCTTAGTGCTGAGAATACCATGGTGAGCCTATCCTCATGAAGCTTATAGTCAGTCTAGTACATGAAGCAGACAAAAATAAGATAATCACACCAATGAGAGTGTAATGAAACACTGAGACAGATTCACTGAAAAAGGGATGCGTGGTGATATAATAGGAAGCCTGGACTCATCTAGGGGCCAGGAGGCCATTCTTGAGTTCAGATCTGAAGGCTAAGCAGGCATTAAGTGGATGAGCATTGAAGAAAAGGTGGTGCAAAGAGCATTGCTGGCAGAGGAAACAGTATAGAAAAGGCCCGGTGGCAGGAGAACCCCAGAATATTTGAGGAACTGAGAAAAAAATCCAAGAGGCTCAAGTATCGAGCAGCCCAAAGGACATCTTGGAGTGAAAGGGGGGTCGTCAAGTGCAGCAGGGACCAAACGTTGCACACCTCAACAATGATTTATTTGTCCTTTATCACTAGAGCAAACTGATGCAACGGTTACTATAGTTGTAATTCCCACTTTGCAGAAGTAGAAACTGATGCTCAGAGAGGCCAGGAGACACATTTAGAGTTCTACAGCCATCAGAGGAGGAGCTGGGTTACTGAATCAAGCCCTAACCACTGCATGGTCACCCCCAAAGCCTCAGGGCAATTCAGAGCTAAAAACAAACAAACAAACAAAATTCTCCCCCATCATGAGAAGAACCATTTCCTTCCTGGGGCACATCCCACTTCCAAGCCAGGGATGTAAGCAGACAGTACAGCTTTGGCTTGGGCTGGGCCAGCCCATAGGTTGGAGCCGGGACAGGATGGAGCTAGGACAGGT
>NW_006442491.1:27588482-27602128 GCF_000325575.1 Pteropus alecto
TACTGAGACCCCATGCACTTACTTCCCAACTCAACTGAGCCACTGTTTTACCACATGACTTTGGACTAATAACGTTCCCCTTCCAAGCCTCATTTTCCCCATCCTTGATATAAAAGCACTGAACCAGATGCTTTCTGAGGTCCCTTTTAGCAAAAGGAGTCTTAGGTGTGTTTTCCAGTTGAGTAATGAAGGGGGAAAGTGAGGAGATGCCAAACCAGTCTTTATCTGGAGAACTGCAATTTGCTAAACAAGAAAATCAAAGGGAAATTGCAAAGATGATGAGGGATGGGCCTTTTTTAGGAACAACAACCTAATCACAAGTCACTGCTGGAGAAAAAATGTCATAAAAACCTTGATTTGCAGTTTTAGGGAGAAACGTGCCATAGAAGACAGGCAATTAACAACGTGAGAAGCTTCACGGAGGCACAGATGAATCATGGAAGGCAGTGTCTACAGAATGGAAAAGACGCCAGATAGCATACGATCAAAATACGAGTCCGATTCATGAAGTCCTTGTGGAAATGCCCCACCAGAAATTTAGTCTGCCTCCTCCTGGACCCCTCCCTCTTGTGATGGGGAGCTTCGCACCCATTCCCCTTTACAGTGGTCAGCAGTGCATGGCTCATAGCAAGAGCTGCATATTTTTGAATGAACGAACGAATGAACGAACAAACGAACAAATGAATAGCTCTGGTGCTGCTCCAAAAACTCTCCCGACACTTTCACCTATGGGTTCTAGCACTACTTTCTGAAGCAATCTTGGTCTTGACTGCTTATCTTAGGAAGGGATTCCCAAAAGCAGACCCTGGTCTTGGGGGTGATTTTAGGAACCCCTGCTTGGGGAATGAAGAACTGAGACAGGGAAAGGAAGGACGCTAATACAGGGGTGTTAATGAGCGTGTTACCGCTGTGAGCAACTGTAGCTTAATTCCTCTGGGGAACCTCTGGGATACTGTGCTGGCCAATACAGCAGCCACAAGCCACCTGGGGCCACTGAGTACTTAAACTGTGGCTAATCCAAACTGAGATGTAGAGTAAGGGTAAAATACACTCTGTATTTTGAAGACTTCGAATTTTAAAAAAAGTAAACTATCTCATTAATGATTTTTATATTGACTATGTAACAAAAGGACAATACTTTGATACATTGGGTTAAAATACAGCGTAAAAATTGATATCACCTATTTCTTTTTACCTTAACTTAAAAGTACATGTGTGGCTCACATTTATGGCTCATATTATATTTCTATTGTTCAATGGTGGTACAGAACATACCCCAGAGTTATCCCACCCAAGGGGTAGGGAAGCTGGGGTTCTACTCACCAACTTCCACATATCATTGGTTGAAAGTTACTCCCAGGGGTGTAAATTCCCCAGTATTTCAACCTGCCCATGCACCAGCGAGCTTCTGCAGCCAAAGAAATCCCTCAGGCAGAGCTGCAGAAACTTGCCATAGGAAGCCATCAGTACACTCAAGGACCTTGAGTGGAGGGTATGGGGACAGAGCACAAGAAGCACCTGCTGCTCTGCCCTACACAAATCTGATGACCACATTCGTATCTTACACCAATGCCCCAACCTCTCACCTCCAAACTAAACTGTCCAATTTCTCTCTGCATGTATTTCTTATACATCATGTTCCCTGTCCCTTCAACTTGAGTTGCCTTCTCTAAACATATACCAGTTGGTCACTGCCCTTTTTATAGGGTGTTGGTTGAGACTGTCTATCACTCACAAGCCTCTTAGACTTCCTGCATCAAAGACTCTTTGAGATTCTGGTAACTTTATGGAATCTCTCCCCTGGAGGATGTGCAGCATACTCACAAACTTCTGCACTGCATTTCCAAGGAGTTCACAACCCAGTGTCCAGACACAGATCCTTCCAAAAGCCCGTGGGCCCAAGGTTGAAAACCCCCGCTCTAATGCTTGTCTGTCCAGATCCTCTTTTCCTCCACTACATATATTCACATCTGAGTTCTTTCCACTTTATTGCCAAGAGGAAAGGAATTCCTAAAGCTATGGGTTGAGGTAGGTACTTCCAGAGGGGTCTGCTGGATGCAGAGCCCTGAGTACTTGAGGTTTTACCCACTACCTCAGTCCCCAGTGATTCCCTGATTCCTGGTAAACAGGAAATTCTGTGAAGATGAGCATTGCACACAACCAAGATTGCAAGAACTCCCTGCCCTCAGGGCACATAATGTTAAGGCCAGAAGGGGCCAAGGACATCAGCACACCTGACGCATGCCAGCAATTTAGAGTTTACTGTCATCTCATTTTGATCCTCGGGACAACTCAGTGAGGTAAATAGGGCTGTGGTCTCGATTCTGCGGATAAAGAAGGTAAAGCTCAGAGTGGACAGGTGCTTGCCCAAGAGCACATAGTAGCGGGGTGAGGGGGTGGGGAGCCAGTACTTCAACCAGTATCTTTTGACTCCCAGTCCTGTGTCCCTTCAACTTCATCCAGTTGCTCCTTGTGGGGCAGACTGCTAACTGTCCACCCAAATCCATTCTCTCTTTTTTCCATGGATTATTGTAATTGGGACATGGCCATCTGGCTAGAGATTGCATTTCCCAGCTTCCCTGGAGGCTAGATGGCCATGTGCCTGTTCCAGTGATGGAATACGAGTGAACATAACATGTGTCGTTGCTGTCACACTTGTTCACAAAGAATTTATGGCCCTGATGGCCCTGGATTTGCAAATTCCCCCCTTCTACTGGCTGGGTGGCAATAACCAAAGTGACCTGGAAGCCACATGAAGATGACAGAGGCCTAATCAGCCTGGGCTCCTGAGTAACTGTGTGGAGCAGAGCTACCTGCTAACCTAGAATGTCACCTCTGACTACTGTATGAGAGACAAACAACTTCTTTGTTCTTTAAGCATGTTATTTGGGATCTTTTGTTACAGCAGCTATACCTTTTATCTTAACGAATACACAGCCGTAAGGAACATCAAGCCAAATTCTCTTATTACAGAGTCAGTTCTCCCTATTGCTCATTAATTCATTCGTTCACATAGAAAGGAAGCATCTGTATTTTGGGAATGTTGGCACACCTAAACGGCCACTGAAGGTCTTATTTTATCAGTGCTTCCAGGGGAAAAAGAGGGGAAGGACTTGTGGTTTGCCTGCAGTGCTAATGAGGGGCTGGGGCTGGTGCCTTGGTTCAAAGGAAGGAGCAGAGAATGACCTCAGAGGTGAGAACATGAAGGTACCCAGGCTTGACCTTGAATGGTGCCCTCCTACCCAACCCAAAGGGAACTCGGTCTGAGCAATTCAAAGGTCTGATTGAATTAAACTGTGACAGCAGTTCCACTCTCCAGAGAGCCTAACATAATGGTCGTCAGGCATGGCTAGAGACAAAGTGTGTTTTAACCACCTCCTAGTCACCTCATGGGTGAGGAGGGGATTCCTGCCCCAGGGTCATGGGGATGGCCACGTATACAACACCTGACACTGGAAAGATATGACTGACAGCACTTTGTTGATCACATACACTCACGGACCAGGTGAGGAGCACATTGCACATCACGCCAGGCCACACGGGCATCGTACTCCAGAAAAGAGTGAAAAATCAGGGGCTGTGGGAGTTGGGCCTTGTAGTATCAAGAAGGCAGGGTGTCCCCCAGGTCCCATGAGAGGATATGATTGACTTATTTGAATAATTCCGTGATCTGGCAGAGATCTGAAACCTGCTACTCAGCGATAAGCAGGAACTGTACCTGGTTCTCTTGATAAGGAGGGCTATTTGACAAGGGGACCTTAGCTGTGGGAGCAGAGTGGAGAGGGGAACTGACTTGGGCCATTCAAGGCCTCTCAGTTTCATGTGATATCAAGGCAGCACATCAAACTGGGACTTGATCTTAGGCCTTCCACCACGGAATGCTCCCCAGGGATCACCACACGGCAGCCACAAAATGTGTCAGCAACATCAGCTCAGGTAGCCTCAACACACACAGGACCTCAGCCCAGAGAGTCCAGAACCTCAGAGCCCAACTCATTAGTGCTCGCTGCTGCTGCTCAAAGTGGGCTCAGAGCTGAGCTTTGCCTGAGAGGAACAAGGGGTAGGGACACTCTGTTCCCTGCACCTTCCCGACCTTCCCTCCTCCCTGTAAATCACCCTGCCTTAGTCTGGTCAAAAATCCCCACTCCTGGCTGTTGGAGTCCTCATTTTCCTTCATAGCTCCTACATTGGACACAAACACACATTAATACATCTGCCCTTTGCTCCTGGAAGAAAGTGGGCTCTGTAACCAAGACAACTAGTTTTGGCCTATAGCACTGAAAACAGAAGGCAGCTAGCTATCAGTGATACGGGTCCACCCTGGGACACTCACTTCTAAACCCCACCTCCTGTCCTTCTGTCTTGTTTGCTCCTAGTGACCCAGCTCAGCCAATCAGAGGGCTGTGTTTGCTTTCTGCACTGGCCTTTCTCAACTTCTATAATCAATTCTTGGCTTGAGGCACCATCTAGGCTGAACCCACAGAAAGAAATGAACTTTGTTCTGCTTTTAATGTAGCTCAGGCATCAAGCTAGTAATGAGCTTCAGAACTCTGTACCCCACAGAAATGATCCCCATGAAGGCACATGAGACCCTATGTGGCCACTCTGCTGGGGTGGGAACTTCAACTGCAAATACTGAGAGTACTGGCTCTAGAACTTCAACATACAGATTTGGGGGAGACACAATTTGGCCCCGAACAGACCATTACCTTTCAGAGACGGTCAGCAAGCTCAGTGTGCCTCTAAGGCAGGGTCTTTTTGTTGGAGGTCAAACCGCCCTCACCGTGGCAGTAGTTAGGAGGGCTTCTATGTGAGATGGCCTAAAAGGTGGGGAGAGGGGCAGCACCCTGAAGAGGATATGGGCAGAGGGGGGAAGAGGAGGTGTACTGGTATGGGGGGAAGGAGATCTGGTCACCAGATTTCAACAAGGATGTAAACTAATTCACTGTGCCTAGGGAGGACGGATGGGCTGTGAAGGAGCTTACAAGATAAAAGGGTGCATTCGGCTTTAAGAAGAAGGGTCAGTATCTCTGTCTTCACCTCCCTGTAGGAGGGTAATCAGTGTGCCCCAAAGGACAGAACCAGGACGTGTGGCTGTAAACCAAAGACAGGCACGTTTCAACTATAGGAAAACAAAAACATTCTAAGCATTAAAATATTCAGACTTGGGGTAATCTGCTATGACGAGTACAGTAGTGAGCTCCCTTCACTCAAGTATTTGTCAGGCTGGAAGATCATCGGGGTGTTTAGAAGAGAAGTTTTCCAGCAATTCTAAAACTCTGTGATGTATCAAATAAGAGAGCCAGACTAAATAATTTAGCTCAAAGCCTGCCCTTGTGATCCTCTGGTCTTCTATAACAATTAACACCCTCTCTCCTACAGACTAGAATCATAGGGAGAGTAGCTAATGGCACAGAACTCTGCCACCGAATTTATGACATTCATCCAAAATGTCCAACCTGCTACGCAGTTACAGTAACTACTACCATAAATCAACAGGTCTTCTTAAACACGTACACACAACAGCAGAAAGACAGGATGCCTAAAAAGTGTAAAATAATTTCTGGACCCTATCAAGAAACTAAGCCTTTCAGAAGAATTTGGTTCTGCAGCTACCGAGTCAGGAGTTCAACATGCTAGAAAGCAGAATAATGCTCTGTCTGCCCCCGAATCCTCAGCACCTGTGTATTTTTTTTAAATGGTAAAATTCACATAACATAAAATTTGCCATTTTAAAGCATGCCATTCGGTGGCATTTAGAGCAGTCACAATTTTGTGTAACTACCACCTCTATCCAGTTCCAAGACTGTTTTGCCATCCCAAAGAGAAACACTACATCACTTAAGCAGTCACTCCCCCAGGCCCTGGCAACCACGAATCTACTTCCTGTCCTTATGCTCTTACCCATTCAGGATATTTCATATAATGGAATCATATAATATATGACTTTCTATGTCTGGCTTCTTTCACTTAGCATGAGGTTCATCCATGTTGTATGGGTCAGTACTTCATTCCTTTATATGGCTGAGTAATGTTCCATTTTACTTAAATTTTGGATAAGATGCTTTTCATTTTCACTTTGCACTGGATTCTGAAATCATGATACTGGTCTTAGCTGGCTCTGATGGGGGATGAGGGAGCTGCTCACACAGTTGCCTGCCCCTCCCCGCTCCAGGTACCCTTCACCATGCAGCCAAAACGACCTTCCTCGGGTGAAGCCTGACCATACCACCTCCCTGTGTAAAATCCTCCCGTGACTAGCACTCTTCCACCCCAGCCTCACTTGTGTCTTAGTCCCTGATCTATGGGCTCCAAATCTCTGAAGAGGCCAGGCTCTGGCAACTCTCCACAAGTTCCTCCAGCTTCCTCTCAGCCAAGAAGACCCTCCCACTGCTGCCCCCACCTCCTCTCTCAGATTCTGATACCATGACTCTATGATTCTAAGGTCCTCATGCTCAAAAATGAGGTGAAAGTGGAGGAAGGGCCGTGAGACCGGTGGTGACAAAGATGCAATTTGCTTTGAGGCTGACCTTCCAGGAAGACAGGCTGAGAAACTGATGAGTCCATTTAAGCTTTCACACTGACACTTTTGGAAATCCTAGAGCTCACTTAGCAGGGAACTTATATAACCAATGAGATATAAATAAGCACATTAAAGTATTCCTGCTTCCATCCAGCTTAATGGCCAAGAAACTAATCGTCAGATATTGGAAAGGATCTGAAATAAATATGGCTGGAAAGGTATTTGATAGTATGTAAGGAACGTGGCCAAAAAGAGTCAGAATAAACACAGGGAATCTTCCAGACATCCAGTGGGCATTTTTCCATTTTCACACATTAACCATCATTTAACAGTAGCCAGCACCATCTTGATTCTACTACCTTGCAGAAGTAAGAAGGGTAAGTTGGTGGAGGGACACCGGAAACCCTCAGGTCCAGAGATCACCTATCTAGCTAGTCCTTTTGGTGGCCAATGCCTTTATGGTCAGGGGCCACTGACATCAGAACTTCAACCATGAACAGGGGTGTTACAGGTCAGCCTTTGTGGCTGAGCTTGCACTATAGGCAGAGTCTCCAGTTGTCAAAGCCAACACCTGCCACCTCAGTCCTCCCCTTCTCCCTGACCTGGCCCTGGACCACTATCTCCAAGTGTTTCTCTTTATGACAACTTTCTCCTATCTTCAGTCCCTGTACACACACACACACACACACTCCTTCATGCTACCCTTCAGAGGTGCTCACTGCCCCATCTAGACAAAAACCCCCTGCCATGGATCTGCTTCTCTCCCAAGCCACTATCTCCTCTCACTCCTCCCACCCAGCAGCAAACATCCACATCTTCTCTCTCTCCTTCCTCATCTCCCCGGGTCTCCCAGTCTCCAGCCTCATGTCATACGTCCTTCCTCCACAGAAAGATCTTTCTGAAAAATAATGGAACCCAACACTCATCCTTCCTAAACCTTCCAGTAGCCTTTTAACCCCCAAGATGAAGCCAAGTCTCAAGGGCATTCAAGGACCATCTGGCCTGGCTCCCGCCTTGCTATCTCTCATCCATCACACACCCTGCGGCACCCCCTCCCATCCATCCTGGGCTCCAGACCTGCTCACCCTCCCCAAACATCTCTTTCTCATTTATGCACCTCTCCCCTATTTCCTCCCTTCCACCTCTCTGAGCCTCGGTTCCTCCATCTATAGAGGGATATATTTGGATCAGCTAATCCCTGAGGTTTGCCCTCCTGGTTCTAAAACAGAAATGCAACATACACACCACTTACCCTTTCTTCTGAGTATCTAAGTGCTTTCCATAGAAACCTCAGGAACCGCCAGTGACCATCCCAGCAGAAATAGCGGGCGTGTTCTCTCTCACACTTTTTTAAATCACTACTTTCAATGTATTTCACCATCTCATGAACAAAAATAGCCAGGTTTAATTCCCTAAAGAAAAAATAGAAAGGAAGCTGAGAGTCAAATTAGTGTCCACTCTCAGAAAATCAAGAGCAAAAGAGAGAAGAAAAAAAACAAAAGAGACATCAGACCCACAGATGGACCAGATAACTTAGCTCCCCACAACTGAGGATCCTCATGGGGCCAGAAAGACCAGGGAAGTTGAGGCAAGAAGAAAGATTTGCCTGAGGGTCCCCATTAGGATCCTGCTCACAGGTATCAAGAACCACGTATTTTTCAGAGCAACCCTGACACGTCATTTCAGACATATAACCATTCCCTTCTTCCTTGGTTTATCAATTAAGAATGAGAGCCAACTGCCAGTGAGTGGGCTGATCCTCAACTCATAAAGTGTATATATAATTCTTTACATTTGAGGAAGTAGCCAGCTTATCTTTGTTTCTTGCTTGGTTCTCGAAGCAGCACTGATGTACATCTGGCCTTCTTGGAAGGAAGAAGAGGGATGGAGAAGTGTGTCCTGAGGTCCTTGGGGTCAGGGACCCAAGCTGTTACCTTTAGGTAGTGAACCAGGGTTGGGCAATAAGGAACGGAACTTTCACTTTTACCATGCTAATTATACACCTTAAATTTTCGATTCTTTGTCAATCAACACTGCTGTAGTTGGATGATTTGTTTTGGTTTGGTGTTTTAGCATGTACAGAGATGACAAGAGAAGTTGTATCCCCCAGGTTGTTCAAGAAAACCAATCAACCCAGGAAGGCCGAATTACTTTGTTAGTTGTCTTTTTTCTTAAACTATCATCTACAGCATGGTCTGCAAACTATAGCGCCAAGCCAAATTCAGCCCACCATTTATTTTTGTAAAGCCCACAAGTTTAGAATGCTTTTTATATTTTGTAGTTATTTTTTAATCAAAAGAAGAAGACCATTTAGTGACATGTGAAAATTATATAAAATTCAAATGTCGGCGTTCATAAATAAAGTTTTATTGGAATACGGCCACGTGCAATCATTTACATATTGCCGATGGTTGTTCTTGCATTATATGGCCAACAAAGTCAAAAATGTTTACCATCTGGCCCTTTACAGAGTCCCTCAACCCCAGCTCTAAACTACCACATCCTGTTGTCTTGAGTGTAAAGAGTTAAGAATACATTAAAAACTTAAATTTTAATCAAACATCTGTGGAATCTTGAGTATACTCTTGAAGAACACTATTCTAAAAAATACTTAAAAGACTTCGTAAAGTAATGTGGGTTTTTTCTTTTTATCTTTAATTGTTTCATTATAGAAAAGCATAAAACCTATTCAATAGTACACACAACAGTAGAATGAGCCCCATATACCCACCACTCAGCTTCAACAGCTATCTACTTATGGTCGATCTGGTTTCAAATATACTCCACCACTACCCGCTCCTGTGTTATTTTGAAGCAAATCCCAGAGTACATAATTTCATCTGTAAATATTTCATAGCATACACTTTTAAAATAAAATTTTACAACTGGGGGAGACTGTGACAAGCTGCATGTAATAAGGAGTTTGCTGCTAAAGAATCATAAACCTGTGGTGGGGGAACTTTATAACTGATTGAGGAATGCATGCTACCGCCTCATCTTCCAACCAAAACTCCAGGTTGGATGACAGTCACCAGCCACTGGGATGGGGCAGCCCTTCCCTCCACCATTTATTGTGATCAAGGAAAAGAAATTGAACAGAGGAAGGGACAAGGAAAAGGGGCTTAACGTAATTCAAGATTGGGAAGGAGACAGACACAGTTTCAGTTTAATGAGTTTTCAAAAGCTGTGCAAGCATTGGCAAATATTCACCCTGCTGGTGGGTGCAGTCTGATTTTTCTTTCTCTTGAACAGCACGGTTCACTGGGGAGAAAGGAGAAGCAGGTTTCTTTCATGCATGCAGACCCCTCTTTGGTCTTCTTCCCCTCTGCCACCCCAAGAACCCAAAAGACATCCCCATTCTCCTACCCTCAAAAAATAAAATGAAATAAAGCAGCACAGAGAATAGCCACAGCAGAGGTCAGGGAGGGAGGGTAATGGGGACTGAAGAGGAGAGGCAGAGGTGTGAGAATAGGAAGGAGGTCAAACCCAGCTGGCCAGGGCAGCTCCAGTGGCCAGCTTTCCATGTCAACTCTGGCTGGCGAGAGTACCCAGGTTATTCAATCAATGCTAACTTAGGTGTTGCTGAGGAGGTGTTTTGTAGACTTGGCTAACATCTACAATCAGTGGACTTTAAGTAAAGGAGATCATCTTCCACAATGTCAATGTACCTCATCCAATTAACCGAAAGGACTCAAGAGCAAAAAACTGAGGTTTCTCTCAGGAAAAAGAAATTCTGCCTCAAGACTGCAGCAGCAGCTCTGCCTGAGACTTCCCAGACTGCCAGCCCACCCTACAGATTTCAGACCTGCCAGCCCCCACTATCACATGAGCCAATTCCTTGAAATAAATGTAAGTATATTAATATAGAGATAGAGAAAGAATAAAGATAAATAGACAGACAGAGAAGCAGATATAGATGATATAAATATAGATAGAGATATATAGATATAGGTCCTACTGGTTCTGTTTCTCTGGAGAACCCTGACTGATATACATGCTGATTATTTCTTTCCC
This sequence comes from Pteropus alecto, assembly GCF_000325575.1. NCBI lineage: Eukaryota > Metazoa > Chordata > Mammalia > Chiroptera > Pteropodidae > Pteropus > Pteropus alecto. Next base: position 27,599,020 of record NW_006442491.1, read on the forward strand.
CTAACTGTATAATTTGTAGTAATAATAATTAATAGTAATACCTAACATTTATCGAGTGCCCACTATGTGTCAGGCAGTTTTAAGCGCCTTACCTATATTAACCCACTGAATCCTCACACTAGCCCATGAGGGTAGGTGTAATTATTGTCCCCATCTTACGGATGAGGAATCTGAGGCACAGAGAGGCTGGGCTGCTGCGAGCCTTGTAGCAAAGAGCTGACGGAGGCTGGGAGGAAAGTGTTTGCTCCTTCACTAGAGGCTGACCTGAGATACAGAGTTCAGTTCGCTCCACTGGAGGCAAGAAGTCGCCTACCTGGAAAGAGCACCGACAGGAAGGAAAACGCCGAACGTCAAAATAGGTGGTGCTCAGTCTTTCTGATTCTGCTGCAGCGGCATCAACAAAGCACCAAGTAATCTCAGTAAATCACCCCATCACATTTCTGTGAAACCACAGTGAGCATTTTAATATAGTAAATCTTCCCATCTTCTCATTTACACGTTCTCTCTGATTTTATCTCATTTGTGTTGTGCTTGAGGAGTTTCTAATTCAATCAAAGGCACCTGAATCAAGCCCTGCTGCTGGGGAGAGGGAGACAGAAGATGCTGAGGGTGTCCACAGAAGCAGACAGACATTCCAGGAAGCTGAAGGAACCTGGCTGAGGAGCCATCAGGCAGGGCCCCAAGCCAGCGGTCTCTTGCCAGCTCAGTCATCTGGACTGTTTCTCAGCTCCAGCTCCAATCTGAAGACTGAGGCATGGACGCCCATGGATGTTTCCCAAGAAGGCTCTGGTTGGGTGGGAGTGGGATTTTTTTCCCCCCTCTCATCTCTCGTGAAAATGTATCTGCTTACAATCCAAACTCAAACAGCCTGACAATGTATTGAATTGCCTTGAAGTGCAGGGAGATGAGACACAGAGAATCTGAGGGAGGAGGCCTTTAGCAAGGCCTGCCCGCCAGGAAGAGGCCACGGGGGCACTCTGCATAACAGGGCCTGTCTGCTGCAGAACCTATGGAATTGACTCTGGATTTCTAGACATTAGAAGGGCTGGACACCTTGGGAAAGAAGAAATTTGTTTTCTAATGTGGAAGCCTCAAACAGATACACCATACTTTCACGCATGAGAAAAGTCCAAAGTTTGGGGAAGTTGCGGAACCCCACACAACATACACCATGATGAGCACTGGAAATGTAGCCCAACAAGCAAAGGGTTTTACTGTGTGGAGCTCACGTGCTACGAGTGAGCTTTGCTGAGCTTTCTGCTGTCTTTTCCACACAGTCCTCACATTGTCCTCAAACCAACAGGACCTGGGAGAACCTAGGAAAATGTCCGCTCAGCAGCCTTCTTTTCAGCTCCAAAATTGCCCCCTTCAACCCTCCACCATCCATTTCAACCATCCCCTCTCTCTTCCATTCCGCCCAAAATCCCCCTTTCTTTGACTCTCTGTTCAAGCGGTCCTCTTGGTATCCCCATCACAGTTATGCCAGAGCGTCACGTGGGTCTGTTCGCAGGAGGATCTCACCCATGGAACCAAGAGCTTCCTGCGGGGTTGTCCAGCCCGGGGAAGCACTGTGTGATGAGCTTCAGTGCCATCCCGCTGGTAACTCCCTCCCCGTCCTCTTCCCCTTTTCCCTCCTGCAACACTCGCAGAGTGCCTTCTATGCCAGACACTGCTCTGGGTGCTGGAGAAACAGGAATAAACAAGACAGACCTGGTCACGACCTTCTGGCAATTCTGTTCCATTCATTTGTTCATGCAACAAACATTGATTGAGTACCTACTATGTGCCAGGCACTGCTCCTGGTGTCAGGGAGAAGTAAACAGAACAAAAATCCATGCCTTTGTGGGGTTTACATTCTATAATATGACACTCAATCATTACACGAATTAATTACAAATGTGTAGCTGCTACAATGGAAGCGTTCAAACATTAAGAAAGCATATGGCAGAAAAATTAACCTGGTCACCCCCAAAGAACTGCATTAACTGTGGCCTCATTGAAGAAGGGGGACTGGCTAGGAGAAGGGTGGGGGCACGGAGGAGCATGCCTGGTAGAGCTTGCTGAGATAGAAGAACGGCTAATTCAGAACGGAAAAAAGACCAGTGTGAGAGAACACAGGAAGAGAAGTAGCACAATAAAGCGGAAGGAAAGGCCAGGAGGGCCTGCGACTGACGACCTGGGTCTTTACCCTGAAAGTCATAGGGAGCCACAGGAGAGTTTAGAGCAGGAGAGAAGATCAGATGTGTGTTTATAAAACATAATGCTGGTGGCTGAGCTGAGACATAAACAGCTGGAGTTGGGGTGGGGGAGGGGACGGTGGGCGGTGGCGGGGGAGTCAAAGTGAAAGCAGAAAGGCAAGTTGAGAGCCACTTCAGGAGTCCGGAGAGACGGCGGAGGTTTGGGTTACAATAAAGACTGTGAAGATGGAACAAAAAGGGAGACTGAGAGAAATGTGGGAGGCACGCTCTCCTGAAGAGGAAGCCGACTACCTTAGTTTGCTAGGTAATAAAGTACCACAAACTGGGTGGTTCAAACGACAGAATTTCATCATCTCACAGTTCTAGAGACTGGAAGTCTGGAATCAAGGTGGTGGCAGGCCAGGGTTGGTTCCTTCTGAGGCCATGAGGAAAGAATCGGTTCCAGGCCTCTCTCCCTGGCTTGCACATGCCGTCCTCATGTTCACATGGCTTTCTCCCTGGATGAATGTCTGTCAGTCTCCAAATGTTCCCTTTTTATAAAGACACCAGTCATATTAAATTAGGGCCCACCCTAAAGACCTCATTTTAACTGGATTACTTCTGTAAAAACGCTTTCTCCAAATTAGGTCAATTTCCCAGGTCCGGGGGTTGGGACTTCAACATGAATTTCTAGAGGACACAATTCAGCCCCTAACACTAAGAAAAGTTCGATGTGGGTAAGAAGATTAAATGGCCCTTCATGTTTTTAGAGAGACTCAAGTTAAAGCCAACTTGTCCTGTATTCCTTTCAACTGACTAGACTCTGTTTGATTGTTTATTGGTTTGCTTGTTTGAGGCCATGACTTACAGAGAAGACCTTGTGGGTCTCAGATCCCCAGTTTCCAGGATTAAAATCCAACCCAATAGACATT
>NW_006442491.1:27602151-27607504 GCF_000325575.1 Pteropus alecto
ACAAAGGCCTGGGCTAGCTACAAAGCACAAGCCAGTGAAATCTAAGTAGCGCCACAGGGAAGGTTGAGAAGGGAGCCCAGTAGGCTGTCCATTTTCCCGCCACTTTCCAAAAATGTTTGGAACTTCATCTACAGTATGACTGTCTCTTCTCAGAGGTCCCAGATCTGACTCTCAGTCACCTGAGCTACTTGTTAAAATACAGACTACCAGGCCCCACCCTGGCAGATTCTGCAGTGACACCTCAGACCTGTATTTTTAACGCATGCCCCAGGTGGTTCTGGTCTCTGGTGACATTTGGAAGCTGCTGCTCCACAGGTCCTTCCTTCCACTGGGCCTAAAGATAAACACGGCTCAGGGCCCTGTAGAGCCCAGCGGTTTTGATCTGCAGGGAACTGGCACAATTCCTGGCCCTTGATTATCCCACTAAATTGTCTCAAGGCAGATTCTGATTTCAATTTCTATTCCTGCCTCTCAACTCTGATTACTTCGGCAAGTGCATTTCAATTGCCCCATTCTTTTCTTTCTTAAAGCACAGCCTCTAACTTCAATCTTTAAAAAATAAATATCAGCCATTTCCTATGTTCTAGAAGCTTTGTGCTTCCTACCTCGGGTAGGGGCCTAAAAAAGATTTTATTTCTCCTAATTTTGAGTCCTTTAAGTCAACAGAGACAGCCTTACATGACATTTGACCAAGCCTTTTGAATGTAGGTAGAGATGGCCACTGATGGGTTACTCAGATTATCAGTTCGGATGGGCCCCGTGGCTAATGCTATTGGTTCCCCGCCTGTGGACCTCTACACACCAAACACTTCTTAGGGTACACCTTGCAACTCACAACCTGTGACTATGAGTACAGGCAAGGCCAGTGTGCAGGGCAAACTGGAAGTCCAAAGGAGTTCATACCCATAGAGGCAGCCCTCCAACAACTGACAGACCAGGGACTGATGGATAAATGCCTTGGCTTTGTTGTATCTCCACTGGGATAACTCCACGACACGTTCTACAGTGGACCCCTGAGTCCCCCAGCTCTGGTCGCCCACACTGGGAACCTGATTGGTAACACACCCTTTATTGGCTTCTCTTCCCTGCCTCATTTCCTCCATTCCTGGGATCACCTCCCAAGGAAAAGACCTGTAACTCAAATCCCTGTCTTAGCATCTCATCAAAAGGAACTCAAAGCGAGACAGGCACTATTCTAAACTGTCCTCCTGTGCTGGATCACAGCTCCTCCTTGAGAACTCAAATCCATGACTGTATTTTATTTTTTTTCTTTCACTTGGCACTTTTTAAAATTTATTTTATTTTATGAACTGTATAGATGTCATGACTGTATTTTATTTTGAATTTTATTATGAGATATTTAGGGTGCAACATCCTACACTAGAGAAGATCTTCTCTGGCCATGCTAAATCCAATTCTTTAATTCAATCTGAATGTTCCTCTGAGACTTTGAACCAAATTAGGCTTGAAGCTCAAAGAAACTGTCAACATCTGCAAACCGATTTCAACCAACATAAACTATACAAGAGTTTCTGGAGGTGGGATTGTAAAACGGTGCGGCCACTTTGAAAAACAGACTGGCAGTTCCTCTGAACATTAAACAGAGTTCCCATGTGATCCGGCAGTTCCATTCCTAGATCTATACCCAAGAAAACTGAAAATATATGTCCACACAAAAACCTGTTCATGAATGTTCATTGTAGCAGTATTCATAAGAGCTAAAAAAGGGAAAGAACCCAAACATCCATCAACTCAACTGATAAATAGGTAACTTGGTGTAACCATACAATGGCATATTATTCGTCCACAAAAGGAATGAAATACTAGTACATGCTACAACATGGATGAACCTTGAAAACATTATGCTAAGTGAAAGAAGCCCATCACAAAAGGCCATATATTATATGATTCCATTTATATGAAATGTCCAGAATAGCCAGATTTACAGGGACAGAAAATAAACGGTCGCCTGGGACATATGAGGAGTGACTGCTAAGGGTTTCCTTGGGAGGTGATAAAAATTTCGAAAATTAGATAGTGGTGAAGTTGCACAACAACTCTGTGAATGCACTGAAAAACAATGAATTGTATTATTTTACAAGGTGGATTTTATTGTATGTGAATTATATCTCATTAAAGCTGCTATTTGCAAGAGAGAGAATGTGTGTGTTTCTGAAGTCATCTGTGAACCCTCTAAATTTTTTACAACTTTCTCATTTTCATGAAATATCTTTTTAAAGCCATGTTACAACCTCAGAAGAAAATGAAACTAAAAGTCTGGCTGTGGGTCTTGGTGATGGTGAAGCTGAATTCCAAGCAGAGGTTGAGCCTGTGAGTGGACCGAGCTCTGGATCCCAGAGCAGCCACCCACAGGTTCTGGGACCTCAGCAGGTTGTGCCTAGATACAGGGTTTTGGAATCATTAGATGAGATACATCTGTATGAAAATCTGTCTCAGCCAGGCAGAATTAAGTCTTCTTAAAGCAACATTTGAGGGAGGCTGTTCATCCATTTGCTTACTCAAGTCACCTAAATCTTGACAGCAATAGACCAGTTGGTTCAGATGTCCCTCTGTAACAAAACCAGAGGGACTCTTTAACCCAGGAACTCTTAAGGCCACAAAATAATTCATTTAGAAGGACTGAGGCCATTCCCTGAGGCGAGGGCAGAACACAGTTCAGCATGCAATTAATTTCAACATCATGAGGTTTAAGCCACCAAAATATCTTTAACAAAGTCTGTAAAATCATCCCCATTTTATAGAAGAGAAATAGTCTCAGAGAAATCAAATACGTGATTCCAGATCACACAAGTAGGAACTGGTACTACTGGGGCTTGAACTGCATCTCTAGCCATACGCCATGTACAGAAGCAGAAGTCCAGCAGGGCCAGGGCTTGGGTGAGACGACGATAAGGAATTCAAGGGAGCAAGGCTGGGAGAAAACCAGGGCCACACTCAGAGCTGCTTCCTACACCAGGGAGACAGTGAGCATGGCCATCTGAGACGACCCTTGGAGAGAAGCCTAAAATGACCAACCATTCAGATCCAGACCGAAAAGCTGAACGGTCTCTCACAGGATACCCACAACAGCCCTGTTCCATGGAGATCATAAGGTAAGTGTGTGCAGATGAGGAAACAGGACTTGGAGAAGTGATATGACTCACCCATCCCTACAGCTAGTACACTGGGGAGGCAGAATTCAAACCCAGGCCTACCCGACTCCAAGTCTTACATTCTTTGCCCCTTGATATCCATTTGGTAGAAAGCTCAAAATAAAAAGTTCTGTTCAACTTACTTAGACATGAGTGGAAAGGACTGGAGCATGACCTCCAAAGTAGCAGTTGTTCCTTAACTTGCAACTTACTTGTTTTTAGCTATAAAATAGAAATAAAATGTACACTATTGAGCTGCTGTGAGGAAAAATGAGATGAATGACGTTAAGTACCTCGCTGATGCCTGGCACACAGCCGGTGGCCTAAGTTTTGACCCCTTTTCCCTCAATGGGAAAGCTGGTGGTCCAAGGTCAACAGCCTATTCTTTGGTGCAAATAAAAAGACAGATTCCCAGTTGTAGTGCACAGAATTACAACAGGAAGTGGGCAGGGCCTTGAGGAACTTCTAATCCTGTCCAGTAGATGACAGCTTGAGAAACTGAGGCTCAGAGAGAAGCAGCAACTCGCCCATGGTCATCCACCAAGACAGATTAGTCATTCGAAAAAAGAGCCATTCCATATTCCCAACTTTTTCCCCTTAACACTGAGGAGCAGAAATGATTTCTCCTGCAGTAATCCTTGGCAGCTCGTAATAAAGATACTTCTGTGGCATAAATGCTAAAATTACCTAAATATGGCTAACTCTTGGATAATGCTGGTTAATCCTGGCTAATGTTTGATTCTCTAAAGCATCTTTTCCCATCAATAAACTTTTTTTGTGGGAAACGCTCATTTGCCTTGTGTTTCTTATGGAAATGTGATTTGTACATACATCCTCCCTGCATAAATATTTAGCTCATCACGGTGCCGCACAAATTCCCTGCAAATTAGGTGGAAATCAGCCTCAGCTGACAGCAGCATCTATACTCATCCAGAGGGAAATCGTTATTATTTAGAACTTATTAAGCCCCAACAGTAAGCATTGGATGGGCCTGGGAACTTCAATAAATACTGAATGCAAATGGAAGTCACACACTTGAGCTAAAATTGCTCTTGTAATTTCTACCTGCCAGGCGGCAGCAAAAGGTTGAAGAAAGAAATGGATTGCAACTTGGCTCTGCCGATTGCAAACTGTTGCAACAAGAGCAAGTCACTGAGTCCCTCCTCACCTATAAAATGGAGTCATACCTGTCTTGGAGGGTTTTTTATTATAAAGATGAAATGAGATAGCGTGTATAAAGTACCCAATGTGAGGCCCGGTACATAATAGATACTCAGTAAATGTACATTGCTAACAAAATGATAAACCCCAAGAGGTGAGACGCGGAATTGTTAGCTCGCAGTTTGGTGACGGTTGTATCCCATGCTATGAATATAATTTACTCCAATCTCAACCGGGTTTTAGTTGAAGGTTGCAGTTAACTATGCCAAGAGGACATAAAACTAAGCAGAGGGCCAGTTTCATCTAGGTTGGGATACAAATTGACATATGTATACAAATTGCATTATCGGACTTTGTAGCCCTCACTATTTCTGTCCTGTCCATCTCCCGCGTGGACGTTTCGCTGTGCCCCAGCGACTTCTGTCAGTATCTGTACCTCTGTATCTCTGTTCCAGGGACTGTAGAAAGCTGCCCTTCCAGCAAGGGCAGGCCAGATGGGCCAGGGAACGACTGACTGCTCACGGGAGTTGCCCTCAGCCAGTGACTCGCGGGGTTGGTGTATGAACACCCCAGCTCCCTCACCTCTTGCATGGGGTCGTTCTGAGGCATGTGCCTTCCCACATCAACCATCACGGCTGCCGGCTCAATAATGAGCTTTGTTAGCTCCTTTTCTTCCCTGTTTCACTTTCCCATCGTGTGACTTCTACTTCTCAAATAAAGTCCCTTCACTTGAATCTCATCTCGGAGTCTGGGAGAACTCTGAAGGAGTTCAGGACGTATCACCCCAAAATATGCTGCTCTGGCGCACTGATTCTTTTGAGCTGAAGCTGCTTGAAAAACTGCAGATGCAGGAAGGGCTCTCTGACCTGCACTTTTACACCTAAAAACAGGCCATAAATGAGAAAGGCGCCCTCCCTGTACCAGAAAGACAAGACCATGACTACCGCCAGAGTCAGAATCCACATCGAAATGAGTCTGTACGTGCAAACTCACTAAAACAACCCTTATCTTCCCCTAGCTCCCCTCCCCCAACCTACCAC
>NW_006442491.1:27607563-27679846 GCF_000325575.1 Pteropus alecto
TACAGTTTACTGCCCTGAGCCCAAATCCCTTTGTCATGTCATTTCTTCACAAATTTATCTTTTCTTTGTCTAAAAGGTATAAAAGTTTCTGCTCTGGTCACTTTGAGTCTATATTCTTTTGTGAAGGCCCCATGTGCATGTAAAAATGTAATAAAACTTGTACGCTTTTCTCCTGTTACGTCAGTTTAATTCTTTAGCCCAGCTGGAGAATCTAAGAGTGTAGAGGAGAATTTTTCCTTCCCTATAACCCAAACTGAGTCACGTATGTACCAGGTTCTGAGTGCTGTGCCTGAAGCTCAGGGTCAAACCAAGTATAATGTGGCAATGAAAACAGCTTCCATCCTCTGCAGGTTGGCTATCCAGAGCTCTAGCCCCATGTACCCAACAGCACACCCGACATCCCCACTTGCTCCAGGGGAAAATCATTATTATTTAGAGCTTATTAAGCCCCAAGAGCAAATATTGGATGGGCCTGGGAACTTCAATTAATATTGAATGCAATCTGAAAAAGCGATCTCCCATATGCCCCCACATCCACCTGCTCTTCCACCTGGGAACAGCTCCATCATCCATTCATTCATTTACACCCCGAGGATGAAACCTAGACATCATCCTCGTATTTTCCCTTTCCCTCCCCTGACCTCCACAACTTCCGGCCATTCACTAAGTCCTGCCTATTTGACCTCCTAAATCTCTCCTGAAATCCATCACTTCTCTCCATCTCTATAAACAGGAGCCAAGCCAGACCACCACCATCTCTGCCTGGACCGTTACAATAATCTCCCTACTGTTTGTTGTCCCATTTCCACCTTGGCTCCTCACATTCCTCCCTGGGTACCACAGCCAAAGAAACTGTTCTTCTGAACTGCAAATCATAATAGCAACGACTAATATTAGTGAATGCTTACTTCATGATAGGCACCACTCTGATCCCACTTAAAATCTTCCACTTCCTGTGACACTTAGGATCAAACCCCTGACTCCCTGCTTCGGCCTACAAGGCTCCACCTTTTCTTGCTATTTTCCCTGCTGGATCAAATCCCAAAAGATATCTTTTTTAACGGTGGTGTGAGTCAGTTTCCTTTGACTGATGTCAAAGATAAAACCAGCTGAACATTGGTTAAAGCAGTGAAGACAGACTTCACTCGGTAACCACCGACCGCAGGGGAAAGCGCTATGCTCTCTCCCGATTTGTACAGGGGTGACTGGGCATTGTAAAGGGAGAGTCAGGGAGTGGAGAGAGGAGTAGCGGGGGCTTGAACAGCATCGGGAAAATGAAAAATGATAACAAGCGGGAAACGGATGTTGGTCCATGTGAAACCCATCTGGGTTGCTAACTGATGACACCTATTGAAGCTGGACTCTACAGCATCACAGAGACTGGGAGACAACGGCACTGTCCCCGGGTATCGGCTGGAACAAAGAGTAAATTCATTTGGTGGCCTTGAGTTTCTCAGACAGGCACTTTCAGGCGGGCTAGGGTCATCCTAGGGGTGTGGCCTTGACTTGTTAAAGGCTATGTTAGTGTTTGTTCAAGTCTTTACAGCCCAAGGTTGACACTCAGAGCCCAGCTAGAGTTTGGTCCAGGAGAGACTCTTTGTCAATGACTTGAATGTCAGTGCCAACTCCTCATCTCCACCCCAATCTCACCCAGTACAGTCCCAGGCCCTATTTTGAAGCCTATTCCATCAGGAGGAAGCCTTTCCTCCTTGGAGTTGTCACTGGGGCACCCGAGTAGGAGATTAAGGCCTGCTCTGCTTATTCTCTCTAACCATCAAAAAGTTCTTTAAAGCAAAAACTCTCCCCCACCTCCTATAAGAACAGACACAGGACCCAACACACAGTAGGTACTCAAGGAATGTTTCTGGAGCTAATTAATGAAGCCATCCAGTCTTAATCACAAACGTTTGGGATGCTTCCTGCATAACCACCTTCCCCTGGGACCTGCGGCTGATTGGACAATTACTCCAGCAATGGAACAAATCACCCTCAGGCGCTCGATAAAACTATTCAATGAATGCTTCTGACAAAGGAGCTGATTGTGCTGCTTTGACCCTGAAAGTAATTACATGCAGCAGCATCCATCTGCTTGTGGGGTGGCCTAGAAGGGGGTCCTCACCTCAGTGCAGCTCTGTCTTCTAAATAAACTCAGAAGAACAGACATCGCTTCCCCCAGGATTATTGTCACTTGTTAGAAATCAAACAGAGGGCAAGTAAGAAGTGTAATTTGTGCATGCAAGCACCTCCCCAGGCTCCAACTATGCTCCCTTAATAATCTCCATCTCAGACACCAAACCTGTGAGCCCCCTACTCCCTAAGAAGTCAGCAGGACAGCCCGGGATCAAATGACTGTTTGTTCGGCCCTCAGCCCATCTCTGTCTCACCCACACATCAGCCACCACTGGCTCCATTACCTTCTTTCTCCAATGCTAAAAAGCTGGAAGTCATACTTGATGCTTCTGTCTCTTCATCCATGCATCCATCCACTCATTCATTCGTCTCACAAGCACTAACTAAATACCTATATTAGAAGCAAGTAGACAGTGCTGGGTTTATACTAATGAACAAGATGGGCATGATATGATCCCTGGCCCCATGGAGCTCACAGTTTAGAGATGGAAATGGAAATAAACCACATAGACATACCAGTGTTAATTTTAAATTAAACACATCTAGTATTAGCTGGGGGTTTTTTGTTTTGTTTTGGTTTGGTTTGGTTTGGTTTTTTGTCAGGACCTGTAGGGGAGGAATGTAGCACAGAGTGGGAAGTCAGTAACCGACACAGCCTTACTGTTCCTCTCAGCTTAACTAAACTCTAGACAGCTTCTTCCTGACTGTCTCCAGAACTTCCTTTTCTTAGAGCATTTCCTTTAAAGAAAACTTGTAATTGTAAATTCTTTCTCTGCCCCTCTGTGATATAAGTCTTCTCCAAGCCTCTTGCCAGTTTTACGACCCAACAATGCCTTTCTCAAGGACCTGGGAGCCATCCCCTAAAAATGCAATTATCAAGAAAGATAGTGCCCCTGTCTCCCAGTCTCTGTGGGAGGGTAGGAACCTAACTTTGATAAAAACTGATTAGCAAACACAAATGGCCTAATCACTAGACAGATGTCCTCCACTTGTTTCCCATTAGCTCACCCCGGAGCTTAAAAGCCTTCATGCCTTTTGTTTCTGTGGAGTTAAGTAAAATCTCTCTCCACTATTGCAATAGTGCTAAATAAAGTCTTCCTTCCCTGCTTAACTCTGTCCAGTGCAATTTTGCTTTGATATCATACAAAAATGAATAAAACATGAATCCTGCTGCCCCCAAAGAATTTAAGGTCTGATTAGGAAGACAAATTAAAACTTTCAAAATTGTAGTAAATGCTATGAAGGGAAACCAGAGAAAGCCATGAGAGGGTACAACAAGGGAAACAAATTTAGATAAGAAGAGGGTCAAGGAAGAGCTCTCTGAGAAGTGATATTTAAGCTGGGACAAATTTTCTGGGCCGAAGGACCAGGATACATAAAGGCCTTTAGTTCAAACATTCAGCTTTGGATATATTAAGTCCCTGTCGCCATAGCAAGTCCTGTTATATTTGCACATGTGTCTCTTCTTTCACTTACCAAGGCATAGCTCTGATCGTGTGCTCCCTCGGGTTCAGGTGCCCCCAGAATGAAGCCCGCAGCTCTTAACCTCCTCAGTCTTAGGTTGAGATTGTGTTGAATCTGGCACCTTTTACCTCTCCGACCATATGGAGAAAAAGTATCTCAGTGAAACACAAGTCTTCAGGGGTGTGACGGAGGAGGGAGTTTCTTGCAGAGGCAACTAGGAAATAGAAATACAAAGCACTCACATGATTGAGCCAATTCATACAAAGTACTAATAGGAGAAAAAAATGGTTCTTTTCTAAGGGACAAAAAAATTATTATTTTGCCTTAATCTGTGACACACGACCTTACGCAACCAGGAAACACAAGCTCGGTCTTTGGTGAGTTTACTTACCAAGCAAAAGAAGTGCCTGGTGCAAGGCTGTCCCCTAGGACTTCGCTAGCCCTGGAGCTCCCTCTGTCCCCAAAAGACCCATCCCCACAGCTTCCACAGCTACTCTCACTCTTTTGATGGAGAAGGAGCATCAAGGTCACCCTTATGTTGAGACAGAAGTGGGATCTTCTACATTTGGACACCCAAGAACGCCTGAATTCTGCCACTCTGTAGGATTCCTCAGGGAGCCCTCATCAGAGCAGAGTCACCAAACGGAAGGCACCATGTTCTGCTGCAATGAGCTGAGCACATGCCTAGTCCACACAGCACAGAACTCCAAGGACCCGCGGCTGGAGTACAACCGGTGGAGCCTCTCTTCCCTTTAAACTCCAGTAACAGCAGCTGGCAGGGAAGCCATGTTGGCCTGAGACACCTCCTTGGGATGGAAACGCAGGGCCCACTGCAGCCGTGCCCACAGCTCCCCATGATCCAAGCTCTGTCCCAGCCTGTGACCTATCAGATGGCCAATTCCTCCTCCTCCCTGGGAGGGGCAAGAGCATCTCCCCATCACTGCTGACCAGTCTTTTCCAGCTCTGTCTCCTGCTGGCCCTGAGAACGGGATCGTCTGGGTCATACCTTCTTCCTAGGTCATGCTCTCCATCCCAGAGCCAAAACCTTTGCCCAAAACACCCTCTTTCCTCACCCCTAGGCCTGAGGTCTGCTTATGAAGCACTCAACTCCTTCTCTCTCAGAGTCAGGGGCTTTCTTTCTAAAGCCAGGCCTGCAGCCCTGCAACCCTCTTGGCCTTAATCCTTGCTTCTGTGATGAGCTTTGTTTGCATTCCGTCAAGGGCAATGAGTTACCATGGAGAGAGGAGCAGGACTTTTTTTCTTTAATTCAATTAAGCCACATGCTGACTGTGATACTTTCTCCACTATCTAAGGCAGCAGGTACCTTTGCAATTACTTCCCCTCTGCTGAGGCTGCACATCAGCTGGGGGTCTCTGGGAGACAGAGATGAGGTTGTGGAATCACAAGGGCAACATGATGGGAGAGGGGACAGTCCAGGAAGACTAGGAGACTGACCAGGGAGCATCTGAGAAAAAGACTGGCCAGGAATGAGGTCACACGAGGTGGACTAGAGCAAACTGCATCTGGAAACCTGCTGAGATGTGGCTTCCAGCTGCTCGCAAGGGTTTTAGAAGGAAGGGGGCATGTCTTAATTTGGGTTCCACAAAAAGCAGATCTAGAGACAAAGATTTGGGTGCAGACAGTTTGGGAGGTGATCTGAGGAAGCAGAGCGAATGTGTAGGGGACCAAGACACAGGAGCGAAGACAGTCAGTTATGGCTGCCTGGATGAGCTGCTTGGTTACAGGGCAGGCAGGGCTCAGTCTCACTTGGAACTCTCTAGGACAGGGATCCCCAACCCCCAGGCCACGAACCGGTACTGGTCCATGGCCTGTTAGGACCGGGGCTGCACAGCAGAGGGTGAGCAGTGGGAGAGCCAGTGAAGCTTCATCTATATTTGTAGCCATTCCCCAGAGCTAGCATCGCTACCTCAGCGCCACCTCAGATCATCAGGCATTAGATTCTCAGAGGAACACCAGTCCTTGATGCCAAAAAAGCTGGGGACTGCTGCTCTAGGAAACACCTGAGAAGTGTCCCCAAGAGGTGAGGAAACCAGGTGTTCATTCACTATAGTGGGTTGAATGGTGGCCCTCAAAAAAGACACATCCACATCCTAAATTCTGGAACCTGTAAATATGATCTTAACTAGAATTAAGGATCTTGAGATGATGTCATCTGGGATAACTCAGGTGAGATCCTCTAAGAGACATACAGGGAAAATGAAAAGATCATGTAAAGTCAGAGGCAGATTAGAGTGATGCAGCCACAGGCCAAGGAACGCCAAGAGCCAATGGGAACTGGAAGAGTCAAGGAAGGGTTCTCCCCGTGAGCCTTCGAGCCTTCGAGGGAGCGAGGCCCTGCCAACACTCGATTCAGACATCTGGCCTCTGGAACTACAAGAGAAGAAATTTCCGTTGTTTTAAGCCACCCAGTTGTGGCGATTTTTTTACAGTGGCCATAGGACACTGATACACTCACCAACTCCCGCCCCTTCTTCGTTAATGGTTACTCCTGCAGTCGACCCCCCAGCATTTCCAGCCTGCACCACCAAAGCCGAGCCTGTTCCTGCAGCCAGAGGAAGAGCTCAGGCGGGGAGGCATCTGTGCCTGTGGCAGGAAGCCATCCTTGTGTACAGGAACTGCCCGCTGAAACTGAAGGTGACCTCTGGGGAAGAGAAGGTTGAGGGAGAGGGGAGGACACTGACAGCACCTGCAATAGGGTGGCTGGAACTGGATCAGGGCCACCTCCTGATCCATCCGTGTTTTCCGAGGAGTCCTCCTCAGGTAGGAAAAGAAACCGACACTAGGGTGTGCCAGCACTGTGCCCACAGACACACCCCCTCACGCACAGCCTCCTAATGCCCCTATGAGAGATGGAGGATGTGGTAGGCAGAATAATGGCTTCCCCCAAAGATGCCCACATCTTAATCCCTAGAACCTGTGAATATGTGACCTTAATACGGCACTTTCCAGATGTGATTAAGTGAAGGATCGTGAGACAGGAAGAGTACCCTGCACTGTCCGGGTGGGTCCTTTTAGTAAAAAAGAGAGACAGGAGGATTGGGGGTCAGAATTTGAAAAAGAGATGACTAGGCTATCTTGCTGGCTCTGAAGATAGAGGAAGGAGCCATGAGCCAAGGAATACAGGCAGCCTCTAAAAGCTGGAAAAGGCCAGAGAAGGGATTCTCCCCTAGGACCTCCAAAAGGAATGCGGCCCTGCTGACACCTTGATTTTAGCCCAGTGAGACCCATTTTAGACTTCTGACCTCCAGAACTGTAAGAAAATAAATTTGCATTGTTTTAAGCCAGAGTTTGTGGTAATTTATTATAGCCATCATAGAACACTAATTCATTTTAGAGACTTGAAAAAATTGAGATTTGCCCATGGGCTGTGAGGAATAAGAGAAGAGCTATTATCAGAAGCTTCTCTGACTACACAGGATAGAGATATGAACTGATGTGTTATTTTTCCTCCTCGTGGTTCACTCATTTGCTTTCTCCACTTCCTTCTCCCACCCCAATTCAAGCCACCAAACCTCATTGCCTAGGAGAGGGGAAAGAACATGTCCTGAGGGGTGAGCAGAGCAAAGTTTCCACAGCTTTGGGGGACATAAACAAAATGCTTGAGAGGTGGACGGCCATAGGTCCTTCTTTACCCATCAGCCGCGAAGATAATCTCTCCCTGCCCCCTGGGACTGAGGAAAAGGAGAACTAGAGAGATCTGGTGGGGAAAGGGTCTTGCACCCCTGGAAGGTAGCAAGAGCCTGGAGGGGAAGGGCTGGGGGTGAGATCAGTCAAGGGCAGAGAGCCTACAGGGCTGGGGGCCTTGCGTGTGATGCAGTATTTAAGATGGAACAAGCCAGACTTTGGGGAATGTGCTCAGTACCTCTGTGGCGGTTATAAGTGCTGGGATCCAGACCAAGCTCTGTGGGTATAAGGGAGAATTTCCCCTGAAGGGCATAGGTTTCTCCACCATGAACCAGGTCAGGAAATAAGGGGGTCTTCGACTGGGTGACCAAAAACGTCCTTTCTCTTTAAGGCCAAGAAGAAGATTTGGCTGGGATTCTAAGCCATATGGATGCTTGGAGGCGCCAGCTGATGGGGGCTGAGCTGACTCTGCCCTGTGGGGGCCAGCCAGAAGCTCCTCAGGGTCTCTGAGGTGGCCCTAGGACTGCTTGTGGTAACCTCTGTCCCCATGTCCTCAACCAAGGGACTGAGGGGGAGTGGGCCCCAGGAGCCCAATAAGGAGGATTAGTAGTCATCAGTGACAAAAACATTCTGGGCCCCAGAGCGGGCTTCTCAGGAGGGTCCCTAGCCGCAGTGCAGCCACAGCAACAGAGAGTCCTGTCATAGCCCTCCCCACACACACAAGACAGCGGCAGAGAAGGCCTCTGAAATAACTGAGGGGACACTTTAGAGGAGCTTTATTACAAGCAAGAGGCCCAGTAGGAGCTAATACCAAAACAAATAAATTTTAGGACCGACAAATGATCTCTTCCACAGCAATGGAGAGAGGCTTCCAGATTACATGGCATAAAACATTTTATGGGGAAGAAACAAAATGAGGGTAAATTTGAATGTAAAAATGAACAATCTTCCAGAGCTCTGTATCATTAGGAGAATTAGATCAATTCAAAACATATAACAGGAAAAATAAGCCTTCCTCCTCTGTGTCACACTGTGTGTTAAATGAGATGTTGTGTATTAAGGATCAGTCAGAGCCGGGTATACAGTCAGTATTACATAAGAAAGGATCGTCTTTTTAACATCTACCCCCCACTATATGGCAAAATTATTTCCAGTAATAAGCATGAGATAATCAGTACTAATCTTTACTTTCCTGATTTGTTCTTTAGTTTTAAAACCACTAGCAATGATCAGTTATAAAGGAGAAATTCAATATTAGGAGAAATTCAATATTACATGTATTATTCAGATTCAATAAAATATTTACTGCAGGAACTTCTATCCAGACTTACCAAATCTGTACTTACCAAACAAAAATTTTCCACTTTATACCGTATGCCTCATTTCACCATTCTAAATTTTAAGCAGAAATAAGAACTCCAAGTGGTCATACAGAATGATAGAATGCAAGAAATCACATTAGAATTCTGCATCATTTAATTACTGGGCTATCAATGTTGATTTTGAATTAACTGCTTAAATGCGGGACTATGTATACCACAGGCATTAGAGACCTAACTGCACCCAAAAGTAACCTTGAGTGATTCTGAATCATTAGAACTTACTTTCAAAATGAACACAGATAGCTGAACCCACGTATCTAGAAAGACGACTATATAATGGGAAATCCTTCGGATTAACTTCTATATAAAATACAATGTTTATGAAAGGGTAAGTGGTTAAAATATGCTAATTTGAAGCTTACATGTATATTAAAACTCGTCAGTAACCGAAGCAATTTAGATGGTAGATCAACTGAATATTTCAGGGTGAAGGAGTATTTTACCATTGCTATGGTTTAGAACTGCCAGAGTATAATAATAATAAAAAGCAGATTGGCTTTGTTAGTTTCATTATTATTTGTAAATGCTCTACAGGTGATGTTCCCCGTTATTGCCTGTACCCAGGGCAGTACCCCACCCTCGCGAGTGACTGGAACCCCTTCCACTTTTCTGGGGAAATCATTCCTACTGCAAAAAGTGAAAATAGTTCACATTTATTGAACGTCTGCCATTGTTAGAGCTTTATATGTATTAATTCATTTAATTCTCAGTACAAGTCTGTATTGGTGGTTACTGTCATTCCCACTTTACAGATGAGAATGTCAATGCACTCAGAATCCTAGATATTATATGTGAGAGCACTCTGTACACTGTAGGTGCAGTACGAATATTACTAAAGTTGGCAGTCATAATAGTGAAGAGTTCATGTATTTGAACACGACCACAGACCAGAAATATCAGAGAGAAAAAGAAGGTAGATGTTTATGAGGCTGTTAACAACCTGGACAAAATACTACAGCCAAGTTCAACAGCGCCAGCATTCTGTTACCAAAATGGAGCTGTGAAGACAGCCAAACGGTGTAACCACGTTTCCAGATGCCAGGCAGCCAGCTGCCAGAGAAGTGTTTCAGCTCACAGTCACAGAAAATGTGTGCTTGCAGAGAAATGGCCTCAGTCCCCTGGAAACCCAGCAGCCCCCACCCTCCCAGCCCAGAGTCAGGTTATACAAGGATTGCTGGCCCTGTAGCATATTCAGAGGAGAGAACTATGAGAGGCAAGTGACCACAGAGATGCCCACCACAACCCATGTTGAATGAGGTGATCTGGAAAATCCATGAACCCCTCAAGAGAGGCAGATAAAAAGGGGAAATAAAGTTGCTCCTTACAAAAGCGCATTTAGTGAACACATAGGTTTCATCTTTCTTCTTGTTGTCTTTCATTTATTTAGTGCATAGCCCCTAAAGCCACTCTTTTCTGCCTACTAATGAGAAATGTGTAGTCAGTTACTTACTTGGAATGAGGTGCAGAGAGGTTGTCACAAAGGGGACCAGAGCTAGAGGCCCCAGGCTACCCACAGCTGACCCTGGGAGCAGCTTAAAGGGACCCATCCTGGAAGGTCATGCAGGCCACCTTTCCATGCAGTACCAGAATGGTCTTGTAGGTTATGTTTGCATGCCTCCAAGGACAGGGCACTCACTGCTGCTTGAAACGGCTTGTAGACATCTCAGATGGTGAGAAAAGGCAAACTGTTGCCCAAGCGTGCCATGCTGCCCCCCCCCTCCATATGCAAGCCACATCTGTGGCTGGGAAGGTCATAGACTGTCTCAGTGAAGCGCCATGCCACTCGCCATGACCCATCCTCCCCAGTCAAAATTAATCTCCCCTCTTTCGTGTTGCCCAGCCCTTGTTTACAGCACAGCTGTCTGTTTTTAGCCTGTTTCATAACTATGTCTCCCCCATTTCACTGTGAGCTCCTTGAAGGCATAAACTGTGTTTCCTCCTTGATACCTGACCCTAAATAGATGCTTAAAAATTCTTTTGTTAAAACATGCAATTCTTTAAAAACATTCACCAAGTTCTCTCAGCTGCCCCTCTCCGCCTCACCCCTTAGCCACATGAGGAAAACAAAAAGAAAGCCCTCCACTTCTGTGCTGGATACACCCCCACACAGCATCAGCCACCTCTCCCCTCCCACACCCCAACCCCAAATACAATTTCCAGCTTCACTCTGTCCCCAGAGAAGAGGAACTCAAAGCGATGGTTTTGGGATCTCAGGTCAGCTTTCTAATCCAACCCTCTATATTCCTGTGGCTCTCAAACTTGATCATGCACCAGAATCCTCTGGAAGGCTTATTAAGATGCAGAGCTTCCAATTCAGCAGGTATGGGGTGGGTCTGGGAGTTTGCACTTCTAACAAGTTCCCAAGTGGTGCTGATGCTGCGGTCCAGGGACCACACTTTCAGAACCATGGTGGTACAGCGGTTCACTCAGGACAGTCCTTGAAGGACATCCTCGGCCATGCCAATAGCGGGCAAATGGGGCGGGGGAGACATGCAGGGCTTAGGCAATACCCTGCCTTTTCAAACCATCCAAGATGTCGCAAGCTGTCTCAAGCAGCACTGAGCACAATGGAGACATGCAAGCAGGGAGTACAAAACTATATCATACACACAGAGCATCTCCACTCAGGCTTCATCTAATTTCTTTATCTAACCTCTAGCAACAAAATGTTCACCACTTGTCAAGTTAGATTATCCTATCTTTAGTTATTTCTTATATGGAGTGACTTGTCACCTCCTACCTAGGGTTGCCAAATAAAATACAGGATGCCCAGTGAAATTTGAATTTCTGATAAGAACTTTTTAGTTTAAGTATGTCCCATGCAAATGTAGTTATTTTATTTGCTAAATCTGGCAAGCCTACACTCCTACCCATCAGGTCTCCATGTGTTGGAGCCAAATTCTTGCCAACCCTGAAACTTAATCTCAGGTGCAGCTACTTCCTCTACTTCACAAAAACCATTTAAGTCGAAGCCAAGAGCAAACAGTGTCAGCCTCAGGAAGTACAAGTGGCCAGAACTGCACTTGGAGCCCAGGTCTTACAGCTAGTCCAGGGCTTGGTTGCTGTCAGGAAAATGACTGGGCTCTCCAGGTGTGGGCCTCCTTACCTGGAAGCAGATAGATTGTTATGCTGGAGCCCTATCACACTGTCAACACCTAGTGATCCCATCCACAACTAACACCAAAAGTAAATGTTAAAGCCTAGACCAAAACCTGCTTCTTCTGATTCCCGTAATGTAGCCCTTACACTCATTCAAGAATTGATTCAAGAATCATTTACCGAGAGGTGACCCCAGGATCTCATGCAGGTGCTAAGTAGTAGAGGACCCTCCCTGTGCAAGACTTGTCATTTCAAGACTCCAAATACCAAGAGTCAGAAGAGTCCTGCCCACTTTGTGATGTCCGCCCTAGAGACCACCCAGCCCAACCACTTTACAGAAGACCAGAGAGAGAAAGGACGTGCCCAAGCTCAAATTCAAGTTGACACCAGGGCTGGATAAGAATCTACAAATCTCAGCTCCAACCTCATCCCACCCTGCCATGGCCTCTTCCAACCTAAAGGGAAATACTGGCAAATTAAAACCACAGAGGTACACCATTTGTCTGCCATGGAACTCACAACGACAAAAAATTCTGACAATATCAAGCATTGGAGAGGATGTGGAGAATATTGCACTTTCCTATACTGCTGTGGGGGATACAAATGGCTAGTGCAACTTTGGAGAGCAATTGGCAATTCCTAGGAAAATTGAAAGAGCACACACTGTAAAACTGTGACATGTCTCCACAGAAATACTCCCATGGGTGTCCAATGAGATCCGGGGCAAGGATACTTATTGCAGCATTGTTCGTTATGGGAAAAAATTGGAAGCAATCTAAATATGCAACAAGATAGAAATGAGAAATAAAACATGTCTTATCGACATGATGGAACACCTTGCTCTAATCAGAATAAATGGATTAGAGATACGTTTATCAGCAAGAATAGAGGTAAAATGTAGTCTGATGTGAAAAAGCAAGGTGTAAAGAGACCCAGAGCAAATGTATATAGTGAATATCATATAAATTTATATAAATATTGAAACATTTTCACGAAACAATACCATGTATCTATTATTTACAATACAGTAGATGTGAATGTAAAAATACAAAGATTTCAAAACTATTTATTTAAAAAATCTTGCCTAGAAGGAAACACAGCTATTCATGAAAGTCATGACAGTGGTTGATTCTGGGAAAAAGGAAACGTTTAAAATTTGAGGTTGTCGATTGAAGGGTGCCCCGACTTTGTCTGTAATGTTTTATGTTTTACTGAAAATCTACTTGAAGTAAATGTAACGAGATGTTCATAGTTATCATCTCAGCAGCGGGCATACCAATTCATTACTCTGTATTTTTATTGTTCTAACTTCTCAAAGAAAAATAAATAGGCTATTCTGAGGCACTGCTCTCTGGGCCCCCCCTCCCCCCCGAGCGTACGTAACTGACCAAACACACATTTCTCAGATTTCAATAATTCATTGCCTGAGCAGGGGCACAAGTGAGGGGAAGGCTCCATCCTTAAGGGAATATGGGAGAACGCATCCAGTCCAGGCTAGAATCTCCCTCCCTCCACCCTCACTGGAGATGACCTTGGTTTGAATGAAGAGGGAGAGGGCTTAATGCACCGGACGCTTCTTTCAATCTACTTTAGAGAGACAAAGGGAATGCTCACCTGGCTCAATAATTCATCAGAACCTGAGCATGATGAGATGGACAACCTTCCACAGGCATGGCCTTTGAGTCCAGCAACCACTCTCCAGGACCACTCTCTGGTGGGTTTGAGGTGACAGGGGGCTTGATCTCCATTAACGAGACTTATAAAACTCTAATGAGGACATGATCACAAGGGGATCCCATTAAAAGGCAGGCCCTGATTCATTAGGTCTGAGGGGAAGGACAGACGGTAGGGACTTGGGGGTAGGGGGCGCAGTGCTGGGATGTTGCATTTCTATCAAGATCCCATATGTTGCTGGTGTGGCTGGTCCACAGACCCCAATTTAAGTGGCAAGTCTCTACACTGTCTACTGTCAATCGTCACCTGCTGCTTCTGCTTCATCATCCCACTTACAAATAAAAGCACGACGTCGATAGTGTCTGACAGTATTGGGGTCAGGAAAACCAGAAACACCTAACTCCTGCCTGTCAGTCCCAAGAGAGGTAGCTGCTGGAAGACCTTGCTGGGTTCCATGAAGCAGAGGAAGGGGCTAGAGTTTGACTGGGGTGACCAATTGTCCTGGTTGCCTGGGACAGAGGGGATTCCCAGGACACAGGATTTTCAGTGCTAAAACCAGAAAAGGCCCAGGCAAGCCGGAATATACTGTCACCCTAACAAAACCCAGCTTGGAAGACTAAGTCATGGTGATAGAAATGAGAAAGTGGTTTTCTCTGAGAAGAGCAAAGGGGAGTGGGAATTAACTAGAAACGAAGTAGAGAAATTTTCTGGGTTGATAAAAATGTTTCCTATCTTGGTCACAGGAGTGTACATAATTTTCAAAACTCACGGAATTTAAGATCTATGTGGGTTTTTTTAAATTGTGTTAAATTTATTGGGGTGACGTTGGTTAATAAAATTATACAGGTTTCAAGTGTACGATTCTATAATACATCATCTGTATTCTGCATTGTGTGCTCACAACACAAAGTCAAATCTTCCGTCACCATATATTTGACCCCTTCATCCTTGTTTATCTGTTGAAAACAAAACAAAAGCAGCCTGGTCTATCGACTCCCCCTAAACCCTCATCTAAATCTTGCCACCCACTGTCTGGCCCAGCAGAGACAGCCCCTGGTCACCCACCCCACTGTAGGGAGGAAGAAGCTCAACTTGAATAGCCGCTCCCAGGCACTCGTCATTTTCACACACGCAGCATCCCACGAGTGGACACATCCCCTCCATGGGACCCTGAGTTTGTCCCACTTAGTAACTCTTCCTTACCTGCAAGAGAAATCTAGAAGTGAGGTGGGTATAAATGTGGACAGAGGAGGGGAGTTTTTCTTCTACCCCCACAGAGGTCATCTTAAAAGGTCGGCGTAGCCACTGAGAGGCTGTGTGGCCAAGAAAAGTGTCACCAAAGTCTGTCCTTCTTGATGTCCCCTTTCTGCCTTTCCACTCCAGTGCCCCTGCCCAAGCTTAGCCCCAGCCCCTCTCCACTCTGGACATCATCCAGCTGGAATCCATGCAATCCAATCACCTGGGGAACTTGTTAAAGCAGGATGGCTGGGTCCCACCCCCAGGGTCTCTGCTGGTCCAGGTCTGTGCCTTGAGAACCATCGTGTCAGACTTTCAACGTATATTTGCTACTGGATGAATAGCTGGCACTAGAAAGAGAGTCACGCAGGACTCTCTTACCTCTTCTGCAGCTCTCTCAGTGGGAGAAACTTTTTAGACAAGTCTTTCTTTCTTCCTGAGACTCAGTTTACCCATTTGTAAAATAGGGATAATAATGCCAACCTCACAGGATTACGGTAAGGATCCAGTGACATAACACAAGCTTTCCTGAGAACCCGGATGGAACTTACCTCTGCCTGGAAGCCCTCCTTGACCTCCCCCAAATCCACGCCATTTTAGTTTTCTCTAGACTCCTCCAGCGATAACCACTCATGGGACACTTAAGGCAAACTGCGTGTGGGAGGAGGGTATATGCATTCCCATAAGACGTTTAACGTTTCTGTGTTCAGACCCTGTGCAACATCCTAGGGCTACAGAGATGGGAGACAGTCGTTCTCAGGCTTGTGGGGAGACAGATGTGGAGAGATGCATTTAACACACACGTAGTCAGTGCGAGAACGGGGCACAGTATGAGGCCTGGCAAAAGCCTGGTGTGCAGAGCCACCAGCTCTGATGGAGAAGAGTACAGAAAGGCTTGCTGTTGGAGCCGATTCATGAGCCAAGGACTGAAGGATGAGCAGAAGTCTGTCCATCCCTCACTTCCTCGAGTGGCCCATAAGTGGCTGAGCTCAGGGACTTGCCCTGACTCTCAGAGCACAAATCTGTGCACACAGCACATGCTCAAAACTGTACCATCACTGGATTGAGGCCTGACTCCTCGCCTGACCCGTGGCCTAAGATATCAAAAAAGACCATTCAATAGACTCTCTTGCTCTTATGAAAGTAATGCAGCCAAATGGTGAATTCTCCAGTTAAAACAGAATCAAAGGGGAAAAGCCTCCCTATTCATGTCAACACTTTGCCCGTACTTCAGCCACCATCTGACTACCACCTGCCCCGACTCAGGTCACACCTAGGCCCTTGGGTCCCAATCATTGGCTCCTTGAGGCCTGGGTCTCAAACAGCTCTTCTGTTATTCCAATCTAAAAATACAAAAACAAAAACAAAAAAAAACTCCTAACCCCAAAAAGCTCCTAATCCCTTCTCCGGTACTTAGTTCCTGAAGAGAGCCAGGGAGACGTGAGAGAGAACTTTTCCTGGGACAGGGGAAAGCACGTGCCCTGAGGCTGGTCATTCACCCACTGGGTCTCAGCTCCTTCCTCTGTGAAATGGGGATACAAATGCCCACCCTCGGGGCTGTGGTGAGGACTGAAGGAGATCATGTGAGTGAAGAGCCTGGCTTCCAGGCGGACAGCACGCAGTCCCTGCCGCCCCGAGCCCCCGTCCCGAGGGATTTGCAGCGGGAGGGAACGCTGCTCGGCAGGGCTGTCCCTTCAGCTGCCGTCTCCACACGTGCACTGCCCTTCCGCGGAGCGCTGGAAACGGAAGCGCGAAGGCCCGGGCCTCTCAGCTGTTCCCTTTGTGACTCAGCCCTGCGCAGTACGCATGGAAATATCACAGGCAGAGCCTGTTCCCGTGACATTTCAAATCCAGAGCATCTTTCACGTCCTCCTCTTGGGCTGTGTCTGGTCAGCATCCGTTGCTCAAAAACTTCATGGAGTATTTCTGTCTACTTCATGTGGGGATAGCACTTTACAGTTTATACAGCACTGCCACATGCCTAATCTTACTGGATCCTCCCAGCAACACTGCCAAGGAGGAAACTAATGCTCAAAAAGGCCATATCAACTTCCCAAGATTCCCAAGCCAGTATGATCTGAACCCAGACAAGCCTCATTCACCAGCCTTGTCTCATATAAACTCATTAATGATGAAAATAGGGACAAGGTAAGTCCGCTGTTCTTCTTGGCCTTTGGACCCGTCCTCAGCACCAGGTAAGAGCTGGACCAGACACTGGACAAGGGCCTAGAACTCTCCAGCACCCACTCGCCTGCTCACAGACATTCAGTTTCCACCCAGCGGGGCCAGGAGCCCAGAACACCCCGTCCACATCCCCCTCCCCAGGCAAGGCAGCTGGAACCTCCCTGCACAGGCTCCCTACAGAGCCTGACATCAGCACCTGGGGCACCCACAATACAGCCCTTCTGGTCCCTGTTACCTCTGATACCTTCATCCCCCAGGCTCAGCCTCAGGGTTAAGGGACAGAAAGGCCAAGATTTATATTCCAGCCTGACCTGCAGCATAAAAGATCCTGCCAAAGGGGCCAAGAACTTAATTGGCCACACCTGTCCCCGCCTCTATGGTCGCCCCCACACTACTCCTGGCTTTCTCTAGCCTGACCCACCTTCCACCACACCCCTGCCTACCAGACCTTCTCCCCGTGCCCTCAGGAACACCAACCCCTTTTTTTTTTACAGTGACATTGGTTAACAAAATCCAGTAAGTTTCAGGTGTACAATCTAACAGTAAGGCATATACATATATATTGCATTGTGTAAGAACACCTCTTTTAAGTAAATAAACTCATCCCCC
This sequence comes from Pteropus alecto, assembly GCF_000325575.1. Taxonomy (NCBI): domain Eukaryota; kingdom Metazoa; phylum Chordata; class Mammalia; order Chiroptera; family Pteropodidae; genus Pteropus; species Pteropus alecto. The sequence goes on from NW_006442491.1 coordinate 27,624,987, forward strand.
ATGTTTAACCACTTCACCAAACACTCAGCAACTACACCTTCTATCTCAACTGAAGCTCTGTCCCTCAGAACCCCACTTTCCCTGCAGCCCTCTCCAGCTGGAGTTGTTCCTTCTCCCCCACACCCCGCCCACATACACACACTTTGAGGTCCGAATTTGCAGTAAGCACCCTCACTGCTCCTCACTGCCACTCCCTGGCCATGGTTTTCTTGTAAAGCTGTCTCTTTCAGCTCTCTTCGCCCCTCCTCCAGGCCATCCTTCCTCCTGAATACCCTCCCCTACCTTGGGTTCGGTCTCCCTTTCCACCCTAACCCCTGACACCTTCAAGAGAAAGGTTTCTCAACCTTGGCACTATTGCCATTTTGAGCTGGATAACTCTTTATTGTGGAGGTTGTCCTGGTCCATCGCAGGGGTTTTAGCAGCACTCCTGGCCTCCACCCACCAGATGTCAGTAGTATGTCCCCCTAGTTGTGACAACCAAAAATTTCATAGACATTGTCCCATGTCCTCCAGGGGACAAAATCAGCCCTGAGTAAGAACCACTGATCTACAGCAATGTCAGCATCTGGACCCCAGGTCCAGTAAGTGCCCTTGACCACTCCAACCTCAATGACGGTCACTTTGCTCTGCTTCATCTTCTCCTGGGGCAGCCACCTCCCTTCTCCACTGCCCAGGACCCCCAGGAAGCAAAAAAAAAATTCAGATCCAGGTCCCAAGAAGCTTCAACCGGCTAGGCTGCCTCCTTCAAAGCACTTCCCTTGATCTGCAATTGGCCTGTTATTTGTTAATATTTCTTTACTTTACCCATTGTCTTTTCTGCCTCCACCAGAATACAAACTCCTTGACAACTGGAACTTAATTATTTTCTTCACTGTTCTAGCCCTTATACTAGCAGAGTGCCTGGCACAGAGAACATTTATGGAAGAAGGGAGGCATGAAAGAGGGAAGAAAGAAAGGAAGGAAAAAGATCAGAAGGAGAGAATCTGCAGAAGAGGGGAGGAATCGATCAGATGCAGCAACAAGAGTCAAATGTAACATCTGTGCCTTGAAATAATATGTAGCTAGCAAAAGGAATAATGTATCTCCATATTCACTGACATGAAAATATCCCTAATAAAGCTGACTATTTATACGCCCATCTCTGGATTTATGCCCAAAGAACTATCTAAAAGAGTGCTCACCACAAGGTTGAAGATTTTTATCTCTGAGTGGTGAGATTTTTAGGGGGGATTTTGCTTTCTCTTTTATTTCAATTTCCTATTAGAACGCATTATCCTTCCAGTCGGAAAATTTTATAAATCATGTTTTCGAAGCATGTATTTTAAGATGGAAGAAGTCTCATGATAAAAGGTTAGGTGGAAAGTGAAATATACAAAGAAGATGCTTATAGTATACAGTATATACCCCAATTAAAACGAGTTTTAAATTTCATATGAAAAGTACTAAAAAAAAAAGATCAGGGAGAAATCTTCCACATTTCAACGAGTCTGGGAAGCACTCCTTTATCATTTCTCCTTTGTATGTGTCTTTATTTTCCAAATTCTCTAGAGCAGCACTGTCCAATATGGTAGTAAGTAGCTACTGACACTTGAAATGTGTCATGTGTGATATGACAGAGGACCTGAATTTATTTGATTAAAATTAATAATTAATTTTAACAATTAATTAAATGCCTAGTGACTACTGTATAGGAGAGCAGAGCTCTCGCGTGAACAAATATTTTTTATGCTTAGAAAAAGAGCACTGGCTGTGATTTTTAAATTGATAAATAAAAACTCAGAAAAGAACATCCGAATGCTGCCCCAGTGTCTGGCCCAGTTCCAGCCCAGTGCAGTGCTCCGCATCTGTTTATGATGAGATCTGAATGCCCCATCCAAACTTTCTTGGCAGATGTATCATTTCTTACACTTTTTAAAAAACAAGAGGATGATTTCTTCATTTCTTATTCAGCTTCTGAAAGTGAGGCAGAGTCAATGAACTCACACATATTCCAGAAACTGACTTCCTTAGACCTTAACAGAAGGTACTTAAGTGCACAGATGTTTCCCAGTTTTAAAAGGAGGCCTTGCTGCGTATGAAAAAAACATTCCCCTAATTTTTTGCTCGATTTGTTTTAAGTTGGTAATGAAATCTGTGAATCTGCGCTCCCTTTCTTCCAGGAAAAATGGAATTTTGATCTCTTTTAAAAATCAGAACGCGACGGGATAATGGAGAAATCAGTCTCAATAGCACATTTCATGTTCATTTCAGAGCTATGATGTAAACATGATGATGCTACGCTTTTGGGGTCTTTGAGATTTTTGCCACAAGCATAGTGGCTCAGGTGGATTACTGCCTGATGCATGCTTCTTTGGTAGATTTGTGTCAACAAATTGCCTGTCTGCTTGTTTGAAATAAAATCATGAAGCTGTTAGGTGTCTATGCATAGAAATCACTCCATTCTGTTGGCCCCAGGAAGAAGATCATACTAATCATCCCATTCTCTCGTTGAGTAAAGAGCTCCAGGAGGAACAGAAAAGCCACACTGATGGCACTCTTACTAGGTGCAAACTAGTCACACACATAGGGGCCAGAGTAGAGAATAGAAGGGGCACTGAGTGGCTTCTGGCTTCTCAAAACACTTAATAATAAAATAAAACACTGAACATTGGTGTCTTATTCACCACCTGAATACATGTATTTTGTTCATTCAGAAATGCAGAACAGGCTAATGGAAAAAATAGCTCTCCCAAACATCAACACCTAGATACAAAAAAATCATCCCCTTTTGAAGAGCATTCTTCCACATCTCTCTCTATTCCAGCAGTTCTAAACTGAGGGCAATTTTGTCCCCCAGGAGACATCTGGCAATGTCTGGAGACATATTTGGTTGTCACAACTGGGAGGGGGTGTTTCTGGCATTTAGTGGATAGAGGCCGGAGACACTGCTAAGTTTCCTGTAATACACAGGACTGCTCCCCACATGTAAGCAAAGAATTATCCAGCCCCAAATTGAGCAGTGAGGAGGCTGAGGAACCTTGCTCCACCCACATGGATATGTAGCTCCATGGTTATTACATAATCGAGTTTACACTATGCCAGTGGTTTGTCATCCTGCAAGAACACAAGTGTTGCCTGTGGTCAAGCATTGCCCATTCCCTTGAGATGGCCCCACTTAATGTTTAGAACTCTGTAAGAGGAGGAAATGTTACAGATTTTACAGCTGGAGATACGGAGGCTCAGAGAGGTGAAGTGTCTTGCCCCAGGATGAACAGCAGTTAGTCTTGGTGCTGAGTCTGATATCCAGGTCTGAGGGATTCCAAATCCTGCCTTTCCCACCATCTGCTGATTTTCTCTCCTTTACCTCAAGATCCAGTTTTCAAAGGGCAATTATGGACCTGGAGATAAGTTCCCTCACCCCTTCTGCCAGAAGTCGGCAGGCTGTAACCCAGAAAGGAGCCTTCAGCAGAACCAACCCTTGCACTTGGACTTCCAGCTTCCAGAACTGTGAGAAATAAACTTCTGTTGTTTACAAGTTCCCCAGTCTGTGGTATTTTGTTATAGCAGCCGGAACAGACTAAGACACTTATTTTCTCATTTTATACCTTCTGCTAATTTTGTAAATAGAATGTTTTTAGTACTACTCTTGATTGTTTTCATATCTTTAAATAACATCCTTTAACTTACATGTCTGAAATTACCAAATTCAGAAATTAAAAAGCAGCAGTTGACTCTCTTTAGGAAAGATAAAACAAGTTTCCTTATACTTCCCCGCCCTCTCCTCAGCCCTATCTTCTGGTTTTCATGAGTATGCTCTGGGAATTTTTGTCTCAGTCTTTTATAGCAAAATTATGGGGTTATTTTATCATCTGTATTTTTTAGGAATTAAAATATCTACATTCTGTTTTATAATTTATCCATGGTTATTTAAATTTAATTTCATACACAAATTATTTCAAAGCATACCACCATACAACCACTTTCCTTTCCAGGAACGCCAGATGCTTCTCTCATGAGTTCTTCGTGGACAGAAGTACGTTTTCAGGTATTTCCTCCCCATCCCTTCTCCCCCAAGGAGGATGTATGAACGACCGACTTCCCAAGTCCTCACATATTTGAGTCACATGTAAATATCAACTTTGGACATGAAATGCTGGATCCCATCCTTGTTCCTTCAATTGCCTTCATTGTTTCATTTTCTTCTGGAGTCTAATGTCGGAGTTGAAATACTAAGGCTGTCCAATTTTTTTTCTTTGATGACAACTCACTTCTTCTGCCTGAATTCTCATCAGAGTCTTTCTCTTTGAAATGTAATGCTTTCATCAGAGTATATGTCTTACTATTAGTTTTTTTTTTTTTTATCCCCACTAAATTTACTTGGTAATCTTTTTTGAACTGAAAAATACCTACCTACCTTCACTTTGGGAATGTTTTCTTCTCTTTCCTCTTTGAATATTGTTTCTGTTACACGCATTCCATTTCTAATGTCCAAGAACACAAATTATCCCTATGTCAGTTTCAGGATTCCCTCTTCTCCATATGTCAGTGGGGATCTGGTCAGAAGGTAAAAACCACACCAGTTATTTTAATAGAAATAATTTAAAGTAAATAATTGTTAACTGGGTATAAAAGTGTTAACTAGGTACTGAAAAGGTAAAAAGCGAACACTAAGATTATAGAAGTAGCAACTTCAAGCGGCAGCTACCACCCTGAGGGCTGCGGAAACAAAGAGAAGTTGGCAGCTTGCTTGCTTGCTTTTCTTTCTTTCTTTCTTTATTTTATTTATTTTTGGCATTTTGTGATGAAATTTATTATTTTGTTTAAATTTCATTTACTTTGTTTTACTAGAAGTTGGTGTTTTTAAAAGTTCAGAAGCTTAGAGGGAAAAGCTTTACAAAGCTGAAAATCTAAGGCCGTGCTGATATCTCTGAGCTCAGGGGTGGGGCCCTGGGACCACCTGGGACCAGCTCTTATAGTTCCTGTGCCCTACATCAACCATTAACTTCTCCGTGCCAAGGCCCGGAACACTGACAGGTCCCATGCAGAGATACTTCTAGGCCTGTGGTTCCCAACCTTGGCTATCACTGGAATCGCCCTGGGAATATTAAAAATTACCAATGCTTGGATCCCATCCCTTGAGATTCTGAGCTAACTGGTCCAGGGTATTGCTTGAGCACTGAGAGTTTTTAAAGCTCCCCAGGTGATTCTAATGTGTAGTCAAGGTTGAGGACCACTGGCCTAGAATTATCTCTGCATGAGACTTGTTACCACCTCTGAGAATAAGGAAAAGATTAGTGTTCACAGCCTTGGTTTTATAGTATCATGACAATTACCTAAGAAAGCACTTTTAAACTGGTGATACTCCCCTTCCCACAGAGGTCCTGATTTAATTCATTTGAGTTGAGATCAACATCGAGATTTTTAAATCCCAGGGTGTCCTACTGTGCAGCCAGTTTAGGCAGAGGAAAGACCCATAAAGCATATTTCTCTCATCAGGGAGGTTTGATGAGTAGATGCCATACCAAAAGAAGGCAACAATCTAACGTTATGTCAGCATCAAGAAACTAGGTTGGTGGGAAAAGTCTGAGAATTAGATGATCTTAATGGGGAGCCTCTTCACTACGAGACATCAGAAATGGAGATAAACCCAGAAGGCCACACACACAGAGATACACGCACATTCATTTGGTCCACAGTGGAGAGGACAGTATTAGGAGATAATTATAAATATGAGTTACAAAGATAAGCTTCAATTTCCTTTAATATAACTAACTGCAAGTTAGCTTTGGGCCTAATTACCCCGGGGCATTGGTTCCTGGACCAGCAGCTGTCAGCATCACCTGCTATCTTGTTAGAAATGCAAATGCTTGGGCCCCACCCAAGACCTACTGAATCAGAAACTCTCAGGGGCCAGCCATCTGTGTTTTAACAAATCTTCCAGGTCTAATGCACACTCAAACTTGAGATCCACTTCCCTCAGCAGTGACATCTGGCAAAAGTCACACTTGAGAAAAAAAAAATGCTAAAAGGCCTGTGTCCCCCTCTATCCCAAGAACCCCTTCAGTAGACAACTGCAGAGAGTAGCCCACCCTCCCTCTGGTAGACCAACTGCATCACCATAGCAACATGAACGCTCTTGGTGGGTCTCATTCACCACAAAAGTATCTTTTCTTAATAAACTGAAGAATTTACATGTAAAATCAGACTCCTGTGCCCTTTGTCTCTGCCTGCCTGTGACAACTAGCACCATTTTTTTTGCCTTTTCCTTCAGCATGCTAAGAACTTATTTTTGTCTAATCCTGCTTTATCCTATCAAATTGGTGTGAAGTCCTCCAGATTTTGACAATGGATTATCTGATGGTCCTAGCATTTGTCTATTGTTTGAATTTTGTTTCTTTAGCAATGCTTTCATTATCACCTATGTTGCATTTGCTTTTTGGAGGGCCACATCAAAGTGTTGAGACTAATGGAGCTCAGAACAAACTAAAGCCCTTGATTTATTTTCCATAAGTGATGCTAAGCCACATCTCCATCCTGCATCTCAGCTGTTGGTATACTGGATCCAGGTACACCATCTCGTAACATCTTACAAGAGTTTAGCATGTCATGACTCTTTGATTCAATTGTGTCCAGGTAACAGGCTTTGTTCATGCTGAAGCTCCCAACTGTCCTGGTTTGCTGGGGACTAAGGGGTTTCCCAGGAAACAGAACGTTTAGGACTAAAACCAGGAAAGCCCACCAGGAACAGCTTTCAACCAGTAAAAATGGGATCTGGCAGATAAACCAGCAACCTTGCTGCTTGGTGGGTGTGATAGGCAGCCTACAAGATGGTCCCCAATAATCCCACCTCTTGGTATTCACATCTTTGTGTGATCTCCTTCCCTTAATCGTGGGCTGGACCTGGTGACTCAATTTTAACACAGTATAAGTGATGGGATATCACTTCTGAGACTAGGTTACAAGAAGACCGAGACTTCCAGCTTGCTGGCTTTCACGCTTTCTCCTTTGCCAGCTCTGAGAGAAGCCAGTTGCCATGCCAAAAGGTGCCCTGTCCTACAAACAGGTCCACATGGCCAGAAACTTATGTCTAGACAACTGTTATGCGTTGAATTGTATCCCCCAAAAAGATAGGTTGAGTCCTCACCCCTCGTGCCTCAGAATGTGACCTGATTTGGAAACAGGGTCACTGCAGATATGATTAGTTACAACAAGGTCATACTAGAATAGGGTAGGCTCTTAATCCAATATGACTGGTGTCCTTATAAGAGGAAAGACACAAAGACACGGACATATAGGGGAGAATGTGACGTGATGACAGAGGCAGAGAATAAAGTACTACAGCTGTAAGCCAAGAAATACCAAGGATTGCCAGCCATCACCAGAAGCATCACCAAGCTATCTTGAATACACCATGATTTTTTTTTCACCCTCCTTGGAGTCTTGGCACAGGCTAGTCCCTCTAATTGATGTGATCTCTCCACCATCATCCCCTCTCGCCTGTCAATAATTCAGTCTCCCCTAGGGTAACCAGCCATCCAGATTTGCCCAGGAATGAGGGGTTTATTGGAACACAGAACTTGCAGCATTAGAACCAGGAAAACCCTGAGCAAACTAAGGTGAGCTGGTCACTCTAGCTGAGATGCCATTTTTTCCATAACAGCTGCTCAGAAGCCAAGGACAATAGCCAAACATCGACCCAAGGAAAGCTCCTACCTGCTCCACTCCTGCAGTTTCCTCTGTACTTTCTACTTCAATCCACTAGTCACTGAGAGCAACCGTTAATTAACAATACATTGTAGACCAAAACTAATTGCAATAAATATTTTATTAACTTTCAAGCAAAAGGTTGCCTTCAATTAACCAAGTGGGGGGAAAATGTGATTATAGTGGTTTTCACATACATCCATAGTTACCATCACCAATTAGCAAGCTCGTGCCCCAAAAGCCCTCATTAGTGAACTAATTTATGACACATAAACAAAAATAAAAAGCCACGGTGTTCTGACATCGTTTTCTAAATTCCGCCAAGGACAGAGAAGGAAACAAGTACTCTTTATGCAGGATTATAAAGCAATCGTCACACATTACGATATGAAACCCAAACACATTTACTAAGTGTTTGCCAAGTGTGTGATCTCCTATAGAAGTGCTTTGCTTGGAAATGCCACGACGTTTTGCATGTAGCTGGTACATAATAGTATGGTGACTAAAGTTGTTGAATGTTAAAGCTACAAAGGTTCTTGGAACCAATTCTGCGTGATCACAAGGTTCAAAAGAATGAAGTGACTTTGCCAGGGCAGCACAGCTGCAAAGTGGAGTTAGAACCAGAGCCTTCTCTTAGATCCAGGTTTCTCAACCTCAGCACTACTGACATTTTGGGTTAAATAATTCTTTGTCATGGGGGAGGCTGTTCTGTGCATTGTAGGATGTTTCACATCTCTGACCTCTACCCACTAGATGTCAATAGCAGCCCCCAACCCAATGATGACAAGCAATACGTCTCCAGACGTTGTCAGATGTCCCCCGCTGGGGAGTGAGGGGTGTGGGGAGAAAGGAGGCAGAATCGTCCGCAGTTGAGAACCACCATAAATGTAGACCAGCGGTCCTCAAAGTGTGCTCCCCAGAGGAGCAGCATCAGTATCACCGGGAGCTTGATAAAAATGCAAACTTAGGTGGGTAGTGGGCCCTCTAGCTGCATTAAATGAGAAACTCAGAGGGCATATCCCAGCAATAAGGCCTCCAGGTGGTTCGGATGCACCCTCAAGTTTACGAACCAGTTGGTGCCATGAGGTGAATGCTCTTGTCCCTATTTCATAAACAAGGAAACTTAGGCTCAGAGAAGTCATGTGTCTTGCGCCTAAGTTCTCATTTAATAATGGCAGAGCCAGGACTTGAACCTGACTCAGTATGACACCAGAGACCTGCCTTTTCTGCTCTACCACGTCTCACTGAAGACAGGCAGCAGGGATGAGGGACGCCTGGACTGGGACACAGCTTGTCTCTCCCAGGCCATGAGCATCACAAAGACCAGGCCACCAGCACCAGGCCCCTCTGTGTCGCTGTGGTCCTTTGGAGTCTGAGGTAATGAAGAGAAGCATCAGAGCCTGCAGACCCTTATTAAACCTGACTAGATGTATGGGGGCAAACTGAGCACTTTGGAAGCAAAGCCACAGGTATCTCCAGACCTTCTGAATGAGCATTTTGAATGGATCCTTACTGAAAAAATACTTTATCAACACAGCTGCCCTCTTTTCTGAAACCTTCTTTGCCATTCTCATGGTTACAATGACCTCATTCCCCTGGCTATAGCTGATTGGCTTCGAGTGGGTACTTGACCTAGACTGAACACTTCCGTGGGATTTTGGACTTGGGACAAACTGAGAATTGAACTCATCCCTCCTTAGGAGATGAAACTGTGATATTTCACATTCTGGAGCTATTGGCCTCCATGTCATTCTATTGCCAGCATATAAAGTTTCTTTCACTTACAACCAAAGAGACCTAACTCAAACAAGCAAGGCTCAAATAAGAAAGAGAAAGTCTGTCTCACCACCATAACTGGCCCATAAGTGAAGGTAACATTTTCAACACATTCGGAAGACAAGGGGGAACGTACCACTGCAACCCTCACCCATCGTTCAGACGGGTTTGTTCGGAGACGTCCTCTCCCATCTCACCTGTGGCCTGTGGCCTCTGAATCTGATTCTGATCCTGATCTTCCCTGAAAAAACCAGAGCCATATCAGACCCTCTGGCTCCAAAAGTTATCCTTGGATCCCCTCATCACATCCAGCTACAACACCTCAGACTAATAGTAAAACTTCACATGAGGAGAAGAGGAAAATATGAGTCAAAGGGACTGCAAGTTACTTAAAGATGGAGACTGGTGAGGTGGATGAAGAAATGCATATTTATGGAGAAATCAGAGGAGAAACATTTACCAGAATAGCTGTGACTCTGGGCCCCTACCTTCTTAAGTGGGGAGGCCAAATGCACCCCTACAACATTTGCCAACAACAAAAAGTGCCTGCGGCAGAAATGGCATCAATGCTATTTTGATGGATAGATGGACAGATGAATGGATAGGTGGGTAGGTGGGTAGGTAGATGGATGGATGGATGGGTGGATGAGTGGGTGGGTGGGTGGATGAGTGGGTGGGTGGGTGGATGGATGAGTGGATGAGTGGGTGGGTGGATGGATGAGTGGATGAGTGGGTGGATGCAGTGGGTGGGTGGGAGGAAAGGAAAGAGGAAGGGATGGATAGACAGGCAAATACTCAGTAAGAGAACAGTAGTTTTCTAGAGGCACAATTCAGAGCACCCAGCTGAAGTGAATGGCGAGAGCTTTTGGTTGATTCTGGCAACACCTTTTGGCTGGCAGATCTCTTAGGTGAGTGGGACAAGTGGCTGTGAAGGGGTGTAGAGAGAATACCAACCTGGGAGACAAAAGCCTGCCTTTCCACTGACCTGCTGTGTAACTCTGAGCCATTCCCTTCACCTCTCTGAGCATGTTTCCCCATCTACACAAATAGAAGGCTGTCCGAGCTCCCCCTCTCTATGGTCCCTTCTATTTTCCAGATCCAAGGAATCTTCATGGGGTTGGGATGTCCCCAAACTGTTAAAGCAGAGCCATGTTCACTGCCCATCTGCCAGTTCTGTTTACAGAGTGACACCAGGATGGGTGAGGATGGGTGGGCAGTTGGTAAGTCTCCAACTTCTCTGAGGACATCTCTGCAGATGCTTCTGAAAAGGGTGAGACGTGGGCCTTGCGGCGAGTGAGAAGTTTGGAGTGCTGCCACTCAGTCGTGCCTGTCACCCCCACCCTACCCCTGTGCTCACCAGACAGGCACCACCCCCCTGATGTAAAGCACTGATAACTCCCCATGGAGGCTCTGGGTCCTTCCATGAGATGACTGGGCTCTTTCAGAGATGGTGTCCTCCCCTGCCCTACCCAGATGTCAAAGGATAAACTCCTGGACCACTGGGATGATGGCAATGATGGAAATGATGCAACTTTCCAGCCTATGAGGACACATGGGGCCACATTTAGGGGCAACCCTTTGTCCCAATGTAGTCTGCTTTCTGTTCCTCACTGCCTAGGGCACTGTCAAGTCCCTTTTACAAAGATGCTCTTCAGCCTCCAGGTAATTGGTTGACGTAAATGTAGACCAGCAAGGGGCTCTCGATTCTACAGACTCAAACTTTTCTTAAACCCCGCTAGGACATCTTGGTGCAAATCACTGACACATAATTTCCTTTTATTAGCACTCACTACATCCCAGGGGCTGTGCTTCTTTTATTTAGTACGACTCTATGCAGGAAGTAGTCGATCCCCAGTATAACACTGATGAATGAGTAAACTGAGGCTCAGAGAGGCTATGAACTTGCCCAAGGCCACGAAGTGACTCAGTGACAAAACTGAGAGGGGAATTTTGGTCATTCAATAGGCAGAGCTTGTGCCCTAACCACTGGACAGTACTGCTTCGCAGCACAGCCCAGATCTCAAAACCAAAGACTCTTCCGGCCAGGACAAATCAGCCCTGCACTCACGCGCCCTCTGGCTGCAGCTTCGCAACCCCATTTGCAGTTCCCAGTCTCGCCAGTCCTGCTACACCTCTGCTCAGTTTGCTCTCCCCAAAATGCTCCAGGCTCTGCTCATGGGTCCCCTCCTTCACAAAGACTTTCTGATCCTTCCAAGCCCCCAAGGCAGAATGAACCTCTCTCTCCTTCATGCCCTCACTGGCTCTGTAGGAGCACCTATCACAGGAAACACATCCACCATTGTTTATATGGTTTATGTGGATCTCAAGCTTCTGGCTTCCAGGCTCTCGAGAAAGACATTCTATGCCTTGTCCACTTCTGTATGCCCAAGATCCAGCACAGTGCTAGGCACACGGAAGCTCTCAGTAAATACTGGATTAAGAACCAAGTGAACTGAAACCTCATCAGAAATCCAATTTCAAAATACTCAAGACAGAAAGTTCATGGGCAGAGACATCTGGTACACAGCACATGTCTGCTCAATAAAAACGTATTTCATGAATGAATGACAGGCACAGCTGGGCATTTACACCTTCATCTCTATTCACTCTCCAGGTGACATAGAGAGTTGGTTCCAGATGAAATCTTCAGATTTGGAAATAGAAACATCAGATACTTTTTAGTAAACTGACCATTAGCTCTAAGACCCCTGTTATAAACTGAATGTTTATGTCCCCCCCGAAATTCATACGTTGAAACCCTAATCCCACTGTGATGGTATTTGGAGGTGGAGCCTTTGGGAGGTGATTAGGTTATAAAGGTGGAGCCCTCATGGATGGATCAGTGCCCTTATATGAAGAGGCCAGATTGCTAGCTAGTTCTTCCTCCACCACATGATGATACAATGAGAAGTCGGCAGTCTACAACCCGGAAAAGGGTCTTCCCCAGAACCCAGCCAAGCTGGCACCCCAACCTCAAAATTTCAGCCTCCAGAACTGTGGGAAATAAATCTCTGTTGTTTATAAGCCACTCAGTTTTTGGTACTTCATTATGGCAGCCTACACTGACTAAACAGTCTCAAAGTAAGTTTTTCGACCTAAAACCATATTTTTGAGACAATAGACCAAATTGCAGTAAGAAAAGAAGCTCTCAATTCAAAACCTTGACAATAAAAAGATATTAGTCACTCTATATTGCAAACAGGCTTGACCTAATTCTGGAGGGCTGATGAGATCCTCAAAATAAATGTGTGACACATTAAGCCTTTTTAGAGTTGGGTTTCCCCAGAAACAGACCCGAAACAAGGGTTTGAGTGCAAGTCCTTTATGCGAGAGGCGATCCCAGGAAGCACCAGCAGGGGAGAGGGGAAGGCGGAGAGAGAGAAGAGATGGAAGCCAATTAACAGTGTGCTATCATATCCGTTCAGTTAGCACCCTGGGCAGCTAGAGCTGATCCTACTGGGGACTCTGGGAGACAGTATAGATTCACCTCCAAACAGACCTGCCTAAGGGAGAAGGGAGCTAGTGGTTATTCTCCAGCCCCCACCTGCCAAGCCTGCTCCCAGGGGCTTTAACTCCTCAGCATTTCCAGCCTGCCCAAGCAGCCAGGGCTGAGAGAAAGCCCTGGAGTGGAGACTGGGGCGGGGGCAGCGGGACACCCTCAGCATATTCAGGAATGGTGAGTGCCAGATAGGTGTGAGCGGGTCATCTACAGTGCCTGCTACAAAACCCAAGGGAAAAACAGACAAGAGCATTTGTCTCCAACTAACTAATGGGTATCAAAACCTAATAATGTAAACTAAGCAAGAAGGTAGGGATCTAAAACAAAAGAAGGTCAGGGCAGAGAAGCTAGAACCTTCTTCTGCCTCTCCTCCTCCCTTTCCTTTAGAGTATATATGTCTGCCTTTCTCTTCTCCCTTCCCGACCTGGAATCTATTTTCCTCTCAGTCTGAGTCTTCTCTCCCCGCTCAGTACTTCCACCCACTCCTCCTGTTCTGACTTTCCCATCTCTTAAGAGCCCATAACACAAAAGTGAAGTATCTTGCTTAATATTTGTTTACTTAGGAACAGTGAGTTTTATGTACACTGCTCTTAATTAAAATCTCAGTGAGTTTTCTATTTGTGGATGGAGAGGCATTCTGCCCAAGAAGGCGGGTGGCAGGGGTACGGGGAGGCGGGGTCTAAAATCTTGGCACCTTCTTACCAATGCACCCCAGCACTTGGAAGGAACACTTGGGATTCAGTCTTTCATTTGGGGCCCATGAAGCAATTCATGTTCTCAGCAACACCAATTATTGGCAATTTCACCCTGTGAGGGAAGTGGGTTTCCTTCCAGACATGTCGTAGTGGTGCCTCAGGAATACTGACTGCAGCTTCATGTGTGTGGGTGGCCCGACAGTGTCAGGCAGGGTGTCTACAGAGAAACACTTGGTCTCCACCCAAACCAACAGTCTACAGTAATTGTTCTCCCCTGCCATTTGTTGGGGAGGAGGGGGGCCCTCTAAATGACTGCATCGAGAAACTAAGCTTCTCACTGCCTTCCAGACCTTCCTCTCCCCTTCCAATTCATTTTTAACATAGCTTTCCCCAAGATCACCCAAATGTCACCTCCTCTGAGAAGCATTCCCTGGCTCCCTCAAGCTGACAGGCACACCTCTCCTCTGTTTCTTGAACCTGGGGCCACCTGATTGTATATCATGACCCAGATTATGCTGTCTGCTCACCAGACTGTGGGCCCATGGAGAAGTGAGTCCCCATACTCATTATTTGTCTCACTGGGGGTTCAGCACAGAGTACGAGCTTGGTAAATGTTAAGTGAATGAATGAATGAATGAATGAGTGCCAAGACTTACTAGCGCCTCAGACCAACTTGTAAGAACACTTGGGCTGATAGCCAGTGAGAAATGTAAAATTTCCAGAGGTCAGGAAGCCCTGGGGTGAGTGTGGGGCCAGAGGAAGCCCAAGTGACTGAACTTCCCCCTTCTAGAACTAGGATGCTCCATTCTCATTGATTTTGCATACTGGGTTTCTAGAACTGGAGATCCACCTTTTAAAACAGTTAAAAAACCACTGTTCTACAGTTAGGGGGCATAATCTTGCTTCCTCTCCCCACTTCCACTTATCCCTTCCAAAAACCAGGGGGCATAACTTACTCAAGGGAGGCTTGTCTGGGACCTAGGTTTACTGAATCCTAGTCCAGGGCTCACTCGGCTAAATACCACAGCCAAGCAGAGGTCTGGTCCTCCTTTAAATGAAGGCCTTGAACCTGGAGGCCCAGCCCTAAAAGGGAGTCTGGGGTGGGGAGTTGGGGAACGGGTAGAGGCAGGGGTATGGGGTATTGGGGCTGATACCCCTGACCTGCAGTGGGAGAGGTCAAGGGAGATATGATTGAGACCCCAAGGTCAAAGTGGAGCTCAGGAGCCTAGACTGGGTTTGTTGGGGTGGGGCCCAAGGTCAGGACAAGGTCCCTCCCACAGCCTAAGCAAATAGATCAGGGGTGGCCCCAACCCTGAAGGATGGAGGTCAGGAGCAACCCGGAAAGGGCAAATCCCTACTGGACCTAGGTCCTCCCACCTCACACCCTACTTTGTAGGGAAGAGCAGAAACCCTGGGGACATCCAGGAGGCCAAGGATGCTGTGGGGCTTCGAAGGTGCTGGGAGCCCTCTAAACAGCAGCCAGGAGAGGGACGGGAGCGCCACCTCCTGGCGTCTTTGGGAAGTGCAAATTAGACCCGCAAACCTCAGGTCTCAGGCAATAGGGGTTGGAGGGTGAGGAGGCGCTGGGCCCAGAAGAGAGGATCGGCTGTTCATTACTTTGCCTTTCTCTACATATTATCATGGAAAACTTCAAACACGTACAAAAGCAGCGAGAACTGTGGTCATGAACTCCCAGATACCCATCACTCTACTTCCCCAATTATTAGTTCATAGCTAATCTTGCTTCCTCTCCCCACTTCCACTTATGCCTTCCAAAATATTTCAAAGCACTTCCTAGACATCATATCACTTCACCTCTAAATGTTTCCATATGTATCTCTAAAATAAATATTTTTACAATGTAACTACAATTTTATTCTCACCAAAATAAATAATTCCTTAATATGAAATATCTAATTCTCAGGAATTCATAAATGTTTTTCTAGTTTGTTCATCAGAATCCTAATAAAATTATGTTGTAACTGGTTCAACGTCTTTTGAATCATTTTCGATCTATAAGTTTCCCCTCCACTTGTTTCTTTGTTGTTGTTGTTGTTGTTGTTGTTGTTGTTGTTGTTTGCTTGCAATTCATTTGTCAAAAAGAATCTGGTCATCTGTCCTGACATTTCCCGGTCTGGATTTTGCTGGTTTCATCCCTGTGGCATTATTTCACACGCTCCTCAGATTTTTCTGAATTGTGAATTCTGTCAGTTGGAGTTGAATCTGGAGGTTTATTCAGATTCTGCTTTGATCACTTGTCATGTCAACTTCAGAGGAGCTGTCACGTTCCATCAGGTGATGTCAACTGGACTCTCTCCTTATGATGTCCTCAACCATCTTTGATCACTACCTAGATCCATTATTCCATGGGGACTGCAGAACACTGATATTCTAATTCCATCATTAGCTGTTTACTTTTAACTCCAAGATTTATTATTGATTCAGAATTAGTTACCACAAGAAAAATGGCCCCATGGGGAAAATCCTCTTCTGGACATTGGAGCAAGTCTTCTTTTTCTAGAATTGTGTTGTTCATTAAGGTAGCCACTACCCATATATGGCTACTGAACACCTGAAAAGTGGCTAGTACGAATCTGAGATACGATGCAAATGTAGAATACATTTCCAGTTTCAAAGACTTAATATGAAGTAATGTTAAATAGCTCATTAGTAATGTTTATCATTTGCATAGTGAGATAATATTTTGAATAGATTGGGTTAAATGAAATCTATTATTAAAAAATTAATATTACCTGTTCCTTTTTACTTTTTGAATGTGGCTACTAGAAATTTTTTAATTACATATGCGGCTCACATCCTGCTTCTGTTGACAGCACTGATCTAGGACTTAAGTTGTCTCAATGAATTCATTAACACTTCCTTGAGTTCTATCTATGTGTCAGGCACTATTCAGAGACGATACAGAATATTTCCACTGTCCACTTTCCTCTTGCCACTTTCTGGTCATATGCCTTCCATCCCTGTCACTAACAGCCACTTACATGTATTCTATCTCCTTAATTTTGTCTTTTCCATAATGTCATATAAATGAAAACACATAGTACGTAGCCTTTTAAGTATGGCTTCTTTCACTTAAAATAATGCTTTTAAGAGTTATCCATGCTGTTGCATTTATCAGTAATTGTTCCTTTTTATTGCTGAGTAGTATTCTCTTGCATGGATGTATCACAGTGTATTTTTTCGCCAGTTGCTGGACAAGAGAAAATTTGAAAGCAATAAAAAAGAGAAACAAAAAAGAAAGTACAATAAATGGAAAATATGAAATAAGATAGCAAAACTGAGGCCTAATAGAATAGTATTTATAATAAAGATAAATGGGTTGAACTTATCAAACAAAAGATAGAGAATCTAAGATTGAATGAGCAAAACAAGATCCAATAGGTACTATTCATAAGCAAACATTTAAAACAAAAGGAGAGATTAAAGAAAAAGATATAGCAGACAAATATGAACCAAAAGAAAGCTGCGATAATCATCCTAGTATCTGACAAAACACAATCCAATGCAAATAGATTTTCAAATCACCACCCATAAGCATATATTTTCACTAAAAAATGTAGCTTCAGTATACATAAAATGCCTAATTACAGAAATGTACAGAAATGAGGAAATCAACAATTGTATTTAAAGAATTTAATTCATCTGTCTTAGAAACTGATTGAGCAGATAAACAAATATCTCAATCAGTAAGCTAATACATACATACAGAAATCTCAATACTACAATCAGTCAACATTCTTTTCAAGCACACATGGGACATTTACAAAAACTGACAATTAAACCAAAATAAATTTCAAAAGATTAATATCAATTAGTCTCTCTTCTCTGACCATATGCAATAAAATCAAGAAAAGATAACTGACAAATTCTCACATCTGGAAACTAAATAATAAACTACTAAATAACCTATGGATTAATAAATAGATTATAAGAACTAAGCAACAAAGTACTACATGTCAAAATTTGGAAGAACAGGCTAAAGCAATACCTGGAGGGAAAACGTATAGTTTAAAAAGTATTTCTCGTAAAACCAGAAAGATTTAATACAAATAAGCTAAATGCTCAAAAAAGAAGTTGGAGGGCAGCAGGAAAGATGAACTCTAATACTGGAGATGGAGAAAGATTTAGAATATGTTTTGAAGAGTGAATCAATAGGATAGATGAAGAGTCTGGAACTCAACAGAAAGGTCATAACTAGAGATATGAACCTGGGAATCATTAGCATATAAGTAGTATTTGAAGCCACAGTCAGAGAGCAAGTGTAGGTAGAGAAGATTATAGAACCCAGGTGAGTTCACCAAGGCCTTAATTCTGAGTTTAAACTGGTGAGATCTTGTTGAGGGCGCCAGGGTACATTAGGTGCAGAGATGCTGCCCCGTACCGACAAAGTTTACCGGAGCCTGGTGTGTAAACCAGAGCATGTGACAAGGAACGCAGGTAGACAGGATGTCATCGTCATCATCATCTTCATCATCACCATCATTATCACCATCTATTCACTCATTTCTTCAATATCTCAACCAAATGGTATTATTACTCCCTGAAAGGGGAAACTGAGGTTCAGTGAGCTTTAGTAACTTTGTCCACAATAGTAGGATCCTACCCCAGACCTCAAGCACTGCATTGCCAGTACAAAGATGCTCACTGCCACATTATTTATGACAGTAAAAAACTGGACACAACCTAAATTGCCATCATTAAGGGACTGTTCAAACAAGTCTAGGTATAA
Organism: Pteropus alecto; assembly: GCF_000325575.1. NCBI lineage: Eukaryota > Metazoa > Chordata > Mammalia > Chiroptera > Pteropodidae > Pteropus > Pteropus alecto. The sequence goes on from NW_006442491.1 coordinate 27,643,390, forward strand.
CTGATAGGCTGATCCATTTACAATCTATTCCAAAATTCGGTGATAGGTACAACAGCAGAAGCACGCACATCGGGCCCACCATTGGGATTCATGCCCTGCTCCACCACTAATAGACAAGTCACGTTACCTCCCTGAGCCACAGCTTCCCCATCTGTCCAGTGGGGTATAATATTGTTCCCTAGTGACCCTCCAGGTCTGAGGTAAAAGCCAAATAGAAATAGATGCAAAAGCCTTTTGTTTCAACAGACAACTATGCAAACGTGAGGGGTGATGATCGCTGCTTCCAGAACTGCAAACAGACCTGGCTCCACTTGGGTGACTCCTGGAACTCTGAGAGGCCCAGTCCTGCTAGCAGTGTGACAGGATCAGATTGCAAGGCCCCCATGCTTCTGTAGCTTTTCACATACACATAGAAAGTCACCCTTGGACTCCAGGGACCGGGGTCTCCCTGCCTTGTGCCCCTACTTTAGAGAGCCCTTCTCTGGCCTTTCAATGGCCAGTGCCCCTCTCCACAGGGCAAGGAGTCTGAGGGACCAAGAGGTGTGCTTGCCTGTAGCCTGTCTCCCTCCCTGGACCATGCTGCAGTTCTGCAGGACCCCAGAATTCCCTGCCTAAATGCCTGCTTCCAGGACCTTCCAGGGCCTGCATTAATCCTTCTTTGGGTCCTTCCTCCCAAGGGTGGACTGGCTCCACTGTGTGCACCCCTAGCCTCAAAGGGTCAAACAGAGGTTATCTGCAGAGGGAAGCAGGAAGTGTAGCAGGTAAGGAACAAGTGGAGTGACCACACGCATGTAGGGAGACCCCCCTGTGGCACAGGCGAAAGCTGGGGATGGGAAGAGGATGGGCTCCGGACCAGAGCCTCCATTTGTACACTTGGCCCAGACCTCTCGAATACTGGGGTTATGCACAAACATCACGACACTGATCATACCCTTCCCTTCCCCTGTGAGGCTGGTGATAAAACACAGAGAGCAAAAACAATCATTGCTGGAGGCCTAATTATGACGAGCAGCCTGGTAGTGCTGTATATAGACTCTGCTTTGGGGGAATGTGCTGATTTATGCAGTTCCCAACATTTAAAGGTGGAGACCAGACTGTGGCTGAATCAGATCGGATCGTTTTCTGGGACAAATTGCAACCCTGAGCTGCTGAGCAAATATCTATAAAGGACTGTCTCTCTTTTCCCCGACCTGCTACTAGCTTTGCCTTGGGTTCTCTGGTCATGCCTTTGAGCCAAAGGCTCAAGCTGCCCTCATAGGTAGTGAAGCGGAAGTCAGAAATTAATGAGCACCAGCTCTGTGCCACACTCTGGAGAAACTGAGGCATTTCAAACCAGGGCCTCCAGGATCTCACAGCCTAGTGAGCTCAAACAGAGCCTCTTGGCATGAAGGTTGTCCAGCTGTGGAAGATTGCAAAAATGACACCAAATCCCCCCACCCTCATTTCTGCACCTTCCTGCTATGTTACTTTGAACGCCCTCCCACTCTGATGCTGGGCTCAGTCAGGAGACTTGTTTCGGCCAATAGGATGCTAGCAACCATGTGAGCAAGGGTTTGAAAAGCTCATGGGCAGTGGGGTTCATCCTCTTTGGCAGCTCTTTGAATCCACCATGTGAGGAAATCTGGGCCAGCATGCCGGAGGATGAGAGACCCCATGGACCCACGTGGGAAGAGCTACCCTGCCCATCATCTCAGACACCCCAGACAGGGCCATCATAAGCCAGCCAGCCCCAGTCAACCCAATGCACTGCAAACACATAAGTGAGCCCAGCCTAGTCCAAACCACTCAGCTGAGACAGCCCAAATTCCCAAACTACAAAATTGTGAGTTAAATGGATATTGTTTTCAGCCTTCCACAGCAAAAGAGGCCTAAGCCAGATTTACAAAGATGAGTAGGATATACCGGGTAGACAAACAAGGAAAGGTAAATCAGGCAGAGGGAACGGCATAAGCAAAGAAAGGCATGGGGTCTCTGTTTTCAGAGAATCACAAGCCATCCAAGATGACTAGATCACAGGGCCTCTGGGAGGGATGAGGCTGGCGAGTCAGGCAGAGGCCTTGCTGTAGACCTTCGTGCTGCGTGTGGGAGTCTGGACTTTACCTAGAAAGCAGTGGGGAGGCCCTGATGGAATCTGAGCAGGAGAGTGCCAAGGTGGGATGTGTATTTTGCAAAGGTCACTTTGGCAGCTGTGAGGAATATCAGGTGCTCACCCTCCATCTCCAGCACGGGGCCAGTGCCACCAGCCTCTAAAAGATGTCAGGCAGCACCCCTTCTTCCCTCCCTGCCCCCGACCTCAGACAGGAGGTGCTGCTAAGATCCCTAAATTCATTTAAAATGAACGCAAAAAATGTTTTTAGAAACCAGTTTCCATGCCTGAGACAGCAGTGTTGCCTCAAGGGCAAAGACAGGCACATTGGATTCTCAGAGTCAGTGACAAGGAGGGACAGGTGTGGACAATGAGAAGACAGCTTCACAAAACCATCCCCTTTCAGAGTTAGATGGGGACCCCACCCCCTCTGAAGTAGATCCCTACCACACATCCTTGCCTTCATACCTTCAGTGATGGGGTACTCAGCACTTTCTCTGCCCAGAGTCCTTCATCACAGGCTTATTACTGGTCCACATCTGCTTCTGTGCACAGCAGCCTTCAGAGATAACAAGATGCCAATTGAAAACCCCAATTTTCAGCACAAACATAATTCTGATTTTATTGACTTGTGCAGAACGGGCAGGGTCAGCACTCACTTCATTCCCAAAACCAAATTTATATCAATGTAGCCTGAATAAGCTTTCATGGCAGTTACATCAGTCCCACCCCATATTACCTCCAGGATCACTTCTCTGGATGAGGTGGTGTTTTGTACATCCTTCTATTATAGCTGAATTGCAATTTTTTTCCCTACGTGACAAGATTATTAAAAAACAGGCTCTAGAGCAAATTCATCTGTGTCCTTTCCCCTCCCCAGAGCAGCACGAAGCCTGGCACAGAGTAGCAGCTCATCGAACATCTGCCAAAAGAATGAGCCTCTTTCCTAAAAGAGTAAAGGTCAGCAGATGGGACGTACTGAGCAAAACAGTCTACTAACAAGTTATGGGCTCAGAAGCTAGACTGCTTAATTTCAAGTCCCTGTTTTCAATAACACCTCCCCTTAGGCCCACAGTTCCCCAACTGTGTGCCAAAACACCTCTGGGCACTGCAGCAAATACATGAAGGTACCACAGGTTATCATAAATGGTTGAGAGAAACACGGCAGTATCTGCTGGACACCCACAAACTACAGCTCACGGCAGCCACAGTTTCAACATTAATTTGTGCTACATTCCTTCTGATGACATCTTATCTTTGCAAAGCTGAGTTTTCAGTGGTTACAGTGATAAAAAGCAAATAGCTCATGAAAATCAATGTAGAACAAGAAATGAGATGGCAATGTCCCATCTGATTTTAAGTTTTGAAAAGCTGTGCAGTGTCCAACAGACACACACATATCCTATTACTTATGTAATTATTGTTAAGATGGAATAAATTTTTTTCCCTTAAACTTATGTGAGTTATTTTTTCAAATGACTAATTTAGGACATACCTGTAAGTTGTTTGGATCTAACTACCTAATAAAACTATGTATTTCTTTTGGCCTTTGAGCACCATAAAAAATTACTGAGATACTAAGGGTACTGAGAAATTGTGGGAATCTCTTTCAAGCATCTTACATCATCTCTCTGGACCTCAGTTTCCCTAAGAATAAATTGGGAATGTCAATAATATATCATAAAGCTGTTCATAGGATATGATGGTACCTGGTACCTAATAACTGCTGTATATATGTTATTATTACAAAGAGAGGCCAAATAAGAAGTTGGCAAGATTATAGAGGAAATGTCTAAAATGCCTCTAAGAACAATTTTATAATATTCTCTTCTTTTATTAATAACTATCATGTACCAAGTGCTTAGACATACATTGCAAAGAGCATTGGACTAGGAGTCATAAGATGTGTTCTGGCCGTAGTCCAGCTTTGAAACCCTGAGCAAGGCACGCCTGTCTCGCTAAGTCTCAGTTTCCACATCTCTACGTTATACGTGCAAGTGGTGACCATGGAGATGGAAGAGGAAGTTATGACTATTTCTTCAGTTGTGCAGACACCAACAGGGACCCAACCACAGATGGGATAGTGCCTCCTATACCATGAACAGGGCAGACATCAGGAAGTGGGTGATTAATATTGTGCAATTGATATGCAAATTACAAACCATCTTTATCAGCTTGTTGCTGTAAGTTCCCCAGGCTCTGGAGGCCACAATCTGAAAGAATGAGTTCCTCGGCTTAGTCTGAGTTGAAGGTAATTAAGCACATCAGAGTTACAAAACCACATGCTTCAAACTGATTCAGACCTTTCTCTAAATTAGACCATCTCAGAATGTGTAGGAATAGTATGAGGTTTTGCCAGCTGTATAATCAGTTCCGTATTCAATTCCTTAAATAGAGATTTGTTGATAAACCAACCTACTGTGTTTAAAATGCAGTTTGTCTTCGAAAAGAAAATAATAAAGCTTCCCTTTAAAAAAGATCTCAGTTTTCATCAGATCAAATTTCCTTTGCCTTTTGCCTCTAGGGTTCCTAGGGACTCTGATTTTTTTTTAATGCTGAGTTATTCCTCTATTAGCTAGTCATTGAAATCGACCTCATTCTCATAGAGGGGTGATTATGGGCACAGAAAATGCATTCATTCCTTTTATAAGGCTCATGGCTGACAGAAGTGATTTCGCTAGTAGTGTCAATGGAAATGGGTGTTTTATAAAACAAGTACTAAAATTGTTATAAAGCTGATTTTGGCATGTTTTCCTAAATTTTTTTTTTAAAAAAAAGGAAAATGGAAAAATAGTTTCTCCCAGATGAAGGGCTCTACATGTAGAAATAAGACTCCGTGATCTAAACTTTCCCTTCTCTCCTGCCCAACTAATCAAAGAAGATGGGTGTGACTTCCTGACTTCGCCCACCTACTTCTAGGCCACCCAGCTCTGTCTCTGAGCCTACAGCAGAAAACAGACCTACCCATGCTGCCCAGATCCTCTCCGTGGGCACATGGCATGTAAACACTTTAAATGTTTAGATTCAACAAAACAATTATCTTTTTGGCTTTCAAAAAGTCACCTTACCCCATGCTCACTTGAGACTGGCCCCAGGACCTCACCTCTCGTAGAAGGGAAGGTCTCCCATAGTCAGAGGGGTGGAGTCAATACCTAGAGTGTCTTTCCCACAAAGCTCCTAGAGCCAGATTCAAATCCTGGCTCTACCACTTACTAGCTGTATGACTTGGAGCAAGTCACTTAACCTTGTTGTGCTTTGTTCTTCTCAACTGCCACGTAGAAGTAACAATCGAAAATCAAATGACTTAACATCTGTAAAGCACTTGGAATAAGGCCTGACATACATTATTGATAAAAGCAAGCTGCGGGGTTTTGTCTCATGTTGGCCGACTGTCCTTTACTCCTGCACCTCCTGGCCGCCTGCACCCAGGACAGTCTATTTCCCTGGTGAGCTCCCTGTTCACTTCCTAACTTTGGGCCACTCCTGCCTTCTGATCCAGACAAAAGTCTGTCAGGCCTGACATTGCTCGACAACCCAGTCTGTCCTCTTGCCTTCTCCATGGAGACTGATTCAGACCAGCTTCTCCCTCCAAGCCTCTGACCCTCATTCCCTCCTTCTTCACAGTGAAAATAACGCCATCAAACAGAACCCTGTCAGCTTCCTTCCATGCCCCTAACTCCGTCTGCTCCCAGCCGTACACTCTCACTCCCTTACCCGCCTTCCTGCCGGAGTAGAGACAGTCCCATCACTTTGCCATCTGAGGCTGGCTCTCAGCCCTGGCGGGGCCTACCCGCGCAGTTGTGCAGTTCGTGTACTGCATAAGGGCACCTAACCAAGGTGTCAGCAGGGACAGAAATCCAATCCATCTTTGTTTTCCAAGTCCTACACCCTGACATGAAATGCCCAGACATGCGTGCCTTTTCTAATTCATCCACGCAGAGTGGCCCATTTTTCAAATTTGAACAAAAGTATCTTAAAGGCGCGTGGGAAACCCAGCCCCTGAGCGTAAAGCTTCTGACACCACTGTTCATTCAGAGCCCTTTCTCCCTCAGTCACCTCTTTATCAGCCTCTTCTCTTCTACCAAGTTAAGCCATCAGTTCCAGAGCTGTCATGGGCAGTGGACAACATTAAGGAAAACTAGCCAACAACTGGAAATGGGGCAGAGAAGTTACAGCGCTCCTGCAGTGTTGAGTGTTGCGAAGCAGTTGTCCCATTCCCCATCGTATAATTCTCTGTCCAATAGGTAGTCAATAGCCACATGTGACTACTGAGCACTTGACATGTGGCATCTGAACTGGGACGTGTTGTAAGTGTAAAATACACACTGGATTTCAAGGACTTAGTAAGAAAAAAAGAATGTCAAATACCTCACTAATAATTTTTACATTACATATTGTATTCGTACCACAAATTGGGTGACTTAAAATGATAGAAATGTATTGCGTCAGCAGAACCATGCTCCCTCCGAAACCTAACGGCAAGAACCGTCCCTTGCCAACTCCCAGACCATGGAGATGCTGTCAGTCCTTAGCATTCCTTGGTTCCAATCTCTGCCTCTGTCTCCACGTGGCATCCTCCTCTAATAGGATACCTCCTTAAATAAGACACCAGCCATATTTAATTAAGAGCCCATTTTACTTCATTATGGCCTCATCTTACTAACTACATCTGCAAGGAACCCTTTCCAAATCAGGTCACATATTGAGGTGCTGGGGATTATGACTTCAACATATCTTTTTGGAGGACACAGTTCAGCCCATAATACATCTTTAAATGATACCATTTTGAATACACTGAATTAAAGTAAATAAAATGAATAATTGTATAAGTGGCTTACTCCAGGGGTTCACATTGTATTTCTATTACTCCAGGAGTGTGCACTGTATTTACTATAGATTAGGTTACTTCACAACTATGAAAGTGTACACGTTAACCCTAAAAAACCAACAATGATCAATGAATTTTATCCTGAGGGATGTAAATGAAAAGATTATAACCCAAAGACTATGAATTTCTTTTCTATGTTTTTAAGCAATCTTATTCCAACATTCTTTCTTTTAGGTGTCTATAAATATTTCTGTCTCTCTTAAACTTTTTTGAACTCTCCTTACCATCTTGCTGGTTCCCTCATTAAGGAGTTAATTAAATCCTTGACACATGCTCACTTTATGGAAAGTTAAGCCTTCAACATTTTGAAAATTATACTTTGACATGGGGATTCTGAAGACAATGGAGCCTGAACAAACTCCCTTTTCTTCCCATCCCCATTGCAGGCTAATGTCTTTTCTGAGCAAGAGCTGGTTCTTGAAGAAAACACCACTATGGGGTTCCCTCCCTCCTGGACAATGAACGAGAGAGCAGTTCAGAGGTAAGAGCTAAAAGTGGCCATCCAAGGAAAAGCTGGGCTTTCAGGATCCATGGATCGTGCATGAGCTGCTGAGCCTTCCTGACCTTTAAAAGGCCAGGAAGTTGCTAATCTTTTAGTTGCCCACCCCAAGTCTGAGAGAGTTCAGAGAGACCAGGGGGCAGAGAAGCTTCCTTTGGATGCGTTGGCAGGGGGCTGACAGCCTCCCATGTATCACTGGTGTCCAGGGCCAGAGACCCTGTCCCTCTGCTCATTTTTAAGGACACTTCTCAGCCATATCTAAACCCTGAAGAGTAGACAGCAAAAGATAAACAGCTCAACAGGGGAACGTCAGAGAAGGATGAGGTTGAACAGCCAGACCACATGATCACTGAATAGAACTGCGGCTGGAAGAGACCAATTAACACCTGAATTTAAAAAGTGGTAGCAGGCTATAAAATGAGCCAGACCCATCGCAAAAAGTCTGAAGCTTAAAAACAAGAACTTTGAGCTTAAAAAAAAAAAAAAAAACCAGTAGATGAATTAAAAGATGACATTGTTGAGCCCTGAATCAGAAATCTGAAAGATCAAGTATAAGAAATATCTTAAAGCTCAGAGAAGAAAGACAATGAGATAAAAGTCATGAGGGAGAAGATAAAAGATTGAGAAGAAAGATCCAGGAATCCTAACATGCAAAGAACAGAAGTTCCAGACAGAGACAAATAAGGGTAGGAAGAGAGACAATAATTAAACTCATACCAGAAGAAAATTTCCGTGAACTGAGGGAAGATCTGAATAGCCTATTCAAGTCCACAGAGACAAAAGAGCTGCCTGGCTAAGAAATCATTCACATGATAGGATGGAAGAAAGACAATCAAGGATGTTCAAGAATTCAAAGGTGAGCCAGCAGATAGATGACAATGTGTCTGAGCTACAAAATGGCTACCAATTCACTTGTGCCCTCCAAATCTCTCATTAGAATCTCTCTTTTGTGGCTCACCTTAACAAGAAATATACAGGTAAGGGAATTTGTGGAATGTAGTTCAGCCTAGCCAGGTTCACACATTGCAAAGCTACCACAACCAGCCAGGGCTAAAAGAATTGAGCAGATATTACTAGCCCCATCTTCTCTGGGTGGCTTCTAGGCAATGACTGGGCAAGGCAGTAGTACAAGGGCTTAGCTATTTCTGCCCAATGGGGGATTCCTTTAATAGGTAATTGTTGCTTCAGAGCTCCCCTGTCAAGCTTGCAGAAATAGTATTGGGTATACATCATGCTATGATGGTTCCCCTTGCCCAATCATGCTTCCTTCCCCATCCTTTCACAGGTGTTACTCCACAAAAATCTTTTGTACTGCTAATTCTGTTTCAGGATCTGCATCTCAGAAATTCCAACTCACATAAAATTATTTTAAAGGAGCTATAATAACCAGGTTCGAGGACTTAAAATATGCTTCAAAAAAATGAACAAATAGAAAATTTCAACAGGTAAATTAAAACTATAGAAAAAAATGAACATTCTAGAACTAAAAAATGCAATATGTGGTATTTTCTTTAAAAGTTCACTGGGTGGGTTTAGCAAGGGATTGTTGACAGAAGAGTCAATAAACTGCAGTTACCCAATCTGAAGAACAGAAAAAAAAGACTAAAAAAAATTTAACAAACTCTTAGTGATCTGTGGAGCAATATGAAAAGTTTTAGCACATACACAAGTGGAATCCTGGAAGGCAAAGAGAGAATGGGACAAAATAAGTTTTTTGATGAAATAGTGGCTAAATTTTCTCATTTTAGTGAAAGTTTTAAATTTACAGTTTCAAATAAATTTACAGTTTTACATCATGCCAAACTGCTGAAAAACAAAGATAAAATATTGTGAAAGCAGCCAAAGAAAAATACACGTTGCATACTGAGAACAATGATCTGAATGACTTCTGACTTCACATCAGAAATAACGGAGGGCAAAAGACAATAGAATAACATCTTTAGAGTGATAAAAGAGAAATTGTCAACGTGGAATTCTAAAGCCAGTAAAATATACTTCAAAAACGAATATACTGCTATATAAGAAACCAGTATAAACTTTGTGACTTAAAAGAACATCATCTATTATCTCGCCATTTCTGTGGATCAGAAATCAGAGAATAGCTTAGCTGGGGCCTATGTAAGGCTGCAATCAAGGTGACAGTCAGGGCTCAGTTCTCACGTGGAAGCTCAACCAACAACAATGAATCCTCTTACAAGCTCACTCAGGTTGGTAGAAAATTCATTTCTTTGAGTCTATAAGACTGAGATCATGCTCAACAACTAGACACTGCCTGCAATTTCTTGCCATGTGGGGGTCCAGTTACTTCAGGGAAGCTTGCTTACTCAGAGCCACCAAGTGAAAGAGAAACTCTAGAGTGAGCTAGCAAGACAGTCTTATACCACATAACAATATCATGGGAGTGGCATCCCAGAATATTGCCATATTCTGTTGGTTAAAAGCAGTTCACAGATTCAACCTATACTCAAGGAGAGGGGGTCATATAAAGGCATAAACACCAGAAAGCAAAGATCACTGGGAGTTACTTCTGCCCACCATGATGAAGGTGAAATGAAAACATTTTCAAATGAATGAAAACTAAGAGAATTCATTGCCAGCGGACCTGCACCACAAGGAATACTAAGTGAAGTTCATCAAGTGAAGAAAACTGATATAGACGGGCAATCCTTTCTTCAAGAAACAATGAAAGTCCCTAGAAATGTTAATTATGTGGATAAATGTAAAAAAAAAAAATTAAAATCTTAATTTCTAAGAAGAATGCATCTGACTATTTAAGTAAAAAATTATGACATTGTCTTGTAGGGTTTATAACATATACAGATGTAATACACATGATAAGTATGGCATAAAAGTTGGTGTAGAGGAATAAATGGACCTATATGGGAGCAAGGCTCTTAAATTTTGTGTGAAGTGGTAAAATATTAAATCTAAGTAGAATGTGGGAAAAATTAAAAATAGTGTAATCACTAAGCAACCACTTTGAAAAAATGCAAAAAGTATAGCTAAAAACAAATTAATAAATTAAAATGGAATTCTAAAAATTATTTAATCCAAAAGACAGAAAGGAGGAACAGAGAAAAAAAATATATGACAAATAATAAAATGGTAGACCTATATCAAATCATATCCACCATTACACTATCTGTAAATGGACTAAACACTCCAACTAAAAGGGAGAGAATGTCAGAATGGATTTAAAAAAAAAAAAAACAGGCTTTCTTCGACTATAAGACACACTTTAAATATAACAATACAATAGGTAAAAAGAAATGGATGAGAAAAGATATATCATACAACATAAAATCAGGGTGTAAGTAGGCCGGAATGAGGGCTATGTTATTTCATATAAAGAGGATTTCAAGTCAGAGAGTATTCAAAGAGATAAAAAGGAACATTTCATGATAGTAAAATGGCCTATTTTTATCAGGAAAACATAAAAATTATAATTCACCTAATAATAGAGCTTCAAAATGCATGGACGAAAACTGACAAAAGTCTATCACTCCTCTCTCAGTGATTGCTAAAAATAGATTTTTTTTTTTATTCATTAAAAATGTAGAAAATTTGGGCATAAACTGCCTTGATCTAATTTATATGTGTAGAATATTAATATACCTAACAATAGCAGAATACATATGTTTTTGAAATGTTCATACATTCACCAAGACAGACCACCATATCCTGGGTGGTCTCAATTTAAGTTGAATTAATACAGAGTACATTTTATGACCATAATAGAATTAAATTTGAACTCATTAGCAATTAATATGTAGAAAAACAAATATTTGGGTATTAAGCAAAAAAATGTACGAATAATCATTGGGTCAACAAAGAAATCACAAGGGAAATTTTAAACCATTTTTAGATGAATAATGAAAATACATATCAACATTTGTGGGATGCAGCCAAAGCGGTGCTTAGCGAGAACTTCATAATTTAAATATTTATATTAGAAAATAAAATAGATATAAAATAAATGGCCTAAGATTCCACCTCAAGAAGCTAGAAAAAGAAGAGCAATGCAAACCTAAAGTTAGTAGAAATAGGATTTTTTAAAAAACAGCATAAATCATCTAAATGAAAATAAACAATAGAGGAAAATTAACAAAGCCAAAAGTTGTTTGAAAGATTAATAAAAGTAATAAACCTCACGCTTGACTTACCAAGAAGAGGAATAACACAAATTACCAATATCAGAAATGAAAGAAGATACAGACTTACACATTCTACCAATATTAAAGGAATAACAGAATATTATAACTTTATGCTAAAAATTATTTAGACAACCTTGGAAAATAGACAAACTCCTTGAATATATGACTTACAAAAATTGATATAAAATAAATCTAAATAGCCATAGATCTAAAAAGGAATTAAGTCCATAATTTAGAACCTTCCCACAGACACCTCACACACAAACGTGTGTGCGCGCGCACACACACACACACACACAAAACTCCCTACAAAGAAAACTTCACATGGTTTCACCAGCAAATTTTATTAAGGAGGAATTAACTCCTACAAAAACTCAGAAAATGGAAAAGAGAACACTTCCTAACTTGTTTTAAGAGAATGGCATAACCCTAGTGGCAAACCTGACAAAGAAATTACAAAAAAAAAAAAAAATCCAGAACAATATCCTTTAGATGTAAAAATCCTCCATAAAATATTTTCAAATAGAATCTAACAACATATAAAAAAGCAAAATGCATCATGACCAAATCGGGTGCATCCCAGAAATCTAAGCCTGGTTTAACTTATGCAAAGCCAATACTAACAAAATAAAAAGAAAAATCAAAGACTTATTTAAATAGAAGCAGAAAAATTGTTTGAAAAAAAAAAGAAACCAACAGCCATTCATTAAAAAAAACAACTACATCCAGCACACCAGGATTAAAAGGAAACTTCAATCTAATTAATGGTATCTTCAAAAAAACCTACAGTTAAAATTATATTTAATAGTTAAATATTGAATGTTTTACCTCTAAATTGGGAACAAAGCAAGGATGTCCATTTTCACCACTTATATTCAACACTGTACCAGAGGTCCTAGCCTGTGAAGTAAGGCAAGAATAAAGAAGTAAAAGGCATATAGATTGGAAAGGAAGAAGTATAACTGTCTTTATTCACAGATGAATGATGTTTACTTAGAAAATCTTAAAGAATCTATAAAACATCTACTGGAACTAATAATTAGCAAACTTGTAGATACAAGAACAATATACAAAAATCAACTGTATTTCCATATTCTAGCAGTGAAAAGTTGGAAAGTGAAATTTAAAAAAAAACAATTTCACGTACTATATTGTCAAAAAATATGAAAAACTTAAGAATAAATTTAACAAAAGAAATTACCTCTGTTAAAAATTTCTACATGAAAGACCATAATGATATACTGATATAAATTAAAGAAGACCTAATAAATGGAGAGCTATACCAAATATATCAATTGGAATACTCGATGTTTTTTAAGATGTTAGTTATCTACACCTTTAATGCAATCTTGGTAAGTCCATCCTGTAGAATTTGACAAACCGATTCTAAAATTTATACAGAAATGCAAAGAACCTGGCAATATCCATAGCAATTGTGAAAAAGGACAAATTTGGAGAAGTAACACAGCCTGATGTAAAGACTTCTTATAAGGCTACGATGATCAAGGCACTGGAATGATGGCATAGGACAGACAGATCAGTGGAACAGAATAGGGAGCCTCGAAATATATCCTCATCTATATGGTCATGTTAAGTTTTGACAAAGACACCAAAGCAATCCAGTAAAGAAGGGAAATGTTTTCAACAAATAGTTCTGGGACAAACAGAAATTTTTTTTCTATCCAAGTGACCCTCAATCCTTATCTTCTTATTCCATGTACAAAAGTTAAATCGAGATGGATCAAGGGCCTAAACATAGAAGCTAAAACTATAAAACTTCTAGAAGAAAATGTAGGCGACTTTCTTCTCAAATTACGGATTAGACTTCTTCAGTAGGCATCTTAGGCAGGACTTAGAAAGCAATAACCATTTTTTTAAAAAATTATATAATAACCATATAGGCAATAATCTCAAAAAAATTTTATAACTTAGACTTACCAAAATTTAAAATTTCTGCTCATCAAAAGACACTTTCAGGAAAATGAATATGCATTTCTCAGACTGGGGGAAGAAATGCACAAAACATATATCTGACAAATAGTATTCAGAATATATTTTTTTTAAAAAACTCTTATATCTCAATAATAATTTTTAAAAAGCCCATTAAAAAATGGTAAAAGATTTTAACAAACACTTTACAAGAGAAAATATATGAGTGGTCCATATGCACATGAAAAAGTACTCAATATCATGAGTCATCAGGAAAAAGTAGATTAAAATCACAGAGATACCTTTACATATTTACCAAAATGGCTGCATTTAAAGACTACAACACCAGCTGCTGTTAAGAATGTAATGTAACTGGAACCCACACATTTTTGAGGGGAGTGTAAAACAGTACAATCGTTTTGGAAAAAGATCGTGATAGATCCTTATAAAGCTAAATATATACCTACCCTATCACCAGCAATCCCACTCCTAGGTATTTACCCAAGAGAAAAGAAAGCATCTGTCTACAAAAAGACTCATACGCAAATGTTCATAGCAGTTCTTTCATAATAAAGTTGAAAACAGCCCAGAAGATTGGACAAGCACACTGTTATATATTCATAAAACAGAATACGACCGAGCAATGAAAAGATACAAACAACAATATAAAATCTAAAAACTACGCAATGAAAGTTTCCGTATGTATGCAGTGTAGGGTATCTAAAAAGACACATAGAAGGCCAGGCACCAAAACATTAACAATGGTCGTCTCGGGTGGTAGGGTTCCAGGTAAGTCCTATTTCTTTCTTTTTGTTGGAAGGAAGCAAAGAACGAAGGGAAGAATTGTCTACACCGTTTGTAGCACATCCTCACCTCCCATTCACTCCTCAACTAGATCCAACCTTTCTCTTGCCTCTCTCCATCATTTCACCCTGTCTCCTTGAAATGCTCTCTTCCCTCAACTTCCATGATATTCTCCTCTCCACTCCTACCTCCCTGGCCATCACTTCTCAGTCAACTTTGTGAAATCATCTCCCTCTTCCCTTCCTTCCCATCGTCTTCCTCTGGAATTTGTCCTGACATTCCTTTTCTCAATTAATTACTTTCTATATGCTAATATCTCCCAAGCTTCTTTCTTATGCTCAACCGGACATCTCTATTTGGATGTCCTACCGGTTCACTGGATTCAGCATGGCCAAAACTAACCCCACCATGTTTCACCCAAAACCTACTGCTTCTCTTCCTGCAGTACAAACTCAGGAAACTGCACATGACACTGCCCACCCAGCTGCTCAAGCCATAAGCTTGGCTATCATTACTCACTTTCTCTCAGGCCCACAGCCAATCAATCACCAAGTACTATCGATTATGTCTCTTGGGAATCTATCAAATCCATCATCTTGTCTGCCCCTCCACTACCTTGATTCAGGCACCACATCTCTTTTCTAAATGACTAAAGGAGGCTGTTAACTCATCTTTCTATCCACTGCCTCCCACTCGTTCCTCATAGAAGCCAGAGATCTTTCTGAAACACAAATCTGACCAAGTCATTTGTCTGCTTAAAACTCCTTGAGGGTTCCCCATTGCTCTTAACCAAGATCAAACTCTTAATCCTGACATATTGGTTTAAGGATATGCTCAGCCTCCCCCACAAACACATCACCTCCACCTCTTGCCTCTGGAGGAAGAATATTGCAATGGGCCAGGCTCAGGGTTTAGAATGCTAATACTATGTGGCATAGGTTGAAACACTGGAACAGCTGGCAAAGGTGAAGATGTCTTTCCTGCCTCAGAAAACTACTTGCCAGGTGACTGAAGAAGAGGTTGGAGGCTGCTTCTCCTAGGGTGACAGCCTGCCCTCTCTCAAGAGTCCTTCTGACTCTCACTACCAAAAGGTTGGAGATTGGCCTGGGTGGAGGCTACTGACCTCAGGGGAAGAAAAGCCTGGTGTGGAGATGAAGACTGCTTTTCTTTAGCTTTAGGGAGGTTTTGCTCTGGCCTTTTTAGAGTCCCTCATTTTAATTCCCGACTCAATATTAAAGCTTGGGACCAAACCCAGAGGGTTCCTTTGCTGGTGGCTGTCACTCACTCACACACACACACACACACACACACACACACACACACACACACGGCACAGCGCTGGACACAATAAATGTAAATCTCCGAATGGAGTGTATGATATACCTTTCCCCTCAGCACCAAGCTCCCCAGGCTGATGACCATGAATAGGCTGAAAAAAGTAAGAAGGGAGAGTCAGAGACCGCAGGCTGGTCTGAGAGGCCTCCCCGCTTTAGAGGTGCCCCATAAAGTGGCTGCATGCTGCCTCTGGGGTCCAGCTGTGGCTTTAAATGCTGGCCCTGCACATCACTGACTGTGTGATGTTGGGCTCAGTCCCTGAGCCTGGCAGAGGGGGAGTGGGGATTACCAAGCTGTAGCGTCCTCAGGGCTCTGGACTCTGAAGCTCGCTTTCCAGAAGGGTCCCAATCCAAACGCTTCCTAAAGCACACTCCCAACTTTCTTCGGTAACTTCCACATTTACATATAAATTGCTACCTAATGGCTCTGCCCTCCTTTATCTTAGCTCCAGGTTCTAATGAGCTGGAAAATGGTCCTGTGCAAGGAATAATGAAGCTTCCAGGCAAAGGAAGGAAAAAGTGTGGTTCTTCCCTCACTGTGCCCTGGGGAAGGCAAGGAGGGAAGGAGTGGGGTGGGGGAGCATGATGCCCCTCCACAATGGGACACAAGTCCCAACATCCCAAAGGAAGGGACCAAAAAAAAAAAACATTTTGAAATGATTTGAAACATGGTGGAAAATCAACCATGAAAGTATGTAAGATCCACTACACAATTTGTAAAAAGTGAGTCATAATTCTATTTGTTCTGCCCAGCATATACAATGCAAATTTTTCATCCAGACAGAAACTAAAGATGAACCAGGAGCGCCACCTGGGGTAAAATCTGTCACTACCTATGCCGCTCAGATTCAGAGATCTCTGCAGACACTCACAGATGTGGGAGACGTGTTATAAAGTCCCTCCCCACAACACACATATTCTCACTCACTCACTCCCTCCCTCTCTCTCCTGGGTGCCAGGCCCCTCTTAAAGCACTTTAACTATATCTTTCTACTTAATTTCTACAACCCATCAAGTTCGGATTCCCATTTTGAGGTTGAGGAAATTAAGACTCGCCCAGCTAAATTACTGGCAGGAATGAGATGCAAGCTCAGGTCTGTCTGATTTTCAAGCCCAGGTTCCTTTACACTTAACCATTTTATGTGCCCACTAGAGCAGAAGTTAACTGAGAATTCAAGGGGTCTGTAAATGAAAAAAAAATTACGTCTTTATTATCCTCTACTTCTAACTGAAATTTAGCATTCCCGTTAAATCCAAATGTGGGCAGCAAGCCAGTACCTGGGACTTTATCACCAATAGAAATCACAGATATTGTTATATCATATTACAGTTGTTATTGATATCTCAAAATGTCATTTATGTTCATTATCATTTCAAAATATCAGTAGCTCTCAGACCCACCACAAGATCCTGTCATTTGCTGTGTTAATAAAGAAGCACTGTAGCAGCCAGGCGGCTCCCCTAAAACAAAGTTCTGCTATGCAGCATTTGCTGATTCCCATGGTGTAAATACTCCTAGTGCTGTCAATTTCAAGAATGGCTATCTTTAACAACTGCTTTGCAATTTTCCTGAAAACTTAACCATCAGTTCTTGGACACAGGGACAAGATGACTCCAGCACACTGTTAGCGCAAGAGCAGATTGATTGTCCTGGGTCTGCTGGCCCCGTGTCTACCTCTTCCCTGAAACTCCTTGTGGCCTTTAGTATAAGGATGTTAATAACAACAACAATAAAAGATCGTAAACGTATATATTAAATCCTTCCTCCATGCCAGGCATATTAATAAGCACTTAACATGACCTATAACATTTAATCTATCAGCAATGCTAATATAAGGCAGGTATCATTGCAGTGGTCTTCAGTGGGGGGAGGGGCAGAAGAAGAATGAGACTTTACCTCCTGGGGATATTTGGCATCCTCTGGAGACATTCTTCATTGCCATAAGTGGGTTTGCTACCGGCATCTAGTGAGTAGATGCTGCTAACCATCCCACAATGCACAGGACACACACACCACCCAACAAAGAATTATCCACCCCAAAATGTCAATCGTGCTGAAACTGCGAAACTCTGTCTTACTGTTAGTCCCATTTTAGAGATGGGAAAACTGTAGCCCGAAGAGTTTATTTTGCCAAGTTCACAGAGCTATCATGCAGCAAGTTCTCAGGGAAGACGAGTTCCTACTCTCTGACTTTCCCTCACCACATGTAGGAGCTTACTAGAAAGCAAGCAGCCTGCTGGGCTTAGCTTGGCAATGCATGTCTTATGGAGGCTCAGGCATTACATGTTAGAGGATCCAATCCCAGTTGCTTCTAAAGAGTGAGGAGGAACCTTGGCCCCAGAAATGATTCCCAAGGTGAGTCAACCAAACGGCCCATTGGGCTGCCTGCAAAATTTGTTCAAGATAATAAAATGGAAAGTGAAAGTGAGGATTGCTCTTACACCGATATTTAGTAAGCACCTACTATAATGTCAGCGCTACTCTCGGTTCTGGGGATAGCACACAGAACAACACAAAAATGGCTCTTGCCCTTATGGAGTGTAATCTGGTAGGAGGGGACAGAAAAGCAAATTTTAAAATGGGTAAAATAATTAAATGCTGTAAAGGAAGCAAGTGAGGTGCTATGATAAATAATGTTAGAGGACCTTTCTTTAGACGGGTGGTCAGGGAAGATGTCCCTGGAAAGGTGACAAGTGAGCTAAACTCTGAAGGATAAGAATCTAGCCATGGAGAGAAGGGGAGAATGAGCAACAATACACAGAGACTAGCAGGGCAAGTGATGGGCTCTGAGGAGAGAAAGAGATTGATGTGTTCTAGTCATCAAAATGAGGTCACTATGACTGGAGCACAGAGGACAGAGGGGAGGGAACATTCAGGACCTACCGAAGAGTAAAGAGGTCAGCAGGGGCGATCCCATGCTGGGCTTCGCAGAATTATATCTCACAACACTGTGTGTACAACACTCAGAACCTGGGTGACACAAAGTAAGCCAAGGGGGTAAACCTGGGAGAGTAGGGACTTTAGATACCTAGATGGACTTCTGGCCTCTCTTCTGCTCTTTACCTACCTGCCTCAACCCAACACCTCTGCTGACCCAAGATTCCCAGATGTCAGGACCCAGGACCCAAAACACATGTGTGTGTACAATAATGATAATCAAATAATCAAATAGTATTGAGGAAATCTTCAGCTCCAAAGTGAATCACAGCACTGGGGAACCAACACACCTGGCTCTTCGCAGAGAAAGTTGCATGAATTAGTCATTGTGGTAGCTGCAGCCCTCTTATGCCTAATCACACTGCACTGTTCAACAGCAGTAGGATGGGCTGTTGCTTGAGAGCTTTGCTGAGCGGGTTAAGAAATCCAGTACTAAGCTCTGTTTATGGAAGCCCAGAATTCTGGAACAAGGAGGCTCAGCTCAAAGGGCAGATGAGAGCAGGAGGTTCAAGAGGCAGGAGGCAGGGGGGCGGGTAACAGACACCAATTGGGCACTCAGTCTGTGCCTACGGCTATGGGAAGTTTCACGTACACCCTTATCTTGATTCTTCCAACAACCCATGTGGGGGTTACTATTTTGCCCATTTTCTACTCAGGGACTTTAGACCCGGAAAGGTCCAGGATTAGAATCCAGAACTCCCCCTTTACTCCCTGAAACGCCCACCCAAACTTTAGACTTTACCACCAGTGATTCGAAGAGCTTCTTTATCCACCCAGACTTAAATAAATGAGCAGAGGAACCAGCGAATCCAAGACAAATATGGCCTTGATGTGGGTAGGTAATGCTAACTAAACAGGAGAATTTGCTGGAACTCTCCAGAAATAATGAATGCCCAGGAAGTGGGCAAAGGTACTGGGAACTTGGGGACGTATCTGACTGCATAATGGATCCATTTATTTTGCATTCCCAAGAATCATGACACTCTGTGTCCCTTTACCCTAACATCCTCCTCCTCCCTTTTGAATCAAGGACATTTATTACTTTAAGAGGCATCCAGACATCACCTGCAATAAACAAATCATAGTTTGGCTTTGAGTCTATCTAGAAACCAAAGTCTTAAAATCTGGCCTTGGAAGGGAAAAACAATTTCTTAATTCCAGAACCATCCCTTTACATGCCAAGGGCAAAGCTTGGGGGTCTGCATCTGGAGTTTATTACAAGCCGTTGTGAGCTGAGACTTGGGAAACGAGGTCGGGAGAGTGGCCATTCCTCTAGAAGAAGGTGACCTCTCCCTGCCCTGGAGGAGGAAACAAGAAAGTAGGGAGACTTGGAGAGAATGGAAATAGGAGACAGATATTGCCTGGAGATGGAAGATGGATGACAGATTTGAGAGACGCTTGGAAGTAGGGCTAAAATATCAGTAATGGTACTTCTGGTGACAGTGAGGGATAGAAGGAGCCATGGGCAAGGGAGGAGGGCCAAGACTACACTGAGACAAGTAAGGGACAAGTACATGCACGTTCCAAAAAATGTGGTAATCAAGATAAAGAATGTTTCGATGCAATATTTTTAAAAATAAAAACGAATACCCAAAAAAATCCATAATGAACAAGATCAGTATTAACTGATTTTTCCCTTCGCTAGTCAGTTACTGATTCTGTCTTGAAGTAAAATCCTGCTAATTTGTTCATCGTGGATTTTTTTGCATTCGCTTTTTTTCAACTATTACATTCAAATATGACTTGACTGCTGGGGTTTTTGGTGCTCTCTTAAATGTTGCACCTGGCATGAGGGCTTCACTCACCTCACCCTAGTCTAGCGCTAAAGAGCAGATCTGGGGAGAGGAAATTATGATTCGATTTTGGATAGATGCAGAGGTTAAATGAGACTACAGATCTTAAGTGCCTTCGACCTGTGTTATAGTGGACTCTATGGGTGCCTGGCTCAAACCCCCCAGACCGTTCCATTTCAGGGCATGCCAGCTGCCAGCACCTGCATCCCCTGCCAAAGACCATCTTGACCACAAAGTAAGATAGGCTAGACCTGCCGGGTATGGAATGCTCTGGGGGCAGCCTTCAACCGATGATCCACAGGAGCCAGTGTATAAATACCCCAGCTCCCTCATTCTCAGATGGGGTCATTTTGAGATGTATGTGTCATACCATTTCCCAGAGCCCCAGGTGAGATTAAGCTCCACCACCCAGTGTAACTAGTTTGATTATGCACCTTAAGTTCCATCTTTTCTCCATCTCATTTCCCTAACCTCCCACTGGTGTTTCTTAGGATCACCTCCCAAATAAACTTCATGTTCTCAAATTCCTGTCCCAGGCTGGCTTCTAGGCCAACCAAACCACGATACACACGTGTCCTTATTCTCTTCTCTGTAAACACAAGGAATGTTCCACACACACTTGAGATGATCTGGAAGGAGACCCCCCTGACTCCAGCACTCTCCTGGGAGGGACCTCAACAGGGATAATTGTCAGCCAGCACTGGGAGGCCTGGATGTGAGATGGGCTCAGCTATGTTTCTATAAAGTCTGCACCCTGAGTTGAGAAATCATTGGCAGACACCTTTCCTGGCCATTAATTCTTTACAGCCGACACTGAGCCCTTGGAGCAAAAACTGATTGGCTGCAATTACTGCTGGCATGGCCCTGAATTCAGAACAGGAAGCGTGACTCTCTCCTCACCCCGCTACAATCACTCCTCTCCCTTAGTGCCACCCTCCACCCATCCCAGAGCCCAAGAGGAGCCAGCAAAGGCTGTTTGTGCAGACTGGAGACAAGAAATGGCCCTCAATCCAGAGGGACTAAGGATAGAAGACCATGGGCTTAAAATCATGGAAGATGAAGACCTTTTTCATGCTTTCTTCTGAAAAAATATTTTTCAGCATCCACACTTTTCCCCATGATCTCCATTAACACTTGCAACAACCTTACACAGTAGGTATTACTATGATGTCCCTCATACAGATGAAGAGGTGGTGAGAGGAAGAGGGGAATGTCTCAGCTTAGGTGACAGAATCTCTCCTTGACCAAACTGTAGTCGAGCTCCTCTGAACTCTCTTCCTGCCTGAGTAGGCCCTAACTTTGGGGCGTCTGTGTTCTACTCATATACAAAATTTCAGCAAGAATCCTGCTGAGATCTGGTTTGGCCAGAAGACACTCAATATCTGATTATGTTCCTCATCTTCCACCATATCCCAGGTGATGTCCAATTTGCCATCCACTGACACCCCTCCGTCCTGCTTTTTGGCTGTAAATTACCCCTTTTCTTTGTTATAATCAAAGTTGAATGCAATGTCTTTCCGCTACTGCAAAACCCCACTGTGGTGGCCCCTATACCTATCTCAACAGTCTCCTGAACAAAGTCTGCCTGACCATTTTTTTACAAGCATCGTGAATAATTTTTTCTTTAACACAGGTCACATAGAGAATAAGTCGATTTGGACTCAAGTCTCTTTGACTCCAAAGGCCATTCTCTTCCCTATGTCACATATTGTTTCTCTTCCTTCATTAAACATTTCCTGAGCACCTATGTGCCAGACCCTATGCTGAGCCCAAAAGAAGACACAAAGGTAAGTAATAAACATTTCTTTTCTCCAAGAGGGAGAAATAAAATCCTCCCCATTCAGCCCATTCTCACTCCGAGGGTCAGCACCTGTTTTCATAACATTTGCATACAAGCTGTGGGGAAGGGAGGGCTTGGGTGCTACAACAGCAGACCTGAGTAGGTACAAGAGACTCTCAGCCCACAAAGCCAAAGTATTCACTGCCTGGCCTTTTACAGGAAAAGTCTGCCGACAGCATGCCAGGCCCCAAAGACACACCATCAGTTATTTCTTGGCTCAACTCTATGAGGCTCATCCTATTATTACACCTATTTTAGAGATGAGGAATGAGGCTCAGAGGCATGAGACGACTTGGCACACTGCTGGGAAGGTGGAAAATTGAAGAATTCCAAAGCCCTCCACCCGGAAGTGGTGGACTTGAAAGCAGGCCCTGGGTAGAGAGACGAGGTGGGGGGCTGGGGGGGGAGGGTAGCAGGGATGTTTGGGAGACTGGACATTTAGCCAGAGGAGAGGACATGAACAGAGGATCTGAATGCTGTCCCCAAACACCTGAAAGACCCATTTGTGGGAAGCAGATGTAGATATCTGAGCTTTAAGGGTATAACCAAGACTAGTGAGTAGACAATTCAAGGTGGTAATCTTTTACTTTCTGTAAAGAATTTACTCACAGTTAGAGATATCCAAGAATGGACTTAGCTGCCTGGTTAGGTGTTCAAGTAAGGGCCATAAAATCTCTGGGTGAGGAAGGGCTTGGCAATTCAAAGATTTGGATTTGGCGATATTCAATGGTCTTCTATCTCTGATCTTCATAGATACATGCACCAGGAAGCTGAAGGCATTAATCTACCACTGTAATAACACTGACAGCCACCAGGTGGCAAGAAAGCCACATCTTCTGCACCAAGAATCAATTCTTAGCCTACAGAAACCTAATTGGGAAACAAACAAACAAAACATATAAACAAGTAATTGATTCAGACAAATTAACATTCATGGGCAAAGACTATGAATCAAGTCCTCAGTTGAGCTTTAGTCCCCAGCACAACCCAGAGAACTTAATATCAAGTAATTTTTTTGAAAATAATCCTTTTCAAAAATTTTTATAATATATATATACAGCAAAGTGCACAAATTATAAATGTACAGCTCAATGAATTTTCACAGAGCACACCTGTGTAAACAGCACAGCTCAAGAAACAAAATATGACATGAACCCCAGAAGTTCCCTTTCTAGTCACTCCCCACCACCTATCCTGACCTCTCACACCATGGATTAGTTTTGCTTGTCTGTCAGTTTTCCATATATGGAATCATACAGTATGGGCACCTTCATGTCTTGCTTGGACAGTCATATTTGTGAAATACATTGATTTTGCTTTCAGGTCATTGTGGTTTTCTCATTGCTGTGTAGTAGTGTGTGGTGTGAATAAACCACAATTGCTTTGTTCATTTTCCTATGGATGTGCATCTGAGTGGCTTCTAGTTTGTGGGTACTGCACATAATGCTGCTATGAATTTCTAGTACGTTCCTTATGGAGTATGTACACATTTCTATTAGGTGTGGAATTGCTAGGTCGTGGGAATAGACACTGGCGGCTTCATCTTTACTAGACAGCTCTAGTAGACACTAAAGTGACAGATTTTCAGTTTTCCAAAGTGACTACAAATTTACACACTCACTGACAATGTATGACAATTCTGGTGGCTCCACAGCCATGGCAGAATTCCGTTTAGATAAGCTTTGGTGGAGGAAATGTGGGGTCTGCAGTGAGCACTGCAGCAGCTCTGTGCCCTCAGAGGGTGTGTGTGTCTGGGCGGCATGACTGGGTGAGCACGAACCAGGAGGAAGATTCCATCCCACCAGCATATCCTGATGAGACCTTCAGCACACTGGTACCTGCTGGATGCAGAACCTCACTTCACATGCTCTCAACAATTACCAGAACGGTACAGCACTTACAGCTTCTGTAACACCATAATGTCTCTTCCCCTACCTCTTTAGCCATTCCTTCCCAGTCCCCTTTCCTGTATTCGCCGGGAATGAAGACATATTCCCAGTACTTTCCTAAGTGCTAAGGATATAACAGTGAAGAGCCAGACAATACCTCTGCTCTGATGAAGCTTAAGTTCTAGTGGGGGTGAGGGAAGGCGGTAAATAAATGTCAGGTGTTGAACATTCTATTTAAAAAAATAATAAAACAGAGTAAGAAGATACAGAGTACAAGGAGGATGCTATTTTAAAATTGGTGGCTACAAGATCACCTTACACTAGTTAGAATGGCTATTATCTAAAAGAAGTGTTAGTGAGGCTGTATAGAATAGGGAACACTTGTGCAGTGTTGGTAGGCATCTAAATTGGTAGTCACTATGAAAAATAGTATAGAGGTTCCTCAAGAAATTAAAAATGGAACATCTGATCCAGTAATCCTGCTTCTGGATATATATCTGAAGAAAATGAAATCACTACCTCAAAGAGATATTTACACTACCGTGTTCACTGCAGTATCATTCACAATAGTCATGATATGGAAACAAACCTAAGTGTTCATCAAAGGATGAATGTATTTTTTAAGAATATGTGTATATACAACAGAATGTTACTCAGCCATAAAAAAGGAAATCCTGCCCTTTATGACAGCATGGATGGACCTCGAGGGCATTATGCTAAGTGAAATAAGTCACCTGGAAAAAAGACAAATACTGTATGTTCTCACTTATATGCAGAATCTAAAAAAGCCAAACTCAGATATAGAGAATAGAATAGTAGTTGTCAGTGGTGTAGGGTGAGGAAAATTGGGAAAATGACAGTCAAAGAGTACAAACTTTCAATTATGAGTAAATTCTGGGCAGCTAATGAACAGCATGGTGACTATAACAATACTGTATTAAATACCTGAAAATCATTGAGAGTAAATATTAAATGTTATAACCACCAAAAAAAAAAAATGGTTGTGAAGGAATGGCAGTATTATAATTATTTTGCAACATATACATGCATCAAATCATCACATTGTCACCTTAAACTTACACGTTGTATGCTAATAATATCTCAATAAACCTGGGAAAAATAAAATAAAATGAGTGGTTAGAGGAGTGATAAGGTGACTCTGAGTAGAACCCAGAAGTGAGGGAATAAACTACAAGAAAACAGAGCTCCAGATACAGAGAACCAGACAGTGCAAAGGCCCAGCGGCAGTGTATTCCATTGCTGAAGTAGCACCCCCAGGGCTTATAATTTTACAAAGTGGTCTTCTTGTCAAATAGATGTCTAGCAGTGAAGTGGCAGGGTCAAAGACTTGTGACTTTGTCACTTGACCACTACTTCCTTGAAACCCTTTCCTCTCTTGGCTTCTGTGACACCATACTGTCTCTTCCCCTATCTCTTTAGCCATTCCTTCCCAGTCCCCTTTCCTGTATTTAAGTAAATTTCAGGAGACAGAATAATGCCCCGTCCCCAGATGTCCATGTCATAATCCCCAGAACCTGTGTCTATGTTACCTGTGGCAAAGGGGACTTTGCAGATGTGATTAAGTCAAAGATCTTGAGATAGGAGATGATCCTTGATTATCAGGGTGGGCCCAATGTAATCATAAGGGTTCTTATAAAAGGAAGCCAGGAGACTCAACATCAGAGATGTGACAATGGAAGCAGGGGCCAGGGTCAGAGTGACTGAATACAAGGTCTCAACCAAAGTTAATGGCTTTGAAGAAAGCAGAAGGGGCCACGAGCCAAAGAATGCAGTCTCTAGAAACTGGAAAATGCAAGAGAACACATCTTTCACTAGAGCCTCAGAAGGAATGCAGCCCTGCTGTCCCTTGATGTTAACCTAACGAACCATTCCAAACTGCTGACCTCCAGAACTATAAAATATTAATTTACCTTGCTTTAAGCCACTAAGTTAGTGGTAATTTGTTATAGCAGCCACAGGAATTATATATAGGAATTAACAGCGTGTTGTTCTGAATTTTCTTCTGCTCCCCATCTACATTTACTTTTTTAGGGTTTTCATCCAGTTTGTGACAAACTTGTAAATTTATATCTCTAATCCACTCTGTGCATTTTTTCTACTTGACAGTAATAGATTTTATTTGCTCAGAGGTTCTTTAAGCATTTGCTGGGCATGTGCCTGGATGCTATGAGCCCAAATTCATGTACTCTGTAAGGAAAAAAATTGTATATTCAGAGTTAATCATAGTCTAATCATTACATTTCCTCAGCATATTGCTCAGATAATATCGGATATTTAAATAGCTTAGCATATCCCTACTCTTTTTGAGTGGTGAAACCTCATTATCCTCCCACTTCTCGTTGAAAACTCTGGTTAATCCTTGAACACTTAAAATACAAGGGAAGCCAACTCTAAGCATCACACATCCCGTCAGAAGCAATACATCAGGGGACAATTCTGTGGCTCAGCAAACATGTGTCAACATCTGGAGACACTGTTGGTTGTCACAACTGGGGGGGAAGGGAAGAGCTACTGGCATCCAGCAGGTAGGCACCAGCCAGGGATGCTACTAAATATCCCATAATACACAGGACAGCCCCAACAACAAAAAATTATCTAACTCCAAATGTCAATAGTGCAAAGGCTGAAAAACCCTTTCTAGATGAATCCTGTACAGATGTTTTTTCAACGAGAGTTTGGATTAGCTTGGCAACATTTAACCCAGTATCACAGTTGGAATGTACTTTTAAACACCTCAGAGGCTCTTTTAATCATCTGATTCACATTTTTTTTTCAAACCCTTTCACTGAGTTTCCATTTCTGAATTCTGTTTCTGGAGCAGCCCATACTACATTCATTCCACTCCATATAAACGTACTTGAGTTGCCATGTTCTCCCAAAATCCATTCAAGACGAGACAGATTCTAGAATGCTACATTTTTCAGACATAAGACAGCAAAACCTATCAAAAGATAGTTTACACCTACTTCGGATCACATGGTGCTTGGGAAATTCTTTTGGTTTCTAGCTAACATATATAAGAATATTCATTGGATTGAAAAACACAAATATACACTCTAGACTGTACTTTATGATCTGGGTAATTGTGGATTCAAAGTTATTAACTCTCTTGTGAATCAGATTGAGGTGACTCTCTCTCTTACTGATAAGACTCCCACAGTTACCTCCACAATTTTAGAATGAGCAGTGATCTTTATGTGCCACAATTGTAGTTGTCCAAGGAAATGAGCTCTCATGTTGAGCATTAATTTCTTTGAGTTGTTCTTCCAAAATATCCATAGAGATGAGTAAGATCAGCAGCAAGACTCCACAGAATGTTGATGGCCCAGCACTCCCTGCAGTGACAATATTTGACATCGTTTCCTCTTCTGTAGCCAATGTTACTTAGTTTTTTTTGTTAAGTGTAGCCACTGGCTCTGGGGAAAAAGAGGTGAGAGAAAGCAGAGGAGGATGTCAGTTGCATCTTTCTCTATGGGTAAACGAACTGCAAGAAGGGAGGAAACACCCCACTGTGAATATGCATCCTTTAATAAGTACTACCCTGTTACCTTCCCCAAAAGAATGTTCAATCCCACCAATTTCTGGTTCTCTTCTAGTTAATAATGAATTTTAACAAATTTTAAAGTATTGACAATTTGATGAGTGAAAAAAATGTTATCATATTGTGGAATTCTCCTTTCTCTACTATATTAAATGATTTTTTAAAAAAGATAAACCTATGTTTTAAGCACAGTATAGTCTCTACCACTAGATGCCAGTATTAACACTCACCCTCCCGCAGTCTTGACAACCTACAAGTCTCCAGACTGCCAAATGTCCCCCCTACCTCGCTTTCAACCAGAAACTGAAGAATATCAAGATTGCACTGCTCAAGAAGAGCTGGGATATACGGAAATATCTAAACAGCCAGTATTAGCTCAGTAGTACCCTTTTCTCTCAGCTTCTGTGACACTATGCCCTCCCGGTTTTTTCCACATCTCTGTAGTCTCCTTTTCTATATTTCAGAATACTCCAGGGTCTTCTACTCTCCTATACTTACTCCGTTGGCGTTTTCACCTAGTTCTCAAGCTTTAAATGGAATTTCTAGTGATAAACTCAAAAATGTATATTTCTGCTACATAGATAATGTACCTTCCAAACCAACAGGGGAAGGGATGGCGTTGGGGCATCTGCTACATGATAATGTACCTTCCAAACCAACAGGGGAAGGGATGGCGTTGGGGCAACGGACTCTCCATATGGGGAAGAAAAAGAGCGCACCTCTGTAAGAGGGCTGCCAAGTCCTGCTCAGTTTTCTTGGGCCAGAGGCCTGGACCGTGCTACCTTTGTGAACACCTACGGCGAACGTGGGATTGCCATGTACATAGCAACCTCTAGGTGACTCCAAATGTCAGTGCTCTTCACGAGACCACAAAGAGGGAAACGTGCAGGGAGGCGGGTGAAGGCTGATGATGGCTACGTCCGAGACACGAGGGAAACCAGCAGGGCTGTGAGCTTGCAGTGCGATTCCAGACGGGTCACCCCGCCCTTAGAGCTCAAAACTCAGATGCTGTAAAATGGGCTAACCAAGTGTGTTCGAGAGCGCGTTCCCCGCCCAGCACAGCCGGGGCCGACCGGTGGAGCAAATGCGGTCTCGTTTTAAGGGACCAATCAGAGACCACAAAGGCCTAGTACGACAACCTCTAGAACCAATGGAAAACGGAGAGTCTCCTAGCTTGCCTTCCTAGCGCCAGTCCCGGAGAAATAACGCTGAGGAAAAAACTTTTACTAAGTGCAAATTAGAAGACAAGTCCGCGTCTGGACGACGGGATATTACCCTTACAAAGATGGGTGGAGAAAATTTTCTGAGCAGGTAAAAAAAAAACACCGCACTTCCCCGAGAACTCGCCGGCGGACCCACTAGTCACCCTCGCGCCCAGGGATCCAGAGCGGGAGAGTACGTGCTGCGCGGTGACGTCACGCGCTGGGCCCCGCCCCCAGCCGCCCGCCCTTATAGCGTAACCCTGGCGCGCGCGCACCATTGTGTGGCTGGACTTGGCCGCCGCTGCCGTGAGGCGCGTGTTTGGGTTCTTGCCGTCCCCGCACTCGCACCGCGGCTTCTACCTTGCGGTCCGCCGTTCGACAGCCAGCCCTCGGGCCCCCCCGCCCGCCAAGGACATGCCGCGCGTCTACATAGGACGCCTTAGCTACCACGTCCGGGAGAAGGACATCCAGCGCTTTTTCAGTGGCTATGGTCGCCTCCTCGAAATAGACCTCAAAAATGGGTGAGTTGGACCTGGGCGCCCGCTTCCGCCCTCACTGTTTCGGGCCTGGCGGTGGCGGGACACCCCAAAAAGGAAAAGGCTGCCAAGGCCGCGGCGCCGCGTGGCAGGGCCTCCAAGATGGCGGCGACGCGGGGCCTCGGGAGCGCGCGGGGGTGGCGGTGGCCGCGCGTGCGTGCGCGCCCCCGGCCTAACGGCGCCACGCCTGTCCCGGCTCTCGCACCGCTCTTAGGTACGGCTTCGTGGAGTTCGAGGACTCCCGCGACGCCGACGACGCCGTTTACGAGCTGAACGGCAAGGATCTCTGCGGCGAGCGCGTGATTGTGGAACATGCCCGGGGCCCGCGCCGCGATCGTGACGGCTACAGCTACGGAAGCCGCAGTGAGTCCCAGCCCCGCGCGCTCCGCGTCCTTGGGACCGAGGGGGGGTAGACGCAGGACTAGGGGGGGACCGGGGTGGGGCCTCCCAGCCCAGGCAGGCGCAGTGGGTGGTGTCGTTTGACTCGGGTGTCTCTGGGCCCCGCTGCCTTCACGCCTGTCCGGTGCAGCCACGGGACGCCGGAGCGCGGGGATTGGGTTGTGGGTTTTGCCTAGCCAGGGTTGGGTATTTGGGAGGTTTTTGCTAAGTGGGGAGGTGGGTGGCTTGTGCTGGGCCCCTGTCAGCACTGTCGTGAACTCTACCTACAGAGGAAGTGAGGGATGGCTGTATTTATTGTATCCCCCTTGCTTACCTGTCAGTGCATTTGCTAGAAATGTAAATGTCAGCGTAGAAGTTGGGGGTCAGGCTGGGGTGGAGGTGGGGACGGGGTAAGGGGAGGAGTTTTAGTTTAGATCTGAAACTTATTAAAATTGGCGGGGGCCAAGGAAAATAATATTTTGAAGTAATGTGGTATTTACCACAAGTAAATAAATAAGCTTTATGCTGTATTTGAACTAGTGGGGGCATGTTTTTGGGAGGAGGTGGGGGGATTTTTGGTTATGTTAAATGTTTGATGTTGAAATTGTTGCATGTTGAATTCAAACTTTTTAACAAGTCCTTGATGTTTCAATTTGAAAGTGACCAATGGGGCTGAGGCTGTGTCCACTGAGGCTAAGATGACTGCCTTTCCTGATTGGCCTTGGCTTTTCCATACATTGTGTGACCCTTGCCCTATGACCCTTTGGCTGACCTTACCGGAAGCCATGACGACAGCAGCCTTTTGCCATTAGACGCAGGGTGATGGTGAGGATTCCAAGGGTTAGACAAAACTGGTTAATCTGAACTAGGTGACTGTTACCTTGCGTGTTTTGTGGCCAAACCACCACCAAAAACCTCACACTGTGATGTAAGTACTTAGTGTAACTAGTAAACATTTTTGTAAAATGTAGAAATGCATGTAATCAGTTAAGTTTTATATTTTACAATGTTCTGTAAAATAAAACTTAGCGAGGTAAATTGAATAAAGGAGCAGTCACTCTCTAACAGATTGTAGGAGAAGTTTAGTTGGATTTAGTCTATTTGGCTTGCCCTTAACTTAATTTGTGGCAAATCACAATTGTATGAAAGGTTTAGCATATAATAGCAAAGTCCTACTCCAGTAAATAAAAGTTGATATGTTTGTACTAACTTTCAAAAACGTTATGGATTTCTATCATTACAAAGCATCTAATTGTTCCCTTCGTATGATAAAGGTGGTGGAGGTGGATACAGCAGTCGGAGAACTTCTGGCAGAGACAAATATGGACCACCTGTTCGTACAGAATTCAGACTTATTGTAGAAAATCTTTCAAGTCGTTGCAGTTGGCAAGATTTAAAGGTATGTGCTATAATTCAAAGTAAAAATACTAATGTTTACAGCATAGGCTCATATTTTACTTTTCCATTTCCGAGAGGTATATAATATGTAGATGTTTAGATTTTTGGGCCTGACCTGTCTTGTTGCTCTTTTAGGATTTCATGAGACAAGCAGGTGAAGTAACCTATGCGGATGCTCACAAAGAACGCACAAATGAAGGTGTAATTGAGTTTCGCTCCTACTCTGACATGAAGCGTGCTTTGGATAAACTGGATGGTACAGAAATAAATGGCAGAAATATTAGGCTCATTGAAGATAAAGCACGAACAAGCCATAGGCGGTCTTACTCTGGAAGCAGATCAAGGTAACTTGAAGGATGTGGAGAAGAGAGAAAATATTTGTTAATGAAGGAAGACCAGCCATATTTTCGTTAATACTTAATTAAAATTTGATCAGTTCTTAGTTATACATAATTGGGTCCTCTTCCAGATGTTTTGATGGTAGATGTAATTTGTAGTGAGCAACTTGTCTATTGCTTTTCATGACACATTCATGTTGATGTTTTGAGATTATGATATTATTGTGGTTCTTACAGATCACGGTCTAGAAGAAGGTCACGAAGTAGGAGTCGCAGGAGCAGCCGCAGTAGATCACGAAGTGTCTCAAAAAGTCGCTCCCGGTAAATAATGTTGGGTCTTTTTCTGCAGTTTGTGGAGTACTTATTCTTGCAAGGTATTGATAAAGAATCTGGCTTTTCTTGTTCAGCTCTAGGTCTCGGAGCAAAGGTCGATCACGTTCTCGGTCAAAAGGCAGGAAGTCTAGATCAAAGAGCAAATCTAAGCCCAAGTCTGATCGGGGCTCCCGTTCGCGCTCTCGAAGCAGATCTAAGGATGAGTATGAGAAATCTCAAAGCAGATCTCGTTCTCGTTCCCCCAAAGAAAATGGAAAAGGTGATATAAAGTCGAAATCTAGATCAAGGAGCCAGTCTCGTTCCAATACACCCGCACCTCCTCCACCCTCAAAGGCTCATTCTACATCCCCTCCACCAAAAAGAGCTTCAAGATCCCGTTCTAGATCCCGTTCAAAGTCAAGGTCACGGTCCAGATCGAGTTCCAGAGATTAACCCAGAACTCTATGTTCTTTGCACACTATTACGGAACACTTTCCTACTTGCTTAGGCAGTTACTCTTCCATTTATACTTGGCCTCTTCTGCAAGAGGAAATTTCCTGAAAACAAGGGCACACAAATTTGATATGTGGCCAAATTTGATGAAAAAGATGAGGTTCTAAAGAAATGGTGGCATGAAGACCTTCTCCCTTCTTTATAGAATTAAGATAACTTTTGATTTTATAGCTTTTGAGCTAAAATAACTTTTGTAAAGATTAAGCTCATTTAGATTTTTTTTTTTTTTTTTTTTTTTTTTTTAACAATAGTGTTGAAAGACTTTAGTGTAAGTTTGAAGTTTATTTTCTTATTGGCCGAATATCCTGTGAAAAAAGAATGTTCTTTTGTTTGTTTGCTTACTTTTAAATTAACTTTCAAGCTTTGGATACTGAAGGCTTTAGAGGGAGAACTCATTTTGCAATTATGTTGGCTTTTTATAAAGCTTGAGTTACATAAGATTTCAATAAAAGTTTGCTACCAAGATGATTGCCTTATTGAATAGGTCACTATTAATTCCTTTAAATGTTGATATCTGCTGTTCGTGGAAACTATAAATTCTACTTAAGTGTGTGTAAAACAAGGCAAGCCTCAGACCAGCAATAAATTATTCAATTTGGATAACATTTTGTGCTATTAAATTTGCCAAAGTCATTGTATTTGCCCCTTTCACATGTTAAGTTAAAAATAAAAGATATTTTGTAGTCAACCTGTTACACAGTTTTGCTTAAATTAATGGATTTTACATAATGAAACTTTCAAACTTTGAACTCTTGAAGAAATAGCACTTAATACTTGGTATCTCATACAGTCTGGTAACCCTACTTTCTGGAAGTGGTCAGTATAACTAGTGTTTTGTTAGAGTACGGTTCCATGTTCTTTAATATTTGTTACATAAAAATAGAAGTGGCCTTTCATCAGAAAGTTAGTATACAATTGTTCAAGTACAAAAGCAAATGCATTTTCTTTTGAAAGACGATATTTAACAGGCACTTAACAAATCACTTGGGAAAATCAGTTGCTGATTAAAGTCAAATTTCACCCAGTAATGTCTCCTTTGCAGTTCGGGTTATATGTTAATTGCTTAGATCATCCTTGTAAATTTTACAACACAAGGTTAGAAGGGGAATGGGTAAACTAAGTTTTTTGTTCTTATGAATGAAGCAATGAAATTGGAGACCAAATTATACTATAAATTTGTAGGAGTTGCTTGATTATCAATTAGTTCATATAGCAGTAAGCCTAACTGAAATGGCAGTTTGAGAAATGAATTAACTTTATATCTTTGTTCAGATACTGTCCTTTAAAATAAGCACTCATTAAACATTTACTGTCTTTTAAGAGCTTTTGCTAGGTAAAGTACCAAGGGTTGGGTCATGGTGATACACTGCTCATTGTGCCACAGGCATACAGCCAGTGTGTAGGATCAGTTAATCCAGAAGGGATATGTAATAAAGCTGCATGAAAAAATCAAGGCAAAGATCTAAGTGTCAAAACTGCAGAGTAGCTAGGAATACTTAATGAGTAAAATGACTTGTTCTTAAATTCCTTGGATTGTTACAAAATCTTAGAACCTGATCTTGGAAATGTAATGCCTCAAAAGATTGATGCTTCTTCCATGACCCTATTTTCTTTATTTTGATATTTTTTAATTTAGATGTTTATAAGAAATGGAGTTTTTTACTAATATGAATTTCAGGAAAGTAGTGTCCATAATTATAGTTTATTATTTTGCGAACTTGAAAGAACAAGTTAATGACGAGGCAAGCCTCCATTGCCTTTAGAATTTAGTGTTTAAAGACAAGTTAGTTTAAGGCTTGCCTTTTACCAAAGTTCTCTTGTTTCAGGGAAAGAAAGCTTTGGGAGGAGATTACATTGTGAAATTTGACTCTCAAAGTGTGCAACATCCTCATGTTAATGTTACATCACAGGTGTGATAGGTTTGTCTACATTGTTAGCTGGCCTCGTAGTGGATATAGGTAAATTCCTGCATCCATAAAAATTTTCTGGTAATTAGCAAAGGCCAATTTACTAAAAATTTAATCTTATTCCATATCTCTGCCTATGTCATTAGGTAAACCACTATTCATAGCATTGGCCCACTTGAGAACAGAGTAGATAAAATGTTTAGTTCCTTGCTAATTTGTGAATTGAATCTGGCAATCCAACATGCCACATACTGATCTGTAACTAGATGGCGTATTAAGCTAATAACAAAATAGAAGTGAGCATCATCTTAATTCTCCATTTTGAGTTTTATTAACACCATAGTACCTCTAGCCTGTTTTAAGTTCTACCTGCCCCTCCTGTGTTGTTACCATCCTTCATCTTGATTTCATCTTTCTCCCACTTTTGTTAACCTATTTTATGCTTTATGTCCTCAATAAAATGCTTACTGAGGGAAAGGCTTGTTTTGAATTTATTGTATATACCCACTTAGTGCAAATTCTTGGCAAGTGGACTCTTGAATTGGAGTTGTTCCTGACTTGAAAAAGATCTTGTTTTTACATCCTCAAAAACAAATTGGGGATCAACATAGTCATTACCTATTTTTATGCTTTCAGTCTCATAAAGTAGTAGGGATAAACCCTCGGATCATGAAGGTTAAAGGTTAATATGTGGAAAGTACTTAGAACAGTACCATCAAATGCTATCTGCTAGCTATTATGAAGAATTAAAAACTCCAAATCGGGGTGGGGTAAATAATCTTTGTTGTATTAACCTTGCTTTATTTTCACATAAAATTTACCCATTTTTATCTTTTAGCAGTTAGAACATTTTCCATGGCAATTTATGCTTAAGAACCATGACATTTTTATTTACCTTGTTTTCAGAAAGCACTGTTTTCTGATTTCTTTCAGCTTCAGTCCTGTGGCAGTGGAACGTTTCGTTTACCTAAGTTCTGATCTAATAATTACAAAAGTAATGTGTACTTGGATAATACAGTATCAGAGCCCACAAACTATATTTTAGAGCTCTTAAAAAGTTCAGCAATCTAGTAAATTATTAGTTTACCCTAATTTTTTTGCTTTTTGAGGCGGCAACTTTATCTTAAATAAAATGCATATTTGTACCCCATTTCACTATGTATGCTTCATTTGATAAAAGGATTAGTTCACATAATTACTTGTAGTTTGTCTTCCAGATTCTAAACAGTTTGTTTAGAATTGCCTAGCTATCTTATGGCAGCCCTCTATGTGGACCACAAGTATAGTCCTTTACTGACCTCAATTAACTTCACATTTGAATCATGGTTCAAAAATCAGAAGATACTAAGAGTAACATTAAACTCCACCTTTGATCCCTTAGAGGAAACCAGGATTATTAGGTCCTTATGCATCCTTTTGAGGATGCAAATCTAGAAAGATTCACATTGCCAAGGTAGTTTCATTATAGCTCATTTATGTATGAAGGCAAGTATATATACTGTCATACCTCAAACTAAGAAGTTAGAAATTAAATTTATGTTCACTGTTAACATCTGTATATTTGCACCCAATTTTGAGATCATTTTTAAGTATTATTAGCATGAAGATTTGAAAGCTGAGGGTTCTTATACGAATAACAATGCCTGTTTTAGATACTCAATTCCTCAGTGAAAAGCACTCAAGAAATTAGGATAAAGAGGCTCAGTATAGAATGAGTAGAGTTTAATTCACAAAATTTCAAACTTGAAAAACTTTGGAGTATAGTACAACTATCTTGTATTTTGTATTACATATTTTTTCCTGAGGTATCTGAAAGTAAGACATCTTGCTGTTTTATCTCTAAAAAACATTATTTCCTAGGAAAGGGGGCATTTGCTTATACAATTATGGTATGTATCAAAACTAGGAAATTGGCATTGATAAATACTGTTGTCTAATCCGTAGCACATATTTATATTTCATTAGTTGTTCTATAATGTCCTTTATATTTTTTCCCATTGGTCCTGGATCTTTTGCTGCATTTTGTTGTCATGGCTATTTAGTCTCTTAATCTGGAGTAGGTCTTCAGCCTTTTTCTTGACCTTTTTTTTTTAAGAGTAAAGTATATTTATTTTATAGAATTTCCCTTAATTTGGGCTTTCCTGATGTCTCATGTCT
>NW_006442491.1:27679874-27681316 GCF_000325575.1 Pteropus alecto
ATGCATCTTATCTAGTGTCACATTATAATAACCTGGGTCATTTATAAAGTCACTTTTTCCCTTTATAATCAATAATTTGGTAACTGTAATCTCAATACCCAGTTCCTTATCATACTCACCCACTATGAAAATTTGTTGATTTTCTAAATTCTATTCATTGGCATTCTGTAAGGAAGTGCTTTCTGTGGAGGATAGACTTTTAGAGGTAAAGTTGAAATGTCTTTTTTTGTTTTTAAGAGGAGAGGGAGCCAATCATTTAACAATATATGTCCCACTTCTTCCCCCAGAAAACTGAAGGAAATCCTAGACATTTCAGCTAAATATAGTTCAGTATATACCTATAAAAGATGTCCTGAAGTCTCAATCTACAAGTCCCCCTGCTTTAAGACTGCTTGGGTGTCCGTTTTTTTTCATGTTGGCAGCCATTGATGACCTTTGCCTACATCCATTCAACCATGAAGCCTGATTTTAAACTTTTTCAAGTTCTCTTTATTAATGATACTTTATCTTTGGTCAGTGGTAGTCAATTCAAGTTGCCTCCTGAGTTTTTTTGAAACAACCCTAAGAATTGTAGCAACTTCCTTGCTTTTCTGGTATGCTAAGATTTCCAAGCTCATGTTTTTAGTCCCATACCTGGAATTAGTCATTTCTCTAAGGAGCCCTGATTATTTTTATTTGACAGTATTTAGTGACCATAATCTGGGCCCTTGCGGTGTTCATTGCTACTAGTTTATTCATAGGCCTTTTCAGCAGATAAAACCAGAGGACCCATTGCCTGATTCTCCTTCAGGCCACAGACATCATGTGAAGGTTCTTGTGAAGGTTCTCTTCAGGCTAACCATCCCCTTGACTCTGTCTCAATGCATGCAGCAGTTTTGAATCTCCTAACCATCTCAGTTGTGCTGTGCTCTGATTTGTGTCTCTCTTACCCAGTGGAGCCCACTAGTAGACAGCACTCTGTAGCTTGTAGCCTCCTTGCCCTACTGATGCTTCCTCAGCTGAATTCTGGGCCACTTCTCTTGTACCTTCAAGAGAGTTTAAAGCAGATAATGTGTCATCTTACTCTGGGTAATAGGAGTAGAGGAAGAAGGAAGTTCAAAACCTAAATTTCAGTCTTATTCTGGGGTAGACATCAGCATTGTAATCGGAATGAGCAAATAAGATCTTAAATTAGCTTTCAGCCACCTTTGCTATAGATGACATTGCCCTGCAGGCGTAGCAGGAACTCAAGCTCAAAGCCAGATAGCTGTGGCAGTGATTGTAATAAGAGGATTGATGCTTCATAGATGTTTTCAGGAAGCCCTCAAAGAGTATATCACCTTAAAATGCTGTGGTCCCAAGTCACATTCAGTAAACACTTATTTAAGGCCTTACCAGATGTGTGGTAGATTAGATTACTGTCAGATTTTATATATTTATGTACACATAAATACATGTATTTC
>NW_006442491.1:27681373-27713909 GCF_000325575.1 Pteropus alecto
AGTACTTCCCATCCCTTGATTTTGACCATGGAATCTTAACAAGCTTGACATATTTAGTAGGTTAGATATTGTCTTCCCTTCTCTCAAAGATGCCTACCTTCTAATCTCAGAAACGTGAATATGTTACCTTACAGATTAAAAGGGATTTTGCAGCTGTGATTAAATTAAGGCCTGGAAATGGGATAATTCTGGTGAGCCCAGTGTAATCACAAAAATAATTCCCTAAAACTTCTGGAAAGGGCACTGTGCTGCCCACACCTTGATCTTGTCCCAGCAAAACCCATTTTGGACTTCTGATCTCCAGAAATGTTGGATAAATTTATTTTTTAACTGCCGAATCTGTGGTAATTTGTTAATAGCTACAGGAAACAACATAACTAAAGGCTGAAGAAGCACAAATGAGCTTGGTCTTTTGCATCTCTGCCATTGCCATGAGAATAATTGTCACGCAATGACACTATGAAGGTGACTATGACCGTTGGCACTTTGTAAGAGGATCAGTTACTTGACCGACTTTACTGTTGGTTTCTGTGGTGGTCAGAATAATAGTCCTCCAAAGATGGCCACATCTTAATTCTTGGAACCTGTAAATATGCTATTTTATATAGCAAGGGGGAATTAAGGTTGCAAATGAAATTAAATTTGCTAATCAGTTTACCATAAAAAAAGGAAGATTATCTTGGATTATCTGGGTGAGCCCCATATATTCACAAGGGTCCTTAAAAGATGGGAAAAGAAGACAAAAGTTAGAATCAGTGATGTGATATGGAAAACTCTTTTACTGTCCAGTGCTTGCTTTGATGATGGAGAAAGGGGCCTCAAGCCAAGGAAAGTGGACAGCCTCTAGAAATGATAAAGGCAAGAAAACGAATTCTAGAGCCTCCATAAAGGAATGCATCTCTGCTGACACCGTGAGATCTAGTGAGTCCCATTTTTAGACTTTTGACCTCCAGAACGAGATAGTTTGTGTTGTTTTAAGCTAGTAACCATGTGGTAATGTATATTCAGCAGCAAGAGAAAACTAAAACAGCTTGATCAAGTGATTTTTTTTCATTGAGTTCCTTAGCTTCACTGTGTAAAATATGAACCCTAACAGTAGGTTGAGAACATGGTTCAGATATTTAGCAAGGTGGGGTAGGGGAAATAGCTGAGGCTCTGGCCCTCACTGAGACAATTTTTTCTAATGGTTACAAATAAAGCTTCCATTCCCAAAGCCAAATACAAATTTTGTCAGTCTATGATGTGCTGGATAACATACACTCATGCCCAGAATAAAACAGGACTTGAAGTTAACTATATTTGGTGGAAACTCGGGCCACCCCTGCCTTTCCTACTATGGGGCCCACAAAACGCATAGTCTGGGGATGGAGGATGTCCAGTCTTTATACAGGGGGTTCAGGTCCAGCTCCCAGTATCACATGGATCCAAGATCCCATCTCATGACATTATGCGTGTGATGAAACTCGAGTCTCTAGCAGCTGGTTACTGTCAGTCTCTATCCAATAACTACCTCCAGGACAAGGGAGCCATCAGGCCACCCACTCCTCGCTGTTTCCTTCTCTGTTTCTAACTCCTTCTGACTTCTTCTTGCAAGTTCAATTAATTTTCTTCCTTCTTGGCTTGTTTACTTGTTTCTTTTATTGTAATATTTTATCCAGGATTTTCAGGTGTTTGTGCTAGAAAGGGCTCCCTATTAGCAAAGCCTGCCATGTTGCTGGACCCAGAAGTGTTTATGCACTTACATGAAGGGCATATCCTGATGATTTTCTTAGAATATGTGATTTAAAATCTGTAGGAACAGAAAGGTGTGGGCTGCTTACAAACAACACTTCTCAGTGCTTCTATTCATCACTTCAAAGATGTTGGGGTCTTGAGTAAGGGCATAAGTTGGAGGGGACACTGGGGACACTGGGGGCTGTGACTTGAG
Source organism: Pteropus alecto (assembly GCF_000325575.1). Taxonomy (NCBI): domain Eukaryota; kingdom Metazoa; phylum Chordata; class Mammalia; order Chiroptera; family Pteropodidae; genus Pteropus; species Pteropus alecto. The sequence goes on from NW_006442491.1 coordinate 27,683,301, forward strand.
AAAAGGATTGGATGTGTTCACCTCCTCCGGAGGGCACAGTGGACCAGCAGAGCTAACTCTGGCTGTATAAGAGGCAGAACCTTTCCCAAATCTCATCGGCCTGGGAGGGATCTCCATCCCTGAAGGTGTCCAAGCAAGCCAGCCCACCAACATGCTGTTAATGAGCGGAAAAATAGTGTCTCAGCAACTCAAATCTGTGGCGTTCATTCCTGGGTCCCCCAGCTCAGATTCTACTTGTCTGGCTTAATCACTGTCTCAAAGAAGATGCATGCTATTGAGAAGCCATATGTTTGCATAGTTTCACCACTCTATTTAACTCTTCTGAATACCTAAAATAAACCCTTTGGAATCCAGAACAAGCACAATCTGGGTAGAGATGAGAGAAAAATGAGCTGATGGTTGTGTGCGTGTTGGTGTGTATAAAGAAACTTCTATTGTTATGGCAACCAGCATCCTCAACTGATGCAATTCTGTTCCCAATAATACAAGATGTGATTAAAAATTGACATTGCAGCTAGAAAGAACGCACGCAACACATTGGCGTGGCAACCAGAATAAAGTCTGCGTAAATTTAAACCTGATTACGGCAATTTGGGGATTTTACCTACAATTAGGAATCTTTTTCTCATCAGGACTTGAAGTCAGGAGTCTTTAGGTCTGACCTGTGGTCACAGCCTTAGGCCAAATTGACCTCAATGTCCTTTTCTGTAAAATAAGGAATTCGATTAAATCATTGGTGTGGGAGAGGGGGCTAGGGCTCTGGAATGTACCAAGAGTTACTATCTTTTCATCTGTATGCAGTACATCATTTAGTCAACAAATATTTATTGAGTACCCACTCAGCATCCACCTCTGTGCTGGGCGCTAGGGATACAAAACTGTTTCCTTCCTTCCTTGGAGTTTGCAGTTTCTTACATCTTGAATTACACAAATCTTGTGAAGTTAGAGCTGTGATATGTGTAAGAAATGTACTTTGTGCTACCGAAACCAGTAAAGGGAGATTGACTAGTTAGATCTTGTGCAGACAGGGAGATCAGCTGAGGAAACAAGCCCTGAAGAGCAGTGACTTGCTCAAGGCAACACCACAACAGGAGCCATTACGGAAAACCACACACCATGAAGTGAGTGACAGTCTACAAATGGAGAAATGGAGGACAGGAAGGATACAGTGATGTGCTCCAGGTCACACTATCAGCCAGTGGTAGTTGGGTCATCCAAACACAGTCACAGCTAATGCCACCTTTAACTCAGGCAGAGCCGGGGCAGAATCCACGCTGCTCGGGGCCTCCTTTCCCCTGGTCCTACAGCCCTTCACCCTTCCTGAGGCCGTTTCGGGTGCTCCTCAGCTTGCCTTCTGCAGGTGGGGGGCAGGCGCGATGAGAAGGCGTTGGACAGCGCAGCGACCCGTCTGGGGTGCATACTGGAGTACAGAAGCCTCGTTTTCGGTCACTGACTGTTCAGCCTGGGGGCCCACCAGGCTCCCTCTTCCGGCTTGGTGGTCCCCGTAACCCCCTGCGTGCTGCTGCTGTGATGCAGGGGGGCGGGGGACAGAAAAAAATCTCGACCCTTCTCGCCCACGCAGCAGTCCGGCACAAGCTGGAGAAGACATTAGGCCCACGCGGCTAGACCTCGCAGGAAGGCAAAAGGGCGCGGGCGCCGCGGAACCCTCGGGCGCCGCGGAACCCACGTCCCCCAAACCTGTGCGGCGCGCCGTCTGCTGCCCGCGTCCTGCAGGGAGACGGGTCCGCCCCCCAGTGCGCGCAGGCGCGTACCGCGCGGGGCTCGGACAGTAGCTCAGCGCTCGGCGGCCACAGGCTGGCCTCGCAGGTAGGGAGCCCGCGGGCGCTGGCCTCGGACCCGGGGCTGAGGGATCGCTGCGCCACCCGGCCCCGCCCCGCACGGCGAGGGCTCAGAGCCGCGGCCCGGGTGCGCGATCCTTCCGAGCGTCTCCCGCGGGCGGCGGGGCTGGGGAGGAGGTTCGGGAGAGCGGGAGCGGAAGGGGTATGGGCGGAGTGGAGGGCCTGGCGGGTGCGGGTCTGGAGGGCCCGGCGGGCGCGTCCGCCGTGCTGCCACCGGCCGAGATTTGGAGGCTGGGAGGGAGGAGGCTTCGTTTTTAGAGAAATGCAATCAATTAAGAGTTTTTCATTAATGGAAAGAAGGGTGTAGTAAAGGGCGGGGTTGTGGTTTTCTTAGGAAATGGGTCATTTGGCAAACTTTCCTTCCGTTCATTTCCAATTTTTATAACGGAAAATTGGATGATGATGATGATGATGATTTTTTTTTTTTTTTTTTGGCTGTAAAGGGAAAGAATAAAAAGAATTCCGCCATTTTGGCGTTTTAAAAAGTAGTCATTCTGCGGGGCTGACAGATCAGTGACCTCCCCTACCGCCGCCGTCTATCCTAGTCCCGTGAGGACTCGGAAGGCGGGCGGCGGGTCTGGATCCTGAACCCCACTTCCACCCCCTAGGGCGTCCCAGCCGCGTCGGGAGTATTCGTCTGGAGCACTAGCTCCCCCACCCGCAACACCTAGAGCGAGAGCATTTATGGAGCGTCTGTTGTATACGAGGGCTTGGGCAAAGGGTGGGGGAAACCTTGGCCGACAGACCAGGAGAAAATAAACACGGCACATTCGTTCAGTAAATATTTATTGAGCATCTGCTATGTGCCAGACACCGCACTGGGCTGGGGATCCAACGGTTGTTTTAGATCGGTTCCATGGAAACAGACTCTGAGAGGGAGGTTTGAGTGCAGGGCTGGTTATTGGGGTGCCCTTTGGAATGTCACCCGTAGAGGAGTGAGGACAGCACCGTGGTTGGGCAGAGGGAGAAATCGAACTGCCGATGCAGTCTCAACAGTGGAGTCAGCCTGTCCCAAGAGAAGCTCTGGAGCTGGGATGGCCTTGCAGAGGTGTCCCAAACTGAGGCAAGGGAGCAGGGCCTATATACCCGGAATCGACTAGTCGGGAGATAGCTGCTTCCAGGAGAGGGCACTTGGGCGAGGCAGCTCCCCTGGCTGAGGGCAATTGGGAGAGAAGCTGACAGCTTGAGGGCTTCTAGTGACAGCCTTGGGACCTCCCATTTTATCTCCTCCTCTCCCAGCCCCAGAGCAGCACAGGAGGAGGAAATACTATTCTAGTCCCTAAGGCAAGAATGGCTAAGCCGTTTATGAATTTCAGTGCCTTTTATTTTTCTTTTACATTATTGACCACTCTTTACTCTCAGCTCTCTGATTCATTCATTCATTCAGTGGCTATTTGTGGAGTGCAATCTCTAGATCAGACTCTTTGCACACCAGGCGCCCTGTTGTTTCTGGGAGGAGACACAGACAATCTAACTGTTGATGCATAGTTAGATTGTGGTGGAGTGGAGCACAGGAGAGGGAGTGGTTAACTGTGGGGGTGGATTCTGGGAAGGTTTCAGAAAAGAGGTGTCACTCAAGCTGGATCTTGAAGGATGATTAGAATTTTCTAGAAATATGAGATGTGGAAAGGTACCAAGAAGAAGGAACAGCATGTGCAGAAGCTAAAGAAGCGGGGTTCTGAAGGTGTGATCAAGCTGCAGGGATAGGAGTGGACGGATTCCTTGCACCTGGCTCAGGCCTGGGAGCCATACGACATGTTGTGCTGCCATGTGGACCTAGTAGGTTGATGCTTATGAAAATGCTGCAAATCTAAGGGGTGATAGTGGTAAAGGAAAGGTGAATTCAAATCATAGAGACAGCAGTGCCAGGCCTCAGAAAATCTAGTGGTTTAGTTGGTGAGAAAGAACACAGAAACAGTAGGTCCTGGTAGCTAGGAGCCCACAACCACATGTGATGGGTTTCAATATCATAGGTGCTCTAGATTCTCTCCCCTCCTGCACATTCAAGGACTTGTCTTCTACAATTATTCTTTTTTTTTTCTTTCAAATGTTTTATTGTGAAGTATATCATACGTACAAGAGCCTGTATGAAACTTCCATAACCGGTCTCGACACGGCTTCTTCCTTATATCTAGAACTATTCTTTTTCTATTGCACTGTCAGTTTTTTCCTCTCTATAGGCTCATTTTGGTCAGCTAGAAACATCTGGTAACATTTCCTAGTTTAAAGGACAAAACAAACAAAAACCCCTTTCTTGAGACCACATCACTCTCCAAATTCCAACCTCCATTTCCATGCTCTCCTTCATATTCCGACTCCTTGAAAAAATTTTAGACCCATCATTCCTACTTTGTTTTCTCCCATTCTCCTACAGGACCGGTTCTTATAGTCAGTTTCCCCACTAGAATGTAGACTCTTGCATTCAGAGGTGTTTGTTTTGTTCACTGATAAATCTGCATTGCTTTGGCATATAGTAGGCGCTCAATAATATTTGAACTAATCAACGATTTCTCTTTAGAGCCCACTCCGATCAGGTTTTCGTGTCCACACCTCTTCTGAAATGGCTGTCATCAAGGTTTCGGATGACCTCCTTATTGCTAAAATGGTCAGCTCTCAGCCCTCATCTGACTTAATCTATCAGTGGCATTTAACGCCATTGAGCAGTCCCACTTTCCCGAACACTTGCCTCACATATCCTCCAGAAGCCCAGACTCTTCTGTGTTCCCTTTCACTTCATTGCAGGCTCCTTAAACCTTTTTTGCTAGATCTTCCACTTCACAACCTATAAATAGTGGTGAGCTCCAAGGCTTTTTCTTTATTCTTAGTCCTAGGGGTTTTGATGCCATCTATACATGATGGTTTTCAAATTTATGTCTCCAACCTTAACCTTATTTCTGGAATATAAATTTCACAAGAGCACTTTGTCTCATTTGAGACTGTATTCCCAGAGCACAGAATGTTGCTGTCACTTAGTTGACCCTCCAATGTGTGCTGAAGAAAAGGCAGCAAACCTGAAGAGAAGGGCAGTCCTGTCGGTCACTCTTGATAGACCTGAAACATATGATACGTTTTGAAACAGAATGGAATTCTTTCAAGACTAACCACATTCACTCTTAATGACCACCAGTATTTTGAATAAAAAGACTGACTCTATTAAAAAGAACTTAAAATGGTACAAGTATGTCAGCTGTGCAAAGCAAAATATTTGGAATTGAAATTCAGGAAATTCTATTTTATAATGTAAAATTTTTAAATTAAATTAAAAATTTTAAATGGTTTGAGTGTTGCCTTAATCAGGTTATATGTCTCACCTTTGCCTACCTAATTATAATATGGTAGGCATATGATATGAAGGATGGACTTTGTATTTTAGGAAGGAAAAGCTGGGAAATAAATGAATGCATAAGAACAGCAGGAAGGAGGGTGGGAGAGAGTGACCAATACAAGCTGATTTTGCAAGCAAGTAGTTTACATGTTACTGGCCATAAGCTACGAAGCTCCCTAAAATTTCTGTTAAAAAGGACTGTATTAGTATTTGTTGAAGGCCTGCTGGTATCAAGATTTCACATATTTTTTCCTTTAATCTTTACCAAAGCCCTTTGAAGTAGATACCATTACCAGTTCATTTTAAACATGAGGAAACTGAGCTAAGATAGGGTAAGCTACTTACACAGAGCCACAGGTGTTAGGTGGTGGAAGTGGTGGAACAGGTGATGCAAACTGTCTTAACTCTGTCTTAAGCCTAGGCCCACATTCTTTCTTTTAACCTGTATGCCAGAAGCCATTGTCAAGTACTGCTAACACCTTAAAGCAACCAGATGCTTTTTAATAACAAATTGAAATTACTGAAAGCCAACACAAATTTATTGAGCACCTACTGTGTGCCAGGCAACATTCTAAGTGCTAGGGATATAGCAGTGAACAAGACAGATAATGTCTGCCCTCATGGAACTTACATTTATGTGGGGATGACTGATCAAACACAAATAAATAATGAGGGAGGTGAAGGAAATAAACACAGTCATGAGATAAGAAGTAGTGAGCAGGGATGAGGGGTGTGTGGCTCTAAACTGAGTGTCAGGAAAGACTTCAGAAGAGGTGTCCACTGAGCGAAGGCCTGGAGGATGGGAAGGAGGCAGGCAAGCAGAGAGCTTGGGAAAGAGCATTCCAGGGGGAGAAACAAGGGCAAAGTCTCTGAGGTGGGAATGTGTGTCAAGCAATAGAAGGAAACCAGAGCCTGTCGAGAGTGGAGAACATGGGGAGGAGGGTGGAGGATGAGGCCAGAGAGAGGAAGACAGGTTATATTCTGTAGGGTAAAGCACTTTGATTTTATTCTAAGGGCAGTGCAGAGCTAGGAAAGAATTTTGGATAGGGAAATTATGTGATGTAATTCACAATTTTAAATCTCTCTCTTACCGGAGAATACACTGTAGGGAGCAGGAGAGGAAGAAAGGAAATGGTTTAGGAGGCAATTTAGGAGGCAGTCCAAGGAGAGCTGATGGTGTTTGGGACTAGCACGGTGGCAATGGAGATAGAGAGAAGTGGTCAGACTTTGAGGTGTGTTTGGGAGGTGGAGCCGACAGGTAATTATGTATAAAGTTGTGCTGTCCAATACATATGGCCGCTGTGGCTATTTAAATTTAATTCAAATGAAATAAGATTAAAAATTCCATTCCTCAAGTCACACTAGTTGCTTTTCAAGTGCTCAGTAACCACATGTGGCTAGTGGCTACGGTGTTGAACAGTATAGGTATAGGACATTTCCATCATCACAGAAAAATTCTACTGGGCAGTGCTGGTAAGGCATCTAGGACACTGGCCGACACATTTGAGCAGTTAAGTAATGATAGATATTAAGTATATTTGTTATGTCACTAGGTCTCCCCCCCCATATTTACCTGTTCAACCACCTCTTTATTAAAGCAAAATCATGCATTACCTGGCTTCTCATACACTTCCTCTTTGCTTTTCAGATGCATGCATTTATTCGACAGATGTTCGAGTGCCCACTGTGCTTGGGGAGGGAGTGGTGGACAGGAGGGCATAAAAGAATGTGGTCAGGAAATATCACCTCCCAGGAAAATGGACCTGTACAGTGAGGGAGAACCTGGTGCTTGAGGGCTCTGAGTCCCCAGAGGGAGAAAGGAAGTGATTCTAGTGGGGATGGAGGTGGGGTTGACAAAGTGGGGAGTTTGGACTTGGCCTGGGCCATGTCATGAAGACAGATGGCCAGACAGAATCTTGGCCTGAGACATACTTCCCCAAGTCAGTTCTATATGTCACAGTTTACAAAGCACCCTCACACATGCCCATCTTATGAGAATGGGAGAAGTGCAAGGCTTGGCCAGAGCCCTCACCTGGGTGACCTGGTTACGGCAGGAGCCAGACTTGATGCTGGGCTTTTAAGACACCCTACTCCCCTAGGGCTGAGGCTTTTCTCTTAGGGTAGGCAGCTCCTCCTCTCAAAAGCCCTCTCCCTCTCTGATCACCCTGGGGGTTATGTTCTGCATGTAGGCCTACCAGGATGGAGGGACATGCTAAAATGGAGGTGCTGAGGACACTGAAGGGGCCCCCCACAGGGGAGGTCAGCGTACACCTGGTGGCCAGAGACAGCCCAGGTTCCAGCTCTCACCTGCCTACTACTGCCTTCATCATTCCAGGTGGGCCAAGCCAGGGGTCTGGGGAGGAGGAGCATCCCTATACCTGCCCAAGCAGGTGTGGATCCTGGGGAGGAGATGATACTTTTCTCCTGCCTACACACATGCATGGCAGGATTGCGGCAGAGCTCACCTGTGTCGTATCTGTCCGTATATCTGTTCGCAGCCAGCTCGGCCACCCTTGGCCTGCCCAGCAGTGCCCTGGATGTGTCCTGCTTTCCGCGGGAGCCGATTCATGTGAGCGCCCCGGAGCGAGTGACCAGCAGCGAACCTGCCACGGCCACCGTTCTGCCGCAGTTAAGCGCAGGGCCGGCGACCAGCTCCAGTGCCAGCACAGTGCGGCTGCTGGAGTGGACCGAGGCCGCGGCCCCGCCTCCTGGGAGTGGCCTGCGGGTCAGTGTCTCTGGGGATTGGCGGAGCCCAGCGAACCGCAGCTGCGGGGCGGGGTCTGCGGGCCCGGAGGAGGGGCCTGAGGCGGATAACGGGGGAGGCTGGCCCAGACGAAGGATTCGGTGGGTGGGGCTTTGAGTGAGGGACTCTGGGGACATGTCTTGGAGTGAGGCGCTCTGAGCACGAGACATTTGGGATCCTAGGGGCGTGCTTTGTGGGAAATGGACTCTGGGGTCGTAGCTTGAGTAAGGCACCGGGAGGGGGACCGTGCGGAGTGGAGGTGGGTCAAGGGCCCGTACTCGAGTCCCCGTCCTCAGACCTCCCGCGCTCCAGTTCCGGATAAGCGAGTACGCGCCACTAAACATGGTGGGAGCGGAGCAGCCCCCGAGCCCTGAGCTGCGGCGGGAAGGCGTGGCCGAGTACGAAGCTCGCGAGGCCCCGGCGGGAGGTGGCGATGCGGGAACCCAACAGCCGGGTAGGAGCCTCAGGCCCCGAGCTGGGACCCTGCGCGAGTGGAACTAGGCCTGAGCGACCTCAGGGACCTCGGTCGGGGGCGGGACCTGAGGGGGCGTGCTCCGGGTTCCTGCACGTGCGCCCAAGGGTTGGTCCTGAAGTGGAGAAGGGGGAGGCTTGACCAGTAGGGGAGCTCGAGGAGGTGGGACCGAGGTGGAGGCAGGGCTTCAGGGGTCCCGGGCTCCGAAGTGGGCGGAGCCTGGGTGTGGTTGGGATGGGGTGGCCTGAGGACCCTTTGGCCCCTACAGCGGACCTCCCACAGGACCCTCCGGAAGATCCCCCTCTGGACCCCCCAGAGGATGATGGCACCTGTCAGTGCCAGGCGTGTGAGCCTCAGCAAGGCTCCGGTCCGGATCCTGGTTCCTCCAATGACGGCTGCCCCCAGCTGTTCCAGGAGCGGTAAGGGGCAGGGTTTACTGCTCTACTTGCTCTGCTTTTAGGCCAAAGCCCCATTTCTGTTCATGGCTTAGGGGCTGGGTGGTGCCGCATGGATTGGTGGTTCTTTCCTTCAGGCTGCCCCTCCCTCTCAGGTCAGTCATAGTGGAAAACGCCTCAGGCCAAAATTCCTCCTGCACCAGCACTTCTGAGCTCCTCAAACCTATGAAGAAGAGGAAGCACAGGGAATACCAGAGCCCATCCGAGGAGGAGTCAGAGCCAGACGCCATGGTAGGGAGTAGGGGGAGGGGAAGGCTAGAGGCTTGCTGCCCACTATCCCTTCCATCAATCCAGGTCAGGGGCTGGGCAAGAAAAGACACCTGATGACTCACTCTTCTTATTTTGGGGTTTCATCCTGAGTCAGGCCCTGTACCTGGCTGGAGAGTAATGAATAAATCACTCTCCTGCTTTTCTGGGGTTTCCATCTCAGCCTAGTGTCAGGGCTGAGACACACTCACATGAACCTGCACCCGAGATGCATGTGTTGCAGATGGTAAGCCCTGTCACTGAAGCCCAGTCACTAGGCCAGAGGCCAGGGAGCTCAGAGCTCTGGTTACAGAGAAGCTAGAAGAGACAGCGTGAAAGTTCCAGTGGGCAGCCAAAATCAGCACAGGGCAGCTGTTTGTGTCCTGTTTTCCCACCTGGGAAGAAGGAGAATTGTAATCGGGTTGTATAATTTGGGAGTGTGTGCTCATGTGCGTCTGTGCCCAAATGCTAAGGGGTTGTCTGTCAGAGCTGTGTTCCTACTGATGGCCTAGGAGAAATTCCACCTGTCCGAGAGCTAGGCAGGGGCCAGGATTAGAGATTGGGGCTTCTCCCCAGCCCATGAGGACAGGAAGCTGGAATCAGACTCGCCTTCACAGGAGAAGCAAGAAGAAGGAAAGGATCCGGAGGGACAACCCACTGCTAGCACCCCAGAAAGTGAAGAGTGGAGCAGCAGCCAGCCTGGTATGGTGGCCTGTATATATATATTTATGTGATGTGGGTATATATATTTGTGTGGAGGTGTGAGGCTGGGAGGGTACGTTTCGGTTGTGATGGTGTGTTGTACATATATAGATGAGCGTGAGTTAGTGTGTGGGCGAGAGAGAGGGACTGAGAGAAAGATGATGTTTCTGGTTTGTGCATTAGTGTATATGTGTTCTTGGGGGTTATATCGTGTGTTTGTTTATCCTCTATTCAGTTGTGAGCAGGCTTCACTGCCAGGCTTGATATCCAACGACTTGAACAGCTTTAATGGCATCCCATGACATTGCTTCCTTTGGTGGTGTGAGCAAGTCTGTACTGGTCACTGGTCTGACCTTGCTGCGTGGGTCCTCATTCTGAACCTTTGGTTCTAAGAAAAATGGAACAAAGTGTATTCACAGCCAGCTCTGGCCCTCAGGCCTTCTCCATTACCATCTCCACTTTCCCATGTCAGCCTGTCTCCTGTCCACAGTGTCGGGAGAAAAGAAGGAAGGCTGGTCATGGGCGCCCTACCTCGAGGAGCAGAAGGCCATCACTGCCCCAGTCAGCCTCTTCCAGGACGTGAGTGGGACAATTTCCACCTAGGAAGTGCTCGTATTCCCAATCGAGGGACTCACCACCAAACTCAGGCCTTCTGGTGTTTTCTGTGTCTGAAATCTCTTAAAGGACAGTCAGAATGGAAAGGGGAGAGACTCGTTAGGGGCCCAGGGTAGAAAAGGGCCCACCATAAGGGGCTTCCAGGGTGGGAAGAAATATGGAGGAGGAACCCAGGCTCACCCATCACTGAGCCTGTAGACATTTGAATTCCAATGCTTTCTATCCAGTTCCATACACTGATTTTTCATGACTTGGGTGAAGGGAAGCCCTTAAGTTCAGCCCTGACTCAGCCTTGGGAGCTATTCTGTCCCCCTCTGGATCTCTTCACCGAAGACCCCCAAATAAATGATCCCTTTGGTAGTACCAGGCAGGTGGGGCCTGAAGGCAGCTCCTTCACCCCAAGCCTACCAGGCAAGGATAAGGCTGGATGGAAACTGGGTCCTGTCCAACCTGTGCATTGACAGTACCAGGCGGTCCCTCCTAACAAGAACGGCTTCAGACTGGGCATGAAGTTGGAAGGCATCGACCCTCAGCACCCGTCCATGTACTTCATCCTCACCGTGGCCGAGGTGAGCTGAGGCTTGCGCCTCTGTTCTGATGATGTCTCTCAGGGTAGATTGAAGGAGCCTACCAGAGGCACAGAGGGCCCGGACTCAGAAGAGGGAGACACTGCCCTGCCCACCAAAGGCACACAATCTAGTAAGGGATTAAGGTGGAACAAAAACCAGACCAAGCGTGAGGGGTGGTGATGGTACTGAATGAGTGTATACTTCAGTGGCAGGGGGACTCGAGGAGGAGATCCCAAGGGCATGAGTCCCACAAGGTCCTTGTCTTCTAGGAGCTCATAGCTATGTGGGGATCAGCTCGATAAATACATCAGTAACATACCACAGGTGTGGGACAGACATGAGCCTAGAGGCACTGAGGTGGCAGGAGAGGCTTCACAGAGGAAGGGCCTCCTTGGCTGAGTCTTGAGAGATGAGTTGTGAATAAGTAGGGTGTTCCAGACAGAAGCAGCAAAGTGAGCCAAGGCTCTGGAGTGTGGACCAAGCCACACATTCACGGAGCTGCCGTCAGCTCAGTGAGGCCAGAGCAGTGAGCGCATGGGGAGCCGTGAGAGAAGGGAGCAGAGAGAGGGTCATTGGGGTGCTGAGCAGGCCCGAACCCTGGTAGCTGCCCTCGGGGTTCTGTCTAGGTCTCAGAAGGGCAGGAGGATGTGATAGAACGTGTCTGTCTTGTACCCAGAACTCAGGGCTCACAAGTACCTGAACTGCTCTCGCTGCAGGAAAAGAGAGTGTGGTACAAGGTTCAGGATGGGGGTAAACCTGGGAACAAAGAGACGTGGGCACCTGCTAGCATCAGAGCCCCAGGTGGGGCATGAGAGGTGAGGGAACGGGCCTGGGCGTCTGCTGCCATTGGAGTCCTTGTGATTCCCCCTGATGGGGCCAGGTGTGTGGCTACCGCCTACGACTACACTTTGATGGATATTCTGAGTGCCATGACTTCTGGATCAATGCCAACTCCCCCGACATTCACCCCGCTGGCTGGTTCGAGAAGACTGGACACAAGCTACAGCCCCCCAAAGGTAAGGCCTGGCCGGGTTGGTCACGGTGAGGCTGTGGCCCTCAGGCCCAATCCTTCTTTGTTGTGGTCTCCCCTTCCATTTCCGGGTTGCACAACCAGCCTGTCTTCATGGCCTCCTGCTATGACTCGGCCCTAAGGCTTCCGCTTTGCCCTTGCCCTTCGAGTGTCTACCTAGGTCGTGTCCTGCTTTAGCAGGGGGTCCTTGGGCAGGTTCTTGAGGGCTGTGAGGTCTGCAGGCCTGCTCGATTCTGCTGCTTTCATGTGGGGCGCCCTCGCCACAGCCCAGCCTCTGTCTGCACGGCGCTCTGTTCGTCCCTTCTGAGGGGCCTAGGTTTCAAGGAGGAGGAGTTCAGCTGGAGCCAGTACCTGCGCAGCACGCGAGCTCAGGCTGCCCCCAAGCACCTGTTTGTGAACCAGAGCCACGTGAGTGCCCCTGAGCCAGAGTGGACACCTGCCCCGGGGACAGAGGCACTGCAGCCGGCCCAGGGGATCTGCCTCATCAGAGGAGAGCTCTCAGCTCCGTTCTGATCTCATACCACATGGGAGGGGCACGCTGGGCAGACCAGGCCAGAGGAGAAAGCCGGCCATAGGTTCTCCCCCAGTTCCCTCTATAGAAATCCTCTCTTCTGCACGTCCCCTTGGACAGAAACTCTGGCCCACCATCTGGCCTGGGCTCTCAGCTGTCATCGTTCTCATTTCTCGCTTCGGTTCGCCCTGCAGTTCTTGGTGTAAGGTCCAAGCCTCTATCCTGGGAGCCGCTTTCTCCTGTCTTGCCCGACATCAAGGCTCTTCCATTTCATCCCCACAACTCATCCCTTATCTTTTTCTCTGTTCGAGGCAGCTGGCAGCTTTATCCAGCGGTTAAAGTATCTTGTAATACCAAGCAGAAGGGCTGAGAGACATAGGGAACCCCCTCTAAAAATCTCACCATATCAAAAGTCCAGGATCCCATGGGCCAGGGACTCGATCGTTCTGTTCAGGCAGTTACACCCCACCCCCAGTCCAGCCCCAGAGACCATACCTGCAGGTTCCCAAGTGACTGGTGGGGTTCTACCCGCTAGTGTGACAGGGGATGTGGACTTTTAAGGCAAACTGTTTAAATCCTGGTCCCAACATTGACTAGCATTGTGGTCCTGGACAAATTATTTAACTAATAAAATGGGGATGATGACAGCTATCTCGCCAGATCGGGGAGGCTGTCCTCAGCCTGACACGCTCTGGGTGAATGGGTAGCCGCCTGCCAGTCACTCATCTTCTGCCATAGTGAGGCTTCCTCTGAGTACACCGTGGAGGCCAGAAGATTCTGTGTGACTTGGGGCTAGGGGTTCACAATTCTGCCTGTTTCTTCCGCCCGCCATCCGCCCCACCCCAGTCCCCTATCCCAGCCCCCAACCGCCAGCATGGCTCCTAGGAAACCTACTCCTTTCCTCGCTGGTAGGCCCTGAACTAGCAATAGCCTGCCTGGCTCTGGCCGTGGCAGCCCTTCTTCTTGCCTCCAGAGTCCCCCACCCCTGGGCTTCCAGGTGGGCATGAAGCTGGAGGCTGTCGATCGCATGAACCCGTCCCTCGTCTGTGTGGCCAGTGTGACCGACGTGGTGGACAGCCGCTTCCTGGTGCACTTTGACAACTGGGACGATACTTATGACTACTGGTATTGGGAGGGCCCAGACTTGGCCTGGGGGTGAGGGGGCGGCAGAGGGTGGGAGGCAAGGCTCTCAAACCTCAGGCACCATGAGGCGCCCCGCCCCACCCCCCTCAGCTCTGGCATTCATATTTGTTCAGGGGCATAATTGACTGTCCTGTGGATTTTATCCATTTTATAAGAAATAATACAATATTAGATGTATCACCTAAAAACACCAGGGTTAAGATGAACAGACCCCTGTGATTCATGGTTTTCCCTTAGATATCACGGTGGTGTTAGAGTTTTTAGTTAATACTGCAGTTTTCTGACTTTCTCATCAGCCATCTGTCTAACTCTCACTAAGAAGTAGAATGGGAGTGGACCCTGACACCGTGCTGTCATGGGACGGCAGGCTCAGGCCTCCACGTTTCATGTGGGACAGTGAAACATTCTTGGGTTTCAGGTGTGATCCCAGCAGCCCCTACATCCATCCAGTAGGCTGGTGCCAGAAGCAAGGAAAGCCCCTCACCCCTCCACAAGGTAACTCTGCAGCCTAAGCAAGCTCCCTTTCCCAGGCCTGGCTCCACACCTCTCTCCCCTGACCCAGTACCTCATTAGCTGGGTCATTAGGGCCAGGGCAGGGGGACAGATGTGTCCTGGAGCCTCAGCTTCTGTGCCCAAGAGTTGAGAACCCTCTGATTATAGGAGAATCTCGTCAAACCCTGACTGGGTGGAGGTGTAAGGGAAGAAAGTTAGATGGCCCTCCCAAGCAGGGACGCAGGAGTCCAGTGTGGAGACTCTGTCCTTTCCTCTTGGGGTATTACGCTGGCCCACATACAGTAGAGGCTCAGATGGGGCTGGGATGGACCTAGAACAACAGGGCTGAGGAGGGAGATGGGAGCCAGGGTTCCCAGACAGCCCTGTGAACTGTGAGGTGGTGATGTGCTTGCTTCTGTCCAGCACCCCTCTGCCTCAGGAGCTCCCTACAAAGAGCTGGCTCTGGTGATGTAGAGACAGGTTGTTCTCCATGGGCCTCTGCCTCTTCCGTGCTCCTGGTCCTGCTAGGGGGCAGAGAGCTCCCCGAGTATGCCTGGGTGCCTACACATTATTCTCTTTCTCTCCTCTAGACTACCCAGACCCAGATAGCTTCTGTTGGGAGAAATATCTGGAAGAGACTGGGGCCTCTGCTGTTCCCGCCTGGGCCTTCAAGGTGGTGAGTTGGCTCTTCTGCCCTTAGAGCTGAGTTCAGGCAGGTGTGGAACCCTCGGCCAGCCAGGATGTGGCCTTGGCCTCCCTTTTTTGGCAGGCCCCAATTTCCCAGGCATAGCAGTTGGAGTCCCTTCTTGAGGCTTCAGCACTGCTGAGCTGGGCCTTGGCCTGAAGGCCACTGTCCCCCTGCAGCGACCCCCACACAACTTTCTGGTCAACATGAAGCTGGAGGCCGTGGACCGCAGGAACCCAGCACTGATTCGTGTGGCCAGTGTGGAGGATGTGGAGGACCATCGGATAAAGGTGGCTAGGGGAATGAACGAGCTAGTTGGATAGGAATTCTATAGACTGGTTAGAGGTCAAGGATATGGCACGAGCCAGACATGCCATATGTCTGGGGGAGGCTGCACGTTGCGGGGAAGAGGGCTCTACGCTTGAGGCTGAAATCTTGGGTCTCATTCTAGCCTCATACATGACTTACCTCTGTGGGCTTGGGCAAGCCATTTCCCCTTTCTAAGCCTTAACCTTCTCATCTATAAAATGGGCCTAATAATCCTTGTCCTACCCAAGAATTGATGGGAGATGCCGGTAACTTAATGAGTGAAGAAGCCCTTGGAAAATGTGGCGGCTAAGGTGGATTATTGTGGGGATGGCTCCTTGGTTCTCCCAATCCAGGATCTCGCTTCCAACAGGCCCCAGGGATGGGGAGAGCCTCCTGGAGTCTGGAGGACCTCCTGGCTGAGCTGGGCTCCACGGGGAACACCTGACCTCCAAGGGCCTTTCCTCCCCAGCTCCACTTTGATGGCTGGAGTCATGCCTATGACTTCTGGATTGATGCCGACCACCCCGACATCCACCCCGCTGGCTGGTGCTCCAAGACAGGGCATCCCCTGCAGCCTCCTCTTCGTGCGTACCCCTGGAGCACTCTCACCCTTTCCTACTGATGTCCAGCCCCATCCCCCGCAGCTCTGACCCCCCCGCTTAATAGCATGCCCAGGTCTGACACAGAGGGCTCTGGTGGCCATGGTCAGCCCTGGGATCCCCCATCCTCCCTGCCTCAGAGGTCTCTGCTACACTAAGCAGTGCTTCTGGCTTCCCCAGTTGTGAGGTTTAGGGTGTCAAGGTGTGGAGGGGAAGCTCACTTGGGAACACATGCCCAGAAAGTAGTCACACACCAAGAAATTCTCTCAGCATCTGCCAGAGCCACATGGAGAATACATGACACGTGCTAAGGAAATGCTGGCTCCGTTAAATAAAATCTCGGTCCCCGCAGGCAGGGGTTAGAGGTCAGGTCTTTGGCTTGCTCAGCCCCGGGTCTCACCCTCAGCATTCCCCTCCCTTATTTCCCTGCTGCTGCCACATCTGCCTCACATGGGGTGTTGATCCGTCTCGAATGTTCCCCAAGCATGGACAGAGCCTAAAAAAAGTTACCAGAGTCTGGAGGGTGAAACAGGGAAACTAACAGAGAATAACATGAATCTGCCTGATGTGGCTTTTTGGGTACAGCTGTGCCCACCCTGGTTCTGAGTGTATCTTCTCCCCAAGGATCAGGGCATCGCCTGCAGGTTTAACCTGAGTGTATGAGAGCCACGCCCTCATTCCCCAAAGGGGAATAGATATCCGATAGCAGGAAGGAGTGTCACAGTCTAGCTCAGGGTGCCTGTACCTGGGAAACCAATTCCTAGCGCTGACCTTCCCCGCGGAATCTGCTCCTTCCATGCCCTCCATTCCCCTCTCCCCCAGGACCCTGTGCTGACTTTTCCTTCCTGCTGCTCCAGGACCTAGAGAGCCCAGCTCTGCCTCTCCTGGGGGCTGTCCCCCTCTCAGCTATCGGAGCCTGCCTCACTCTAAGACCTCCAAGTACAGCTTCCATCACCGGTGAGGGAAGGGCTCCTGCTAAGAGCATTGTTCAGAGGTGGTTGCTTTACACCTACCGTGTGTGGCCAGTCGGAGTTCACCAAGACCCTTGGAGTGGGGCCACAGTTGGGGAGGGCTAATGGAAACAAGTGGATGCAGCTCAACCTAAGCCTTCTCCTTCCCCAGGAAGTGCCCCACTCCTGGTTGTGATGGCTCTGGCCATGTCACAGGCAAGTTCACAGCTCACCATTGCCTCTCAGGCTGCCCGCTGGCTGAGAGGAACCAGAGCCGACTGAAGGCGGAGCTGTCCGACACAGAGGCCTCGGCCCGTAAGAGGAACCTCTCAGGCTTCTCCCTAAGGAAGAAGCCTCGCCATCATGGCCGGTGCGGAGGGCAAGGGTGCAGGACCTCGTGTCCTCTTGGGCCAGGCCAAGCGCTGATTCCCTGCCATGGACCTGGTCCCTCTCTCTCCAGGATTGGACGCCCTCCAAAGTATCGGAAGATCCCGCAAGAAGACTTCCCGAGTAAGTTGAAGGTCGTTTAACTCTCATGTCCAACCATAAAGCGTTTACAGTTGGGATGGAGGGCCTCGAGGAAGAGAAACTGGAAGGGAAGCCATATCTCTTCATTTGAGATGCTTGGGGGAGCATAGAGCAGTGGCGGGAGCACAGACAGGGCCTTGAGTGACCTCAGGTCGCATTTCATCCACGGCCTTCCTGTGAGTCTGCGGGAAAGGCACAGAGCCTCTCTGGGCCTCTGATTCTCCACTGTGAGGCAGGATGATGCCCCCGGCTCTGCTGTTCTTAGTCTAGGTTTCCTGGGAGGGAGTCCATGGCTATCGCTTTCTGGCTGTGTGACCTGGAACGAGTCACTTAACATCTCTGAGCCTCAGTTTTCTCATTTGAAAACACAAATGGTAACTGCCTTTCAGGTATCCATTACCTGAAATAATAGTGGGTTACTGAACACCTACTACAGGCCAAGCACTGTTTCACGTTCTTTACACATAATGTCACTGACTCTCACAAGCATCCTGTAATGTGGATATCGTTCTCTCCTCCTGAGGGAAGAGGGTTGGGAGGCTCAGAGAGAGAGAAGTCATTTGCGCAAGGTCATTCACCTTGTAACTTGTGAGGAGCAGAACTGACATTCGAACCCTGGCCTGACTTCTTCTGCTACGTGCTGCTGATACAATAGACATAAAACACCTAATCCAAATGTCAGTTCACTTCTCAACCACCTTTAGCTTCACCACAGACTGGGTGGCCTAAACAACAGAAATTTATTTCCTCACACTTCTGGAGGCTAAAAGTTCAAGATCAAAGTATGGAGGGGTTTGATTTCTTCTGAAGCCTCTCTCCTTGGCTTGCAGATGTTTGCCTTCTCGCTGGTCTTCACATGGCTTTCCTCTATGCCCGTGTACCCTCCGTGTCTCTCTATGTATCATAAATTCTTTTTCTTATAAAACCACCAGTCAGATTGGATTAAGGCCCACCCTTATAACCTCATTTTAACTTAATCACCTTTTTAAAGGCCCTTTCTCCAATTACAATCGCATTTTGAGGTACTGTGGGTTAAGGTTTTAACATGAATATGGGGGGACACAGTTCAGTCCATAGCATACTCCAAGGGGAGGGACAAGGTGCCTGAGCCCTCTGCTGTGTCTGAATTCATCTCACATCTTCAGCCAGTGGCACAGGGCCTGATACATTGCAGAGCTCTGTGGATCTTGCCTCAGTTGAGTTGAATGCACATCATTTTAAGGCAAGGAGAAACCATGAGAAATCATCTGGTTCACAGCACAATTTCTGGCAGGACCCAGGCTATTTCCAGTTCTTCAAGAACAGTCTCCGTGACCTGGGCAGTATACAGCGTAGTGACTAAAAGCACAGCCCTGAAGTCAGACTGCCTTTTACACGCTGTGAGATCTTGAGAAGGTGGTGCCACCTCTCTGAGACTCAGTTTCTTCATCTGTTAAATGCCAATAATAACAGTGCCAATCTTAAAAGGCTTAGATGAGATGGTCACGTAAAGTGCTCAGTAACCTGCTGGAATTATTATTAGTTCTGATCTCTTGCCTGACTCCCTCTTGCTGTTGTTCCATACTGTTTCTTCTTTGTGGAAATGGAAGGCAGTTCCTGCGACCTCACGCCTAAGTGAGGAGGGTATTGGCCTGCCTCCAAGTCCTCAGAGTGTGGACTTCCTGTGAATGAGACTGCAGTGGGTACCTCCCTCTTCTACCCGCCTGTGGTACACCTGGTCGGCTTCCATTGCAGGGCCACGTTCTGACCCCCAGAGGGCGCTTGCCTATCACATTCATTTCAGAATCACCCTGAGAGCTAGAGAAGTGAAGTCTTCCAGAGACAGAGGCTGTGTCCAGAGAGGGCCCGAAGCACTTCAGGGACAGAGCAGGGGACAGAGCCCAGGTCTCTGACCTCTGTACAGGGCTCCCGTGTTCTACCAGCTGTCTCTCTCACAGAGGGGACACTGGTCACTCTGGATTGTGTTCTGGAAGAGACTTGTCACACATCCTCAGAGTGGGCTCCAGGGTTTGCTGGTAAACAGCTCCATGGAGAAGGCTACCTGCAGAGGACAGAACTTAGCTGTGCTCTTCCTGCTTATAGGGCCATTCAAGCCTCCTGAGTGCCAGCCGTTTGAAAGAACAACGAGAAACCGCAGAGATTTCCTTACCCAACCTGTTCATCTACAGGTTGGGAAACTGAGGCCCACGCGATTTACTCAGGATTAAAGAGCAAGTTAGTAAGGGCCCAGCAGGACTTAAGAAAAGGAAGGCAAACAGAATGGGCTTCTGATGTCAGGACAGAACTTGCTCGGATGTTGGGGGCCATTTCGATGCAGGGGATCTAGAGATGGGTGCAAGGATGCTGCAGCAGCTCCAGGAGAACATCCTGGTCGGGCCCAGGGGTGATGCAGCCTCAGGGGGAGGGGGGCAGGGCCATTCCAGCAGCCGACCTGAGAGGAACCCACTTTACCGGAAGGATTGAGCCCCAGATGAGGAGTCCGACCTGGACTACCCTCTTGGCTCTGTAAGCCTATTGGAAGGGGGTCATGGTCCTCCCGAGTGGCATGGGGATGAGCAGGCTTCGGGGGCCAGATTAGTCTTCAGCATTGGCCTGCCAGCCTCTGCCTCTGCTTTCTAGCACTAACGACCGATGTCATGCACCAGTCTCTCTTCATGTCAGCCCTGTCGGCCCACCCTGACCGCTCACTCTCAGTGTGCTGGGAGCAGCACTGCAAGCTCCTGCCAGGGGTGGCGGGCATCTCAGCCTCCACGGTCGCCAAGTGGACCATCGATGAGGTGAGGCCCGTTCCTCTGCGCCCGCTTTGCCTTCTCACCACACCCTGATGCGAGAGCTCAGGAATGGCCCCCATCAGGCAGAGCTGGACGCTGCCGCTGACACCACCTCCTCGCCCCTTTGGGCCTCAGGAGCTGGGGGCCTCAACTTGCACACCTCATAGCACAGAGACACAAGGATCTCTGTAGTAAGAAAAAAAGGTGATAAGTAAAAGCAACACTATCCTAACCCAGAAAGCACAAGGGCTCCCCTCTCCCCTGTACTCCTAAGGCCCTGTCCCCTTGGCAACATGTCTTCTTTGGTTTCCAAGGTCTTCGGCTTCGTTCAGACCCTGACAGGTTGTGAGGACCAAGCACGACTCTTCAAAGATGAGGTAAGTAAGGTGCAAATGCAGAGTGGGGACGGAGAAGGGTCCCTCACCGAGATGGCAAGAAGCAGGTGCCCTCACCAGCGCTGCCACCAGCTAGGGAGGGCCCTCTATTGTCCTAGCTGGGTGAGACTAGTCAGTGACCACGTCTCTGGGAAAAATTCTAGTGTGGACCGTGCTCAGACCGTCCTCAGGAAGGAAAAAGGCATCCTGGAGACCAGATTCCATTCACTCCTCCACTCTCTGCCCAGTCTTTTGTTTTCCAAACTTAGCTTCACCAGTGACGGTCAATATATTAAAGTGTATTTTGAATGGCACAGGTATTACCATTTACTCCAAGGATCCTAATGTACACTTAAAACAAGACCCCAAAGCTTGCTAAAGGCAAGAAGCAGTGAGTTGTAGGTGAAAGAACACTAGCTCTGCAGACAGATTGGGTTTGAATCCCAGTCCCTCCAATTCGAGCTCTTTACTGCCCCTGAGCCTGCATCTTCTTTTCTGTAAAACGGAGATAAAATGGGTACAATGATGACAACCTTTCGGGGCCATTGTGAGCACTGGAAACGATGAATGGATCATTGTACCAGAATGTCTAGTATAATTATACCACTAGTATATATGTTACAATATCACAGAGTAATATATTTTATTCTATGTTAATATCCTATATATAACATAGAGTAACGTAGAAATCACATCATTATACCAGATTGACTGATACAGTGGGGGAGCAATCAATGGTACTTCTGACTTTTAATATGTAGTTGTCCTTATATGAAGCACTTTGTCATGACTCTCCTAATTTGTAGAATTTGAAACTGGAAGGGACCTTTGAGTTTGTTTAGCTCTTCCTTCCAAAGAATACCACCCCCACCATCACCTAGGAAAGTGTTGTTTCTGCTCCCCGTAGGTGCCCCCTCCACGTAGATGCTCATGAGAAAGAAGTCTGCCCCCTTTCTCCGGAAGAATCTCCTTATCCAGGCCCAACACAGCCAGTTTTCCATCAGACCCTTATGTGGCGGTGTCCCCTCACTGCCCTCCCCCCTGCTCTGGGTGCTTGCCCTGCCTTCTGGATGGGTGATCTTTTCATAGTGCGTGTGTCCAGGGCCGTGCCCCGTGTTTCAGATGCCCTCCGACCGACACGGAACACGCTCGGCTGCTGCTCCCCGAGGTGGTTTCTGTTTCTGTTTTTAAAGACTTTTTTTTTTGTAATTTTAAAGCAGGTTTAGATTCACATTAGAAAATTGAGAGGAAGGTACAGAAATCCCCCGTGTGCTCCCTGCCTCACACATGCACAGCCTCCCCCATTATCGAAGTCACTCACCAGAGCGGGACGTTTGTTATCCCTGATGAACCGACATCTTGATGTTTCTAAGTGGAGATAATATATACGCAGAGCAAAATGCACCCACCTTAAAAGTTCACGTCCACAGGTTTTGGGAAAGGTACGCACCCTGAGCCCAGAACGTTGATCAAAGTATAAAACATTTTCTTCATACCCAAAAGTTCTTTCTCAGCCCCTTTCGCCAGTCCCCACCCTCACAGGTAACCAGTGTTCTAATTTCTGGCATCACAGGTTAGTTCTGCCTACTTTTGTACTTCATATAAATATAGCACATTCTCAGTTTTTGTCTGTCTCTTTTCATTCAATGTATTGTTTTTGAGGTTCATTCATGTTATTGTGTATATCAGTAGTTTTGGTTTTTTTTTTCATTTTTATTGCTGAGTAGTGCTCTATTTTATCAGTATCCCACAGTTAATGGGCATTTGGGTAGTTTCTCTTCCATTTGAACCCTATATTTTTGTTAGCAAAAACTTAAAATTGCACTAGCTTTATTATAGCCACATCACACCATTTTGTGGTTCATGCAAGTTTCCAGGTGCCTTTTATATCAACTATCCATTATAATCTAACCAATTTTCCAGTGCGTTACTTGTACCACTGTTTTTTTTTTTTTTAATTAACCTAATGTAAAACTTTACATTTCTCCCTATTAAATGTTATCTTGTTGGTTTCATAGTCTCATTGTTTTAAATCTTGATTCTGTCATCTTTGCTATCAGGAAGCCTTTCCAGCCTCATACAACTTAACTTGTACATTTAATAACTAAGCCTTCTGTGTTTAAAGCCAAGTCTTCACCACATCTGTGTAAAGAGACAGAGCAGAACCGCGTGGCATCCGTTAGAGATCTTCCATCAGGTCAATGATGAATGCCCTTTGACAACAGCTGTTCAGCCAGCTGCAGAGCCACTCAAAATTTGATCCTCTAGGCCATGATGGGCTACACATTGTCCCCTTGTTGGGAGAAGGGCTGTCTTGCCTAAGAGCATCTGCTGCATGTCTCAGTTCAGCATAGTCCGTGACACAAAAAAGCAGTGGCAAAGTGGTGGACCGTCAGCATCAGATTGAGTCTCGGTGTAGAGAAGGACCTTTGCGGGGCCTGATGGTTGCTTTCTCCAAGGTCTGGTCCACATCTTCAGTTTCCCCAGGGAGGACCATGCTCTGGGGAGTGGGCTCTCTCTGGCCGAACTGATGCAGTTAGGGCAATTTAAGGACACTGGTCAAGATGCTGTCCATCCTGGACACAGACTGATCATTAGAGAGATGCTTCATGCGTCGGGAATTCAAGCAAAGCACATAGATGGTTCTAAGGAAAGTCTGCTCAGTCCTCTCATAGTCTTTATTGTAGCCCGGTGTATTTGTTGAATTTATTCAGCAAATAATCATCAACATCTGCTCTGTGCCTGGCCAGTATTAGGTGATGAGGATACAGAAATAAACAAGAAGTTCTTGCTCTTAAAACTCCCCGTGTAGTAGGGGAGTCAGACTTGCAAATCGCTGCTTCTGGCCGTGTGTGGTAAGGGCTCCGAGAGAGGTATGATGGGAGTTCAGAGGAGAGGGGACAGAGAGGGGCCAGCAGGCTTTGCTGGCTGTGCAGCCAATAAACACTGGCAGCTTTCTGCTCCCTGAATGTCCCTTTTTCTTGGGTTCCTTGTGGACCATGCTTTTCTGTTGTGATAGCATAGAAGTCTTCTCAATCAGGTTTTGACAGTACTGGTTACTGATTTTAACCTGGCATCTGTTAAACAATTTAGATGTGGCTTTCTAAGGATCTTTCCAGGTTACCTCCACCTGGGAGAGTCCCTGGTCCTGTCCACAGCATCATAGGCTATTGCTTCTTGTGGATTATTGCATTTGGCTCATTTAATTCATTTTCCTGTTGAATTCTTCTACCTTCAAGGTCAAAAATGACCTTTTCTCTGATTTTAACACACCAGCACACATAGAACATTGCATGCTCTGGAATAATCCCATTGTCCCCTTATGTTGTCCCTGCTAGACCACCGACTCCAATCTTTGCTTCGAAGAACATAGAATCTGCTTCAGCAGTTGCAATGGTGAGATATCTCCGGGTGATGCATAGGAACCATTGAAAAAAAAAGTCTCGCTGAGTGTGCCCTTCTGGATTTATCTCATGCTACCTTGCGGCGTCTGTCGCTTACTTGTTCCACAATGCCTGTATTTCTTATAAACTAGAAGTTAGATCAGATCCAAAGGCTTGAATAGATTTAGATTCAATTCAACTTCTCTCTCTCAAAAATAGCTCATAGATCATACTATATACTTAATTCCAACGTCTTGCATCAAAATGCCTACAATGTCTGTTAGCAGCATTAAAGTTGACCAGTGGGTTCATGTGGGGACAGTGACAGCAGGTTTTTTGAAGCCACGATCATCGAGGACTCAGAAAACATTATGCAAATACACACTGAAATCCAGATTAGTCCGCAGGAAGAGAGTGCGCGTGCGTGAATGTGGGGAAACCGGTAGATGTCTTTCTTTCCTTCTCTGTCCCCATTGCTGTCTTCCTTTTTTCCTTTCTCCCTCCCTTCTCCTTTCTCCTTTTCCTTGCTCTTCCCCTCTCCCTCCTCCTTCCCTTCCCGCCATGTATCCTTGACTCCGATTTTCTTTTTCCCCTCCCCCTCCCCACACATACCCCCACCTTTCCTTCACTTCTTCCCCATGACCCGCTCCGCCTTCTCCACTCTCCACCTCCCTCCCCCAACCCCTCAGATGATTGACGGCGAGGCCTTCCTTTTGCTGACACAGGCGGACATTGTGAAGATCATGAGCGTCAAGCTGGGCCCAGCCTTGAAGATCTATAACGCCATTCTCATGTTCAAAAATGCCGATGACACCTTAAAGTGACTGGCTCAGGGCTGGGCCCTCCTCCAGCACGAGCTGGGCCTCCCTCCGCAGCTGATGCTTCCTCTTCAACTTGAGTTCCTCATCCTACCTGTGCCCCCCGCCCGCCTCTATATCTTACCGGGGTGGTCCCTCTCCTCTCCGGGACTGCTTCCTACAAGGTACATGGGAGCAGAGGAGCCTGGGGAAGATGGAGTCCCAGCCCCCAAGTCCAGGAGCTCGTCTGCCACCAGGCACACCAGTGAGGGTGCGACAGGGCTGGGGGAGCATTACGGAAGGAGTAGGTCAGGGGTACCCTGCCTGTGGCAGCCACATGTCTCTAGCCAACTTGTTTTAGCACCAAAGGGTCTTTTTCTCAGCAGCTAAGAACAATTGGGCAGAATGTGACCTCCAGAATGTGACCTCCAGACCTACCAAGAAGTGACCCTGCCACAAACACGTTTGTTCACAAAGACGCCCTTTCTGTCTGCTGGTTTTGCCTCCCTCATTCTGCTGCCTCATTGACTGGGCAGTGACCCTTACTGTGGCCCCACTGGCTCTTCCCCTTAGGTGGGTGAGCCTCAGAAACGTGTTTCCATAGGATCCAGGGAGTCTCAGGCTGCCTTTCTCCCTTTTACCCAGAAGCAGGAGATTCTGAGCCAAGATGCCTTTTTAAACATGTGCAGTTCTGGATCACTTGGCATTTTAGTGTCCTGTGCCAAGTCCTGTTTCCAGCAGAGTAGGCAGTTAGAGTGTTTCACCTGAGCAGCAGAGGTTAAGGTTCCATAGATGTTCCCGAAACACCTTTACTGTGTTGTGGGTGGGGAGGAGTCATCCAGCTGGCTAGGTAGCCGAGGCCAGCCCAAGAATACATGACAATCTCGGGTCTTTGGCCAGATGGATAGCTCTAGTGGGCATGGTGGTGCCCAAAGCTGGGCATAGCAACCTTTTGTGTGGCCATGGGTCTCAGCCAAGGTGTTGTTCATGGGGTGAGGACCTCTGCCTGTCAGGCCTCCTGCCGTGAGAATGGAGCACTCTGTCTAGCACAGGGGTCCCCAGGCCCCAGCCTGTGGACTGGTACCAGTTTGCTAATTGTTAGGAAGTGGGCTGCACAGCAGGAAGTGAGCAGCGGGAGAGTGAGTGAAGCTTCATGGGTGTTTGCAGCTGCTCCCCAGCCCTAGCATCGCTGCTTCAGCTCCACCTCAGATCATCATGCATGAGATTCCCACAAGAGCACCGGTCCCTGATGCCAGAAAGGTTGGGGACAGCTATAGCTGTCCCCCTGTAACATCACATTGATCTGTCCCTTAAATGTCTTGCTCTTGAGTTTTACAAAGACCACTTAAAGGTGAGAGTTGGGAAGGTGAATTCTTCTACCTTTTGAACTCTCCAGGTCCCTTAAGCCTTTCTTACCACTCTCCCTCTGTCTTGCACTGCTGGGACTCTGGGACTTTGACCTTCTGTCCAAGTGGGGGTCTAGCCTCCACGGAGCCACTGCCAAACCTGCCTCCAGCCTGAGAACCAGCTCCATGTGGAGGGGAGCAGCCACTTCCAAGCTCCCATGGCCCCAGGTGCTGAGATGGGCCTGCAGGGTGTGAAGCCAGGGGGGCCTTCCCCAGACCCCTTCTGTCATGTGATACGTGTGTGTGGGGGGGTATGTGTGTAGGGCACTCTCAGAAGTGTTTGATGAGGTGCTTATGTGAGGCTAGGTGCTGGGAAAATGTTAAGGGCTATTACTGTTAAAATGCGAAGCTTTATCTTTCCCATGGAAGAAGGAAACCCAAAGCTTTGTTGACTTCCCGCCCCAGCCCAGTTAGAGCCCCCTCTCACAGGGGCGCAGGCAGCTTTGCCAGGGCAGCCGTTCAGCGCCCCGCCCCAAGCACAGGGCAGGGCTGCAAATGTTCCTTCCTTTTCGGCCCTTAGAGGCAACTCTGAGCACAACCTCCCTGGGAAGAGGTGGGCAGGCCCTGCCTCGGGCTGAGGGTTGGGCTTACAGAGGCTGCACTGGTGCTCACTCGGCCAAGAGTAAGGCAGAGCAAGTCTGAGCATCTCTATGTTGGTTGCTTGGGTAGTGGCAAAACTTAACCAACCTTTGGGCCTCGTCTCCTCGTCTATGAAACTGAGGAGAGATGCTCACTCGCCTTGTGGTGTGAGGAGAGGAAGCAGGTACCCACAGCTGTGCTGTGGGACCTCAACATTTGTAAGGAGCAGGGCCGGGATGGCTTTGCCATGTGTATCTGCCAGCCAGGCTCCCCGTGCTTGCCTATGGGAAAGACAGGATGGACCAAGGGCTTTGGAGGAAAGGGTCCCCAGGCCTCCAAACTTTAAGGCCTCAGCACTTTCTGCACCAATGTCAAACTCTGGAAAGAAACCAAATCAGAAAAAAAGGGGAAAGAAATTTGCCTTCTCTCCATCCCACTACCCTTTTACCCTCATCCTGTCCCCAAACGAGATCATCGCACCTTGACCTGGGAGCACAGTGAAGGGAGGGAGTTGGGACCAGGCACCGGCGCCATGTGCCCTCTGCTCCACCCGTTAACAGCAGGCACCATGTACACTTTGGCCCCAGCAGCCTCACCCAGTCCTGGCCGAGGCCAGTGAGGACTTTCTGTTTAATTTCCGAAGCAGAGAGAATGATCCCAGAGTTTGAAAATTAAGCCTGTTTGCACTTTCATTCACATGCACTTTGGTGGAGTTAGGTTTTTTTGTACTTGCTC
Source organism: Pteropus alecto (assembly GCF_000325575.1). Taxonomy (NCBI): domain Eukaryota; kingdom Metazoa; phylum Chordata; class Mammalia; order Chiroptera; family Pteropodidae; genus Pteropus; species Pteropus alecto. Next base: position 27,710,579 of record NW_006442491.1, read on the forward strand.
TGTGTGTGTGAACACGTGCGTGCATGCACACGTGTGTGTTCTTTAAGAGAATCTTCTGGTTTAAGATGAAGTGACTTAACTCTTGAGGGAGAAAAAGTTACAAACAAAATGTGGTGTGTTTTGTCAGTGTATTGAAACAACTAAATAAACTGGAACAACTGGATGAGATGTGGTCAGTCTGTTCTATTTTCATGGTAAAATATTGAGAAAACACAAAGTGAATAGCAATAGTACCATTACTAAAGAGAATAAAGCATTCTCTTTGCTGTTGAGGGTCCCAAAGAACCTCATTTTTATTCTATGTTAAAGATTAGAAACAAAGGATAAAGATGAACAGGTGTACTATCTACAGAGAGAAATAGACACAATGCAAAAGAACCCTCGGAGAACAGTGTGAAAAGGCCTGATCCTTGACAGTTCGTGCATGGTCAAGGGCAGAAAATTCAATGAAGCCTTCAGTTTTTAAAATAATATGAAACTTTCAGGTGGAGAAATGTCAAGCTGAAGCTAAATCCTCTACCAGCCATGCTGCTATAAAAGGAAAAGAAAAATTGAGAGACAAGAAAGGACTTTTGGAAATTTTAAATGTGTTTGCAGAGATAAAATAATTCAGTGAAAAAGTTGAAAGATAAAATTGAGGATATTGTCCTGAAAGTAGAATAAAAAGACAAAGAGATGAAAAACGAAAAAGAATAAGAAAATTAGACAACTATCCGAAGGTCTAATATACAACTAATAGGAATGCCAATAAGAAGGAAGAGAGAAAACAAATTATATAAACAAAAACGAACTTTTAAAAAGGAAATTTCAGAGTTGAGAGACACTGGTCTCCAAACTGGAAGGTCACACTGAATGCCCAGCATGATAAATGTAAAAGCAATGATACCCGGTTACATTTTTGTGAGATGTTAGAATTAAGAGAATGAAGAGAAAATCTGAAAGTTTCCAGAGAGGATAAAACAGGTGCCATCCAAAGGAGCAGGAATCATAATAGCACCGAACTTCTCAATAGCAGTGCTGGAAGCAAAAGAATAGATCAATGTCTTTACAATTTCAAAGGAAAATTATTTCCATCCTAGAATTCTGTACCTGGTCAAGCTGTCAATCAAGTGTGAAGGTAGAACATTTTCAAACATAGTAGTTTTCAAACTTTTACCTCCTCCGCACCTTTCCTCAGAAAGCCATTGGAGGATGTGCTCCATCCAAATGAGAGCCTAAGTGAAAAAAGAGGAAGATCTGAGGAATGCAAGCGTAGTTCAACCTAAGAAAATCAATCTATGTAATACACCATATTACTAGAATGACGGGAAAAGAAAACATGGTCATCTCAATTGATGCAGAATAAACATTTGACAAAGTCCAACTGTTTCACAATAAAAAGGCACCTACAAAACAGCCCCACAGCTAACATCGTACCAAATGGTAAAAGACTGAAAACTTTCTCCCTAAGATTTGGAACAAGCCAAGGAAGCCCACTTTCACCTCTGCTATTCAGTATTGGACTGGAAGTTGTAGCCAGAGCAATTAGATAAGAAAAAGAAATAAAAGGCAACCAAAATGGAAAGGAAGAAGTAATACTATCTCTATTTACAGATGACATGATCTTATATATAAAGAATCCATGAGATAGCTGCTAGAGCTAGTAAATAAATAAAGTTGCAGGGTGTAAGATCAATACTCAAATATCATTTGTCAGAATTATGAGGCAATCCAAAAAAAATTAAGAAAGTGATTCGCTTAAAAATAGCATCTAAAAAAATAAAATACCTAGGAATAAATTTAAACAACGAGGTGAAAGACATATACTGAAAACTAAACATTGCTGTAAGAAATTAAAGAAGACCTAAATAAATGGAAGACACCTGTATTCATTGGTAGGAACACTTAGTATTGTTAAGATGTCAATACTGCCCAAAGAGATCCACAGATTCAGTGCAAATCCTCTCAAAATTCCAGTGGCATTTTTTGTAGGAAGGGAGAATTCATATGGAATTGCAAGGGGCCCCCTAAAACCCAAACAATCTTGAAAAAGAACAAAGTTGGAAGACTCAGACTTCTTGATTTCAAAACTTACTACAAAGATAAAGTATTCAAAACTGTGATATTTTCATAAAAACCAGACATAAAGACAAATTGCATAGAAGTGAGAATGCGGAAATAAACCCATATGTCCATGGCCAATTGCTTTTTGCTAAGAGTGCCAAGTCCATTCAGTGGGGGAAAGAACAGTCACTTCAAGAAATGGTGCTGGGACAACTGTATTTCCAAATGTAAATACAGTGGAGTGTATTTTTTAAATGTATTTCCACATTTTAAAAAAATGAAGTTAAAAAAATGAAGTTGGATGCCTACCTTACACCATATTCAAAGATGGAAAAAATGAATCTATGACTTAAATATAAGAGCTAAAACCATAAAACACTTAGAAGAAAACATAGAGGTAATTCTTTATGACCTGAGAATTAGCAATGGATTCTTGATGTGACACCAAAAGCATAAGAGACAGAAGGAAAAATACATTACTAGAACTTCAACAAAATTTAAAACTTCTGTGCATCAAAAGACATCATCAAGAAGGCAAAAAGACAACCTACATAATGGGAGAAATTATTTGTAAATTGTATATCTGACAAAGTTTTACTATCTGGAATATATACAGAACTCCTAAAACTAATCTTTGAAAAGACAAACAACCCAAATGAAAGGTGAGCAGAGGCCTTGACTAGAAATTTTTCCAAAGAAGATATACAAATGGCTAATAAACACATGGAGAGTTGTTTAATATTAATCATTAGAGAAATGCGAATCAAAACCACAATGAGATACCATTTCACACACACTAGGATGGTTATAATCAAAAAAATGGAAAATAATTGTTGGCAAGGATGTCAAGAAATTGCTGGTTGGAATATGACATGGTGCAGCCACTGTGGAAAACAGTTTGGCTATTTGAAGAACAGTGTGGTTCCTCAAAAAGCTAAGCATAGAATTAGCATATTACCCAGCAATTTCATTCCTAACTATATACCTGAAAAATTCTAACACAGATGCTGATGTCCCACGGTTCACTGAAGCATTATGCACAATAGTCCAACGGTGGAGACAACTCAAGTGTCCATCGATGGTTGAATGGGTAGAAAAAAATGTAGTATATCCATCCAATTGAGTATTATTCAATAGTAACAAGGAATAAATAACATGGATGAACCTTGAAAACATTAGCTAAGTGGAGTAAGCCGGACATAAAAGGCTGAATATTGTATGATTTCACTTACAAGAAATATTTAGAATAGGCAAATTCATAGAGACAGAAAGATTAGAGGTTCTAGGG
>NW_006442491.1:27713942-27719619 GCF_000325575.1 Pteropus alecto
CTACAGAATTCCTCTTTGGGGTGATGCCAAGGTTTTAGAAATAGATAATGATGATGGTTGCACAACGTTGTAAATGTACTTGATGCCACTGAATTGTCCACTTGAAATAGTTCAGATGGCAAATTTTATGTTCTATAGATTTAACTATAATTAAGAAAAAAAATTTTTTTCTTAAAAAGAAGAAAACATAGGATCTAGGAAATAGGGTATCCAACCAGGAGAGAGACAAAAGGAATTTCCAGAGTGATGAGAAGGAAGGACCAGGCTGACAACTGAGCAACTTTCCAAGTGAGAAGAGAAGGACGAAAACAAACCCCAAACTGAAACTAATATGTTATTATAATAAAAAGATATTTTCAGCTCTCGCAGAGAGTTTAGGAATTGTTTATGTACATGCATATGTATATATATTCAATATTTCAAACCATCAAATGAGGCATTTGTTAATTAACTTTAGGAAAAGCAAATGTGTGTGTTTGGATGGGTGAGATCTAAAAGATTTATGTTTGCAGTAGGAAGGAAGCCACTTGATAATTTTTAAAACTGAAATAGCAGTCTAATCATGCTATTGAGACACATGGAGGTAAAGGCCAAAACAAGCAGCTAAAAAAAAGTAAAGAGTGTGACAAGGAACTGATCTTTTTCATTATCCACCTCATAGTTCTATTTTTAAAATTTTGTACCTTTATTACTTTAAAAAAAAATCTTTATTTCAAAAAAGAAAAATTGGGGGCCCCATCTCTGTCCTATGTGTGAACTCTGTTGGCTCCATGTGGGTAAGAGATCTGTTGGTACTGACTCTGTCCATGCCTGTCATTTCCTCTACCTGTGGATGAATCTGCAGGTGTGAGAGGTGCGTGCAGGTCTTGGGAGTGGTGTGAGGAGGGGCGGGAGCCAGACAAAGCACAGCAATGTGGGCTGAGAAATGTCAAGGCGGAGGGAATATTCATAGAGGTGAATATTCTCCTTGGTTCAGTCTCTTGTTTCCCTTCTCAACCTCAAGGACACATCTTTGACCTTCACACTCAACAGAATTGGCCAGCAGAAAAAGAAGGAGAAAACAAGGAGGGTGGGAGGGGAAAGAAAGAAGGAGAAGGTGGGGAAGAGATGCATATCTGTGGCCTTGGAGGTTTTCTGTCATTGAGGGGAAGGGCGGGAGGGAAAGTGTAAGCACTGCTGATGGCCGAGCCAATTGGTGTAACTTTTTATAGTAATTTGGTAGAGAGGTCACCATTAACCCAGCACTCCTACCTGCAATTTATGGGAGAGAAACACTAGGAGCAGGCCTCAGGGCGTTAACACAAAGATGTTCTCTGCAGCCTTGTTAGAATGACTGTGAACATGATAGCAGCCTAAATGTTGACCAACAAAGACACAGTGAATAAGGAACAGAGAAATTAATCCCACATTGTACAATGCGATGCAGATGTGTTTTAAAAAAAAGGTTAAGTCTCTATGTGTTGACATGGAAAGATGTCTGTGAGAAAAACGTGAGCGGCTGAACAGTATGTAGTGTATGGCTTATTGTCTGGGGGGGAAAAGGTGTATGAAATATGTAGATTAGGACATGCACAAAGTCTGGAAGGACAGTCACCATCTAGTTAACAGCAGTTGCCTCTGGAAATGAAATTGAAGATGAGTTGGAGGAGAAGCTTCCACTTTTTATTTCATGTTCTGTTCTTCCATACCCTGTTATTCTTTAATACAATTTATGCAATACCATTATGTGGGTTGTTTTTTTGTTTCGTTTTGTTTTTTTAAACCAGTTTTGAGAGAACAGGACAGGAGGAGCTTGGTGGGGCGGAGACAGTGACAGCTTTGGAAAGGGGCAGGACCCAGGGTTCTAACCTGATTTGCTTGCTGCCCTTTGGCCAGCCGCCATCCCTCTTGGGGCAGGGTAGGGGTGGCAGGGCAGTCCCATGCGGATTGCTGTATTGGTGGAGGGCGGGAGTGGGGCGTGCAGGGCTCCTCCAGGGCACAGTAGAGCAGCCAGTTTTTAAAGCACTAGAATGACTGGAATTTGTAAATCGGTTAATTGTTTACATTTTAATGAAGCGGCAATGGAGGAAGCAGCTTGGCGTCAGACTCTGAGTCAACTATGAAGGAGAGGTCACTGTGGGGTGGGGTGGCTTTCCTCAGCTGTCCAGCAGTCCAGGCCCTGACCTCGCCCTGAGTTAGAACCCTTAGTCTGGACAGCTTTAGATCAACCAGAGCAAGTCTTCTTCCATCAAGCTGGGGAGAGCTATGCCCTGGTTCCTGAGCCTCAGGTCTCCGAGGGCAGGGTGGGGCATGGGTCTCATGGGTCTCAGCTCAGCCGTGGTTCTCTTCCCAGGAGGGTGCCGGGCAGTTCCAGGAGAGCTCTGGGTGGCCTGCTTTGGCTCAACACAAGAGAGTACATGAGGCTGGCGCAGGAAGGCATGAGCTGCCCCTCCCTGGAGGTGTCCGTGAAAGGCCTGGTGGTCCTATCGGGGATGAGGCAGAGGGGAGACGTGTGAGACAAGCCCTTCGGATGGTCTGTTCTCCAGGCTCTAAGATAGAAGGGAAGTGATTCAGCCAATGGGATCAGGGAAGGCCAGGTAGGAAAGTCAGCATCTGAGCTGGACCCGGGAGGGTGAGGGTGAGATTTCAGAGAATAGAAATGTGATGATGTTGAAAGGGACTTCAGAACCCCGCCCTGTGAGGCAGGACGTGCACTACCAATTCACGTGAGGCTCAGGGAGCTGAAGTCACTTGCCCAAGGTCATACGACTTAAGTTGTGCAGTAGCTTTTAAAAGTTCAAAGGGTCCACAGGGCAGGCCCCATCAAGGAGCCAGTGGGTGCAGCCAGCATCGTGATTCAGGTCCAGCGGTTAATTAGTAACTGGAAGGCCCTGCAGCCAGCTCTCAGCTGGCAGGGCTGGGAAGTTGAACTTGAGCTGGTTTGGGAGCCTGAGCAAGTGGGTGACAGGTCGCTCTTGACTGGAAAGTTTGTTCCGGCTGTTCAGGATTGGGGGGACCATGCCGAGAGACAGGAGGGCAGAGCCGTGCTTGGGGCTGCTCCCCAGGACCTGAGCTGGGACCCAGAGTTTTCAGGTGAGAGACTCAGCTGTGAGAGGGACACCTGACTGCCAGCCTGTTGGTCTACCAAATTGACTGACTAGCTATTTCAGCTAACTTCCTTCCTACCTACCCCTTTACTTCCTTTCCTTCCTAAAACCCTCCTTCCTTGTTCCCTTTTTTCTTCCTAGCTCTTCTCTCTCTCCCTTCCTTGCTTGCTTCTTTCCTAATTTCCTTTCTTCCTAACTTCTTCTCCCCTCTCTCCCCCTCCTTTCCTTTCTTCCCTTTCAACTCTCTGCCTTCTCACCTGCCTAATTTTCTTCCTTCCTAACTAACCAGTTTATATCCTCACTTCCTTCCCACTAACTTCATGCCTTTCTTTTCTCAACTCCTCTTTTCCTTGGGTGGCCGGCTTTGGTTGAAAACAAGAGAGTGCCAGAGAGTCAGGCCATGCATGGGCTTTGGAGTCAGATTACCTGGGCTTAAATCACAGTTATGTCATTTACTAGCTATGTGGCTTGATCAAGTCACTTCGCCTCTCCAAGCTTCGGTGTCCTCCTCCTTCAAACAAGGATGATGATCGTTCCTAAGCCATGGCGTCGTGGGAACAAAATCAGATCAAGCTGTCACTTAGTATACACTGTCATTGGAATGTCATGGGCATGCACTGGGCGGGCAGGCGTGTAAATGATTCCATTATAGTAGAGTGAAGACAAATTCGAGAAGAGAAGCAGGCACAGAGAAGAGGGCAAGAAGCTTTAGGAGCAGAGAGCTGGTCAGGTGTGGGGATCACAGGCCAGGTGCTGGGAGAGGGTGATGGTGGGCAATGGGCGCGTCAAAGTTCCCACCAGGACTTAATACCTAAGTATTATGTGAACGGCAACACCCCAAGAAACTTTACACAGTGGTACAAAGATTAAAATAACCTAATCCAATGTCACTTTGGGTGAGCCCTCCAGCCTTTTTTCTGTGGCTGTACGCAAATGAACATATGCATGCACGTCTTTTTTTTTTTCTTTACGAAGATGGTATCCCTGGTACACCTACCATTTTGAAACCTACTTTTTTTGATTGACACTGTAGCACACATATGTTCCTCTATATATGTGCCATTTATTGTTTCTGTCTGTTGGGTAATTTTCATTTTACATATGACCTATAATTTACCTTAAAAATTCGTTTCTCGATTCATTAGATATGTACTGAGCACCAACTATATTCCAGGCCCAGTTCTAGATGCTGGGCATTCCACAGTGAACAAGAGAAGTCTGTGCCTTCATGGGGCTGTTCTCATTTGGAACAGAAAATAAACAGAGTTGCCCAAGAAGATGTCAGCGAGTGATTAGGGTTATGAAACAAAACATAAAGCAGAAAAAGTGGATGGGGAATGAGCAGGATTGATTTTGTAGAGTGACAAATCGTCCTGCTTCGCCCAGGACTATACTGGTTTTCTCACTGAAAGTCTCCCATCTTGGAAGCCTCTAAGTCCCAGACAAATCGGGACAAAGTCCAGGACAATCAGTCACCGGTCATCAGAAAAGGCCTGTCTGAGAGGTCACATCCAAGAGGTTTGTTAGCGGAAGCCAGCTATGCAGATGTCTGGGGGAAAGAGCATTCTACGCAGAGGGAAAAGTAAGTGCAAGGGGCAGGAGGCCAGAGGACACCCTGTATGTTTGAGGGACAGCAAGAAAGCCAGAGAGGCTGGAGGGTCATGAGAGGGAGAGCAATTAGAGACAAGGTGGAGGTGCAGACAAGCGCCAGCTCAGGTGGAATCCCATAGCCCGTAGTAAAGACTTTGGACTTCGATCCTGCATGTGATGGGAAGTCACTAGAGTTCTGAGCAACAAAATCCATGCTCTGATTTATATTTTAAGACTCATCCTGGCTTTCGATGGAAAAAGATTATGGTGAATAAAGACAGATAGAGAATCAGTAGAGAAGCTATTGCAGTGATCCATGCACATGATGCTGGTGGCTCAGGCAGGGTGGTTAAAGCAGTGGTTTCTGGTTGTATCTGGAAGGTAGAGTCTAATGGGATTTCATGGTGGGGTGAGGGTGCCAGTTTCCTAGAATGAATTCCAAGTCACTAGCCTGAGCTTTTGAGTAGGTGGCCATGCCATTGCCGAGACAGAGGGCCGAAGGAGGAACAGGCTAGGCAGAGCGGAAGGAACGTGAGTCAAGACTTTTGTCTTAGACACATTAAGAGTGAGGTGCCTCTGGATATCTAACTAGCGAAGTGTCAAGGGAGCAGTTAGATATGTAAATCCAAAATTCAGGAGAGAATCAGAAATAGATACATTGGGGAATTATTGAGTACAGTGGGTGCGTAAGGCCATTAAACTGGTTGAGACCAACTAGGGAACAAGAGTAGAGAGAGGTCCGAGGATGAGCGCCGGGACAGGCCAGTGTTTAAGGGCAAAAGGAGAGGAGAACCCAGCAGAAGGGAGAGGGAGAGCAGTCAGTGAGGTGGGAGTAAAACCAGGAGCTCCCGACACAAGTGGGAGAAGCAGGTGTGTCAGATCCTTCCAAGAGGCTGAGTGAAAGGAGGGTGAAGGAGTCATCACTGGCTCTGGCACTTGGAGGTCACTGGCCCACTGTTTTGGGGGTACATTGGGACAAACGCCTCTTTGTAATGGGTTCA
>NW_006442491.1:27719695-27737223 GCF_000325575.1 Pteropus alecto
GCAGAGCAAAAAAAGTCATGGGGATGGAGTCCAGACAACTCTTTCAAGGAGTTTAACTGAAGAAGGGAACAGAGAACTGGAGAGCAGCTGGAGGGGGTGTAAGGTCAGGAGAGGGAGCTACGGCGGCAGCAGTATTCCCGAGCACCCCGTTTTCCTTTTTGAAGCAGTGCTGCTAAATGAAGGCGCCACCAGGGCCTTGTCATTGGAAAGAAATGTCCTTTTCCTGGGCATGTGTTTTGTCAACATGACATCCCGCCCACCTGCGTATTGGTTCAATGTTTCTATTTTGTTGGAAGATGGAAGGCTCTGATATTGTTCATTTGGGTTCTTCTTGGCTGATACCCCGACAAGCCCCTGAAAACTCCCGAGATCACTGGGCGCAGGTCCCTCCCTGACCGACCTTCTCGGCCCCGGCCCCGTGGATTCCTCCACTGTGGTGAATTGCAGAGGTCTGGATGTGGCATTTGGCAGCCACACAGAAAGTTCCAGAAAGGAAGGGGCTGTGCCAGGCCCTGTCAACTCTTTCATTCCCCCAAAACACCCCTCATGAGCTCCAGGGGAGAGGAAGGACCCTGTGAGTACCTAGTTATCTCACCAGGCAACAAGAACCCCAGAGCCAAGGTGCTGGCTGGGACCAGGTTTTCTGCCTCTCACACAGCTTGAGAGCTGTGGGCCAACCAGCCCTGCCCTGGGGCCAGCAGGGAAAGGCCCAAAAGGCCAAGGACAGGTGGAGTGAGCCAGACACTGGGCTCCAGATTCTCCCGAAACATCTGTAGGTTCTTGGGAGACTTAAGGCTTTCTGCTGCCATGATTGATGTTCCGGAACCTCACCTTCAGCCCCAGATGGTCTACACTGGGCCTGGGTAGGCCCTGGGAGCATGTCGTCTTCTTACAGACAGAGCCTCTGCGCGCGCGTGCGTGCACACACACACACACACACACACACACACACAAAGTTATACACCAATAAGAATATAGACACAATGACCTACATACACACACGTGGTTACACTCTACCACACACATCAATAGACACTCATACTCATGTGCAGACACATATGTAGACAACCCACATGCAGACTCACACTCATACACATATGAGCACATTAACATATATATAAAAAGATACCGACATGTTGACACACTACGCAGAGACTCCCTGAAGCCTGTGCACGGGCGCGAGCGCACACACACACACACACACACTTTGAGAATACACAGTCACGGATGTGCTGATATACTGACAAAATTATACAAATGTGTCGCCATGACACACGCTAACAACAGAGCACATGCAGTCATCTACAGAGACTCACACGCCGACACAAATACCTTGACATATAGGGACACACTGACACAACAGACAGACACTCTGAAGCACACCTACACATGAGACACCTGCATGCGCACACCACACACACACCCTGGCCCACACACTCACACACATTCCAACAAGCCCTGAGGGTCTCCAGGGCTCCCCTGCAGCTGTTGCTTACTCCCCAAGGGAGGCGATGTCCCCGAGGGAACAGAGGTCTCCGGTCCCGTCTTAAGTTCTACTGGCTCCTGCATGACATCAACAGCCCCCTCGCTGCTGCTGGGAGTTTCGAGCTGGGTCCAGGCCTGCGCCAGGCACAGACACTTGGGCCCTTGTTGGGAGAACAGAGAGAGGCTCTCTTGTCCACTGCCCGTCCTCCGGCTCCAACTGCTGGTTCTGTCAGCAGCCTCTCCTCAGGCCGTTGCAGGTACGTGGGGCTGGGAGGCCAGGGCCTGGCGGAGGGGCGGTCAGGGTCAGCACAGGAGGGTGTGGCAGGCAGTGTTACGGGCTGTCTGCAGGAGCACAGGCTAAGGGCCCCAGGCTGCACTCCCTATTGTGCAGTTCTGCGGCTCACTTTCTCTCAGGGCTCCCCACGGCTGGGACTCTCCAAGCAGCCTGGGCTGGGGAACTCCCTCCCCCTGTGGTTATTTTCTCAGCCCTCAAGAAGGCCATGGGGTGGTGCCTCCAGGTGCCCCTTTGTAAAGATAGGCAGTCTCTACCCTGAGAGGCCAGGCTATAGTCCAGGCCCCATGGAAGGCCAAGGCTGTCGTCTTGGGATGCCCTGTATGCAGCAGTCCCCAAAAGCAACTGGGCTGTCAGGTGAGATCTCAGCTATTAGCATTGACCTTCCAAGCAGGGGTGGGGTTGTGGGACCCTGGGCCCGGTGCCTAGAGATGCCAGCCTCCTCCCCACTGCAGGGTGGGGGCAGGAAAGACACTGCGCTCCTGGCTGCATAGACCAGCTGGTCTGTTTGATCTCAACAGACACTTAGGTCTCTCCGTGGCTCTGGTTCAAGGTCCCCCAGAGCAGCTGCCCTTTTGGGGGCATTAGGTGGAAGTCCTTGTGGCAGGGAGATAATAACGCAGAGGTCAGCCTGGGGCTGTCCACAGGGTTGCAACTTCCATGCTTGTGTGGGAGTCTGGGGAGCCCAGCCTGCCTCTCATAAACTGTGTGATCCTAGGCAAGTCCCTTTCCAGGCCTCAGGCTCCCTACCTTTGAAATGGGGGGAAGGGTTCAGACTTTATGCTTCCAGCCCTAGCCATCTTGGACTTCTGGAGCTGCCCTGGCTCACAAGGATCTTGCCTTTGAAAAGACAGCCCAAGAGGGGCCACCCCTGCCATCCTCCCTCCTTCCCTCCTGAGATGTTTGATTAGAGAGGCTGGGTCCAGGGGGCATCATCATGCAGGGGTTGCTGGCCTCTGGGGTAGGAAAAGCTCAGGGTGTAGCCGGTGCATGGATGGCATTGGGGGAGGGTGGCAAGGGCAGTAGTGAATGAAGCCCTAGACAGGTGAAGCCTCCCCAACCAGCTCTCTCATGCCTGTTTCTCCTTGTGCTCCCCAGTGCCCATCCGATCACTGGTACAGAATGGACTCCAGCCATAGCCTGGCCAGGACCCCCAGTCCACAGGTGAGTGGGTCCTGGTTCCCCCACCCACTTCCAGGGGGTGCTCACTTCCTCCCACGCCAAGGAAATCTAAAGAAGCATGCACCAGCCCGGTGGGCCAACCCAGACATGGCTGGGGGACTGACAGGGGTCACTGTCAGCTCGCAGAAGTAGGCCGTTGGCAGGGTAAATTAGTCTTGGGCAAAGGCTTCAGAAAGTAAATGGGGGTGAGGGGCGAGGCAAATCATGGGCTTGGTCCCGAGAATACCTGAGCTCTGATTCCCGTGGAGTTGTCTGTAAGTCCTCGGACGGCTCTTCTCTGGGTCTCGGTTTCCTCACCCTCATGATTGGCATCACGGCCTGCAGCCTCCCAAGGCTGTTGAGAGGAGCAGATGAGATGGTGAGTATGTGGTGGGTAGAGGGGAGGAAGGAAGGACGGAAGGAAGGAAGGAAGGAAGGAAGGAAGGAAGGAAGGAAGGAAGGAAGGAAGGAAGGAAGGAAGGAAGGAAGAGACAGGCTCAACGAGGTGAATGTGATTTTGGGTTACAGAGAGAGAGAGACAGACAGACAGACAGACAGAGACATGGAAGAGGGCAGGAGGGAGGGAGGGAAGGAGGGAAGGAAGGAAGGAAGGAAGGAAGGAAGGAAGGAAGGAAGGAAGAGACAGCCTCATAGAGGTGTTAGAGAAGAGATCAAGGCCTGGGCCAGAGGAAAGGGATGGGGCCAAGGAGTAAGGACCTGCTGATCTTAATCACCTCTTTCTGTAAATATCTTTAGCTCTCAAGAGCCAATGGGAACATCAACTTGGGGCCTTCAGCCAATCCAAAGTGAGTTCTGGTCTCTCAAGCAATTTTCTTCCTTGGCTCTCCTCATACTTGGCCTTGAGAATAAAATCCAAGTTCTCAGGTCTAGCTTCAAGACCGCCTGCCATCTGGGCCCAGGACTATCCCCCAACTTTATCTCTCGCTCAGTCCCCAGCCTTCGCCCATGCCAAGGCCAGTGCCTGGAATGCCCCAAAAGTCTTCATCGTCCACAGCTCTGTACCCTTCAGGCCCTTCTCAGGCTTTGCAGCCAGATCCTTTGCCTTCTGTGTAGTCCTGTCTGGTTTTCTCCCCACCTTGCCTGTTGTTTACTCAATTGTGAGCTCTCCAGGGCCAGGGGCCAATCTTACAAGCCCCCTCTTGGCTGGGAGAACATGGCATTCCTCAACGGTGAGGAGATTGATTTTTGGAAAGCTTTCTGTATTCCCCACCTTCAAAATGAAAAGGAATCCTGGATTTGATCTCGGGACCAGGTTTCCCAAGACTGCAAATGCTGACCTTGTTCCTCCCTCTTCCCCCAGTGCCCGGCCCACAGACTTCGACTTCCTCAAAGTCATTGGCAAAGGGAACTATGGGAAGGTGAGTGACAGACACAGTGAGGTTGGGAGACCCGGTCTCCCCTTCTCCAGCCTCCTCCATCCCCTGCTTGTCGCTTGCCTGTGCAAAGAGGGAGCTCTCGACCTGCAGAATCGTGGACGCAGAGGAGAGCTGGGGGCCATCAGGGGAGTCGTCACCTGCGGGGCCTTGCATTTGTGCTTCCCCTCAGGTGCTGCTGGCCAAGCGCAAGTCCGACGGGACGTTCTACGCAGTGAAAGTGCTGCAGAAAAAATCCATCTTGAAGAAGAAAGAGGTAGCAGAGCTTGCGCACAGGCATTTCCTCCCCTGCTCCTTGACTCCCAGCCTAGAGTGGCTTCTCAAGATGGGCCCAACTATTGAGTCCATGGGCTGGATGCAGAGGGGGGTCACAGCAGGTGGTTAGGTGGTGCCCGGGATGCCGACCTTCTGAGGAAGGCAGGCCAACCTCACCCACGGGGCCTTTAGAAGGACCCAGCCCCAGCCCTCAGCCTTCCCCTGGGAAATTCAGGGCCCCATGGTGGACAAGTCCTCTGCCTTGCCTAGGTGCCAGCCTCCCCATCTGCGCAGGGTGGGGTCACACTTTATACTCTCCAAAGACCCTTCAAGCTGTGGCCATCCTGAAGTTCTAGATGCCTCAGCTGATTTGAGCCTCTTGAACTCCAGTCCCATTAGGAGGCCAGAGCAGGCCTGGAGAGAGGATTGAAAATCAGGTCAGAGGACTCAGGCAAGGGAATTCTGTTAATAAGGACATCGTCGGGGTGGGTAGGCAGGTCTTCCTGAGGGAAGTGTCCTTGCAGCTAGCCTTGAAGGTAGAATTCCAGTAATCTAAAAAGGGGGTGACCAGGCAGGAGAAACGGCATGAACAGAGGCGTGACTGTGGACTCATTTATGCAGTACTCATATCTACTCTGCTTATCACTGGGGGTATGGGGTACAGGGACTTCCGATCCAGGGGCTGGAGCTGCACCTGCGTGGACTGGTGGGGGATGAGGCTAACTACGCATAACCCTGAATACTAGGCAAGGAGCTGGGCCTGGCTCTGAGGGCAATAAGGAGCCACAGTGGGTGTTTGAGGAGGGGCACGAGAAGGTCTGGGGCAGGTCAGCCCCCGCAGCGAGGCCCCGTGGGCTGTGACACGCGCCCCTGTCTGTGTGACTCCACAGCAGAGCCACATAATGGCAGAGCGCAATGTGCTTCTGAAGAACGTGCGGCACCCCTTCCTCGTGGGCCTGCGCTACTCCTTCCAGACGCCTGAGAAGCTCTACTTCGTGCTGGACTATGTCAATGGGGGAGAGGTGAGTGGGCCTGCACGGAGCCCCCCAGGCCGGCTGTTAGCTGGGAGCTGCCCATCCCACATGCCTGCTGTATACTGGGTCTGGACTGACTGCACCTCGTCCTTACAACAGACCCTTTTTGTAGTGGAAGAAACTGAGCCTCAGGAGCTAACTCACTTGCTCAAGGCCACCCAGCTGGTACCCTGGCTGGAAGTGATCACAGTGGTAAATAGAGACCTGAAGCCACCTGGTGACTCAGGAGCACAGCTAGATAAGCCCAGTTCCCTCCAGGACATCACTCTGTGTCTCTGGGCAAGTGGCAAAACTTAGTGGGGCCCCCTCAGTGACTCTAGATTTAATCTCTGTGACCTTATGCCTTTTGGCCTGATGCTGAGGGGAGAATTTTTGTCCTGCATCCCTAAGTCCCTTCATGGAGGTGAAGATTTTCACATATCAGCAAAAAAGACCAAAGCAATTGTCTCATGGGCAGATCTGACCTGAGCTCAGTTTGATTCAGCCATAAGAATCTTATCACCTAGATTGGAGGAAAAACACATCTTTGAACCACCCAGTTTCAAATCCTGGTTCTGCCAGTTGCGTGCTCTGTGACCTTGGCAAGTCACCTGATGGCTCTGGCCCCTCCCAGTTTCCTCTTAGGTGACACTGGCATCATATTTGATACCTTGAAGGTAGTCATGAGGATCAAACGAGATACGATATGTGAAAGATTCTGGTTTAGAGCCTGGAACACAGGTGCTCAATCCATGCTGCTTAACCTCTCCCGCTGACCCTTTGGATGCCCATGACTGCGCTGCGGGGAGGGGGCCGGCATGCCCTTTGTCACCTGAGTACCTTGCAGCTCGGAGAGGGGAAGACTTGGCCAGCTGCCCCCCACCCTGCGCCCTGGGAGCTGGAGTTCCCCCAGGAAACCCTCTTACGTGCCTACCCCTCTCCAGCTCTTCTTCCACCTGCAGCGGGAGCGCCGGTTCCTGGAGCCCCGGGCCCGGTTCTACGCTGCCGAGGTGGCCAGCGCCATCGGCTACCTGCACTCCCTCAACATCATCTACAGGTGAGGCCTGCCTGTGGCTCGGAGCCAGGCCCAGCCTCCTGCCCCAACAGTCAGGGGTTGCGTGGGTCCCTAGATCGTGATGAAATCCCCATGAACTTGGTCCTTTTTCTGAGAAGAGCCCACCAGTGGAGTAGGGGGGGAGCCTCTTTTTTTCCAGGATCAAGTGCCTGTCCTCCCTGGGCTCTCCCTTGACATCTGTGCGCCTGCATGAATAGTCCTCCCTCCAGGACCCCAGGTCTCCAGCTCTCCTCGCTGAGTGGCTGAGCCATCAGAGTGCACCCTTCTCTTGTTTTCTGCAGGGACCTGAAACCAGAGAATATTCTCTTGGACTGCCAGGTGTGTGTGTGTGTGTGTGTGTGTGTGTGTGCGCGCGCGCGTGCGCGCGCGTGCGCACACGCACATGCACGCTCACCCATTTATGCACGCATGCACAAGTAAACCAGAGAATATTCTCTTGGACTGCCAGGTGTGTGTGTGTGTGTGTGTGTGTGTGTGTGTGTGTGTGTGTGTAGTTGCACATGTGTGCTGTGTACCCACAAGTATGTGTGTATGGGTATGCATGCATTGTGCATACATACATATGGATAGGGATGCATTCAAATAAGTGTGTGCATATGTGCTCATACATGTGTACATGCATACATGTGTTCATCCTGTGCACATGAGACCATGTGCATGCGTACATGCATGTGCATGAGTATGTACATGCCTCTGGGGGAGGCAGGGGTGGAGCCAGGTGGAGGCTCATGGATTTTGTCGTCTCCCCAAGTCTTAGACTGGGTTTGCTGGAAACAGACGCTGAGATGAAGCACCGGGAGCAGAAGGTTACTGGGGAACGCTCTCAGGAGATCTACCTTTAAGGGGGTGAGGAGGCAGGATTGGGCAGAGAAGGACACTCACCTGCACTGTGGTTGCAAGCGAGATCAGCTGATCTTACAGGGGTCCAGAGGGCCTGAGCTGGGATAGCTCTGTTCCAAATTGAAGCACAGAGGCTGGGCATTTGAGTCCCTGCACCAATCAGTCATTGCCCCTTGGGTGGGGCATAACTTTGGGTGAGGGCAGTGTCCCAGTGGCAGGATGGGCATGACAGCTCCTAAGGAGGGGATCTGGGCAGAGCTCTGCAGTTCCACTCACTCTATAACCTCCACCAGCCATCTTCCTGCCCAGCTGCCACAAGATGTGGCTGCTTTCTGGGTCCCAAGCCTTTTGTTAAGGGGGCTGCTGCCACTGGCCCCTCCAGCAGGGACATTCTGGAGCTGCTGCTGTTATAGGGCATGGGCCCTAGTCAGTGGTGAGCTGGGCAGACACTGGATGCCATCTTTCCACCTTGCCCCTGTGTTGCCCCCAGCATCCAGTCTCTGAGTGAAACCTCCAGCCTGTGCCAGGGGCATCAGACCCCATAACCAGCTGCTTTGGGACGTGGTATCTGGGCTTTGGAGTTAGGGCTGTCCATACCTTTATCTCAGGCCACCCTCTTGCCTCTGCCTTCCCTCCTCCACAGGGACATGTGGTATTGACGGATTTTGGCCTCTGCAAGGAAGGTGTGGAGCCAGAGGACACCACATCCACATTCTGTGGCACTCCCGAGGTGAGCTAGACCTTCTAGGAGAGGGCCGGCCATTAGGGGGTGAGGCCGCAGCTCCTGATTAGAGCCAACAGGTTACATCTGAGGGGCTCCCCGCTTCCACCAAGCACTTCCCTGAGCTGCCTGTGCATGCAGCCTTGGTTTGCTTCTCTATATAATGGGGGCACCGGCTCTAGGGGCTGCTGGGACCTGGCCAGCTGTTGGTGACTTTGCCACAGTGATGTCCAATAGAAACAGAAACATTAATGCAAACCATGTATGTCATTGAAAAATTTCCAGAAACCACATTTAAAAAGTAAACAGAAACAGGTGAAATTAATTTTAATGATATATGTTCATTAACCTAATATATAGAAAATATTGTCGTTTCAATATATAATCAACATAAAATTGTTGAGATTTTTTTTCTAAGTCTTTGAAATCGGTGTGTATTTTACACTTACGGTCTGTCTCAGCTCAGATCAGCCACATTTCAAGTGTTTAGTGGCCACATGTGGCCAGTGGCTGCTTTATTGGACAGCAGTGCCCTACAGAGTGAAATTCAAGTGCAACAGGAGGGCCTGGTCTGACAGTTAAGTGTGAAACACTGGTCTTCTGACCTCCTCCAGCCACCAAGAGCCCGGAGAGTTAAAATTCGTGGGTCTTAGAAGTAACTCATACACGTCTGTCCTGCCAAGGCCTCCCTGCAGCCTTGGGTTCAAACTTTTCCTTGAACTCTCACCGGTGTTGACCCTTGGATCTTGGACTCGAAGAGGTTCTCAGATGCTTGGACACATCCAGTGGGGGACGGGGGCTGAGGCTGCAGGACTGGAAAGCCCCTCCTGATCTGGCATGGGGCAGGACTTCAGCTGCTTTGTTTTTCTCCCTAGGCTTGAAAATCTGGGTTTCAGATCTCAGCTGAGCCTCCTCAATTTGGTTTTAGGGTAGCTGATGGACAGATGACATCTCTGAGCAGGAGCCATTGTCTGCGTTTGTGTGAGGCAGGGTGTCCGCTAGGCAGAGCTGGCTTCCCAATGCCTGATAGCCCAGCCATCCCTTCCTTGGACATTGCCAGGGACAGGGAACAGGGGATACAGCACCTTGGCTCATGTAGGAGACATGTGGCCCCAACATGTCATCTCTTCCATAATCTTTTCCTCCAAGTGCCTTGTTCACAAATGGGGAAACTGAGGCTGAGAGTCTTTCAGATATATGTGTTTTCTCTCAACAGTACTTGGCTCCAGAAATGCTTCGTAAAGAGCCTTATGATCGGGCAGTGGACTG
Organism: Pteropus alecto; assembly: GCF_000325575.1. Lineage (NCBI taxonomy): Eukaryota > Metazoa > Chordata > Mammalia > Chiroptera > Pteropodidae > Pteropus > Pteropus alecto. The sequence goes on from NW_006442491.1 coordinate 27,729,201, forward strand.
GTGGTGTTTGGGGGCTGTTCTCTACGAGATGCTGCATGGCCTGGTGAGTGGGGTATAGCTGTCTGCAACGGACATCTGGCTCTGGGGAGAGATGGGAGTGGGTCTCTCCCTTGTGTCGCCTGCCCAGGCTCCTCAAGGAACTGAACGAGCCACCTCTCCACTCTAGGCTAAAAAAGATAATGCCAGAGTGAATACAAAGATTATACATTTTTTTCCAATAATGTCAGTTCAGTACTTTATAATACACCAACTCCTATGTTACTCCTTTGGTGTCTCAGAGGAGCCTCGGGAGACTAACTGCAGGAAATGGATTTGCTTTTATTTTACTGAAAGGAAGACAGGTCCAGAAAGGGCACAGTGCTGGTCGGTTGTGGAATGACTGGGCCCTGGACCCAATCCTAGGCCACCTGCTTAGATGGAGTCATGTGTAGACTCGCCCCAGGCCAGGCTTCACTCTGGGGTGGCTTCACCAAGAGAGCTTAGTGGATATGAAGGAACGGGCTCTGTGGAGTCTGCGGAAGGAAGAACATCAGGAAAGATGGACTCTGCATACGGTTTGGGGCCTGATTCTCTTCCAAGTTTTGTGACAGGCTTAATCTCTCTGAACCTTTTCCTCTTATTGGAAAAAGTACTCTCTCAAGGCATGGTTGTAAGGCCGGGATGAAATGATGACGGGGAAAGTGCTGACTGTGGTGCATATGCCGGATTGAGAGGCGGGATAGGAGACGTTCCTGGCAGGTTCACAAGCTTCACCAATAGGGAGACTCCTCGGCCTTCCCAGCAGCCTCCCACTGTGCTGGGAGCCCAGAGGTTTCTGTCTCTCTCCAAACTGCCATGCGAGCCATTGCACAAAACACGGGTCTGGCTGAATCCTTCCAGCTACCCAGCTTTGCTCCATCCAAATCTTCCTGAGACCTGTGCCCACTTGAGCTTGGATGATCCCCCAGCTCTCTCCCTCTCTCACCAGCCGCCCTTCTACAGCCAAGACATATCCCAGATGTATGAGAACATTCTGCACCAGCCGCTGCAGATCCCCGGGGGTCGGACGGTGGCCGCCTGTGACCTCCTGCAAGCCCTTCTCCACAAGGACCAGAGGCAGCGACTGGGCTCCAAAGAAGACTTTGTAGGTGACCTGGCAGTGGAGCACTGGCCCTTTGGGGAGCTCTCAGGTTCCTGCAGAGGCAGCTCAGAAGCACAGTGACACGTATCCAGCTGTCCTGTAAAACCAAGCACCGCTAATTTGTTCATTAGGCAATTCACAGCATTTGCCTACCCATCCCTGGCCAGCTTAATGAACAGGGCTTTCACTGAAGACTGGTCCCCTCCTTCCAGGTGAAATCTGCATCCTAAAAAATAAGTATGATTTTAAAAATAAGATATACATTCACACAGATCAAAATCCAAGTGATATTCAGAAAAAGTCCCTCTAGCCACTCAGTTCCTTAATTTAGAAGCAACCGGTGTCATCAGTTTCTCGGATATTCTGGAGATATTCTGCATCTGGCTTTTTAACAAGCCCCAGGAGGTGGTGTTCTGATATAGGGAGCCGGAAACTCATTCTTTGAGAAACAGATAGGAAGAAGGTCCTGCTGGGACAGGAGGAAGTTGGTGCCAAGATTGATTTGAAGAAGTAGTGAAACGTGCCCAGGGCTAAGTTCTAAATTCTGAGTCTCTGGGAACCTGCAGCTCTTCTTGGAGCTTTACTTCCCAAACCTTCCTTAATGAGTTCATTTGGTCTGTTTCTCTGGTTTGCGTTCTGGAAGAGTCGAGAGGCAGAGTGGGGCAGGGTCCCCAGGGTCCTTCCAGGACCACGAGGGCAGGTTCTTCCTTCTTGTTCAGTGACATACCTCCAAAGCCTACTACGGTGCTGACACAGAGTAAGTGCTTAGAAAATAGTTGTAGAATAAACAAATGCTATCGGGGAGAAGGATTTGGGTTGTGGATGATGGCGAAGGGGAGAGGCCTGGCTGCGGAATACTCTTTTGTCCTAGGAACCAGCTGGAAGTGCAAGTTACTTACCCAGTAAAGGTTTCAGGGATTGCCAGCCGCTTGCCAGTAGAGTTGGAGGTCCAGGCCATGTGGGGGTGGGGTGGCAGTGCCTATGAGGAGGGCTGCTTGTGATCAGCACTTTCTTCCTGTAGCTCGAGATAAAGAACCATGTATTCTTCAGCCCCATAAACTGGGATGACTTGTACCACAAGAGGCTGACTCCACCCTTCAACCCAAATGTGGTAAGAAGAGGTCACCACATTTTGGATTCTGGGTTCCTAGGTCTGGTGGGAATTTGGAGGGTATCTGGGCCAACTCTCTGTAGATGGGAAAACCAGGAGTCCAAGAGGCTCCACGATTTGTCCAAGGCCACGCAGTAAGTTAGAGGCAGAATTGAGTCTAGAACCCAGATGTTCTGACTGCCAGTTCAGTTCTGTGATGAGCCACGCTTCTGCTCCTTTGTTTTAGCACCAATAACCCTTATCGTATAGCCCTTTACAGTTTTTAAAGTACTCTGTGTTACATAGCATACCCAGACAGAGCCAAGTGCTATAAAGGTGTTTTTTTTTCCTTACGGTTAGCTTTTTTCCTGATAATAAAAATGACGTATTCATTGTAGAAAGTGTGTGAAACAGAAGTGTAAAGCAGAAGGGAGAAAAGACTTATTATTTCACTACCCAAGAGAAACCATAGCTGCCATGTTTCCTTCCAGTCTTTTTTCAATGTGGTTTTTATACAGGTGATACTTTATATGGACAGATACTCCTCCCCCTCCTTTTTTTTTTTTTTTTTTGCTAAAAACTTAACCATTATTTCCCAAAGCTCCATAAAACTTTATAAGTATCATTTTACTATTTCAACTCTATGCTGGTGACATAATTTATTTGTCTATGCTCATGGTGAACTTTAGGTTATTATCATTTTTTTCTTTATCATAACGTACTGATGAACTCCTTCAAGCATCTATCGTCTTTGCCCAGAGTTCTGATTTTTTTCCTTGAGATGGATTCCATATGGGGAATTAGCAGGTCAAAAAATGTGAACGTTTTTAGGATCTTGGTTCATACTTGATTTATATGGCCTTCACTGTGCGTTAGGGAATACGATCTACTTCCGACCAGTAGCACATTCTGGAGAATTCTCATCTTCCTCTCTGTGGCACGTGTGCTGGTGTTTTTTGCTTTGCAAATTTGTTAAGTAAAAAATGGCCTCTCATATTATTTTAATTTATATTTCTTTGATTTATAGTGAAGGTGGTTAGTTTTTAAATGTTAATTAGCAGTGATAGTATGAATGAAAGGAATCCCATTCGAGGTGGATATTGGAGGTTCTCTTGGCCACCTGGAATGTGTCAAGCAGAGTCAGGTTCGCTCCATCCAAGCACTCTGCACACTTCAACACTACATCTTGCTATTTCCATCTTTCCTTTGGTGAATTACTTGTTCATGAACATGTCTTTGAGCACCAGATTCTTGACATCAGTTGTCAGATAGAATACACTCAGTCCAGGCACCTGAAAATTTTCTTTATCTGAGGATTTTATAAGAGACCTTTTGGATCATATGAACATATATCCTGGAGAGAGAATAATAAACAAAAATACTAGACAGGGAGGTAATGGAATACAATGCATGGACCCCAGAATGAGACGAACTAGGGGTGGATTCCTGGTTCTGCCACCTGCCACATGTGAGACCTTGAGTAAGTTTGAATAGCATCAAAATCTTCATTTTTAAAAGGAGAAAGAGAGAGAGAGAAAGAAAGAAAGAGGGAGGGAGGGAGGGAGGATGGAAGGAAGGAAGGAAGGAAGGAAGGAAGGAAGGAAGGAAGGAAGAAAGGAAGGAAGGAAGGAAGGAAAAGAAAGTTACCTGCCTTGTCTAGAGCCACACAGGTAACAGGGCCAGGGCCAGGATTCACATTCTGGTCTTGGAACTCTGAGCCCTGAGGTCTTTTTAAGAAGCTGCAAGCCATGGTCTATTCGGTCCCACAACCTAAAGGCTTGCATACTAAATCAGATCTGCAGACCCTTCCATTTGCTCATTTGCTTACTTCATAAAACCCAGGCGGCCCCTTTTTCACAGATCGTGCCTCCTCCATGGAGAGGTTTTATCAGTTAGCTCTTGCTGCATGACAAGCCACCCTCAAACTAGGCGGCTTATTTCATTCTGATTCTGTGGGTCAGTTTAGCGGGTTTTTTTGGCCTGAGCTCTGCTGGGCTCTCTCATTTCAGTGGTTAGCTAGCAGGGCAGTGGGCAGTTATGATCTAGAATTGCCTCACTCATATGCCAGCCAGTTGGCAGGCAGCTAGGACAACTGGGTTCTCCTTTGTGAAGCCGCCCCTTGTGCTCCAGCAGGCCGGCCTGGGCTGGTTCACGTGGTGGCCTGAGGGTTCCAAGTGCGGGAAGAGAGAACAACTCCCCATGTGCATTTTTCAAGCCTCTGATTGCATCGCATTTGGTAATGTCCCATTGGCTTAAGCAAGTCACACGGCTAACTCATATTAAAGGAATGGAAAAATAGACTCCACCTCTGGATGGGAATGGAGAATTTGTTACCATTTTTATAATCTCCCACACAGATCGTCCTCCAAAACATCTAAAGCAGCCCAGTCACTCTCTACCATGTTACACTATTTTCTTTTTCATAAGACCTATCAACACCCTGAATTATCTATTTGTCTATTTGTATACATGCTTGTTATCAATCCTACTCCCTGCATAATATAAGCTCCATGAAAGCAAGGGCCCACTCTATTTTGTTCTTCTGTATTCTCAGTGCCATGAATAGTGCCTGGTAGGCATTTGGTAAGTATGTTGACTAGACTTGTCTGAGGGTTGGTGTGGAGCAGGGTGCCAAGGAGTTAGAAGAATTGATATGTGGTTATTGGATCTCGCGGAATAAAATAATAGGTAAGTGACTCAGAGGGGAGACCCAACATTTCCCTCAGGGCTTGGGGGTTCTTTTGGCAGCTCTGGCCCCAGGCTTCCCTTTTCATCATTGGCTTATATTCACAGGCAGGACCTGCCGACTTGAAACACTTTGACCCAGAGTTCACCCGAGAATCCGTGTCAAAGTCCATTGGTTGCACTCCTGATACTGTGGCCAGCAGCTCTGGGGCCTCAAGTGCATTCCTGGGATTTTCCTATGTGCCGGAGGATGATGCTGTCTTAGATTGCTAGAAGCGCCTGTGAACCCACGGAAAGCTGGTATCTGTAAGGAATTACTTTCAGCTGCTAGGAATAGAGACTCGAAGTAACAATGGCTTAAATAAGATTATTTTTTTCCCAGCCCATAAAGAATGGTGTTAGGTGATCCAAGGCTGGTCTGACAGGTCAGCAGATTCGCAGAGGCTTTCTGTATTCTGCTCTGTCATCCTTGGCAAATGGCTTCAATATTAGTTGCTACATTATCATAAGGTGGTTACTGGAACTCTAGGCACTACTTTTGTGTTCTGCGCAGGAAAAAAAAAAAAGAGGAAAGGAGATAGGAGCTAAAGGACACTTTTACAAGTTTCCCAGAAGCCCCACCTCATGACTTATGCTCATTAGCCGCACACCCCTCCCTGTAATGGAGGCCGGGTACGTGACTTATCAGCTGGCACATTGCTACGCCTAGTCACACAGGTGTTCTGACACTAAGAGAGAAACGGAAAATGTTAGGTAGGCAACCAGGGGTCCTCTTGGTATTTGGATTTTGATCTCGAAGTGTTAAAATGACAAGAGATGTGACAAGCTTATATGTATGACCCAACGTCCTCTTATTTTTCTGTTTGATGGTATCTTTCTTTGTCGTGGGTGGTATTAGACATTCGTTATTAGGTTTGTCTGCCTGGCATCTGAACCCCTTCTATGTTCAGGGAACCTCCAGGTTTATGAGCCTGGATGAGGGCCAAAAACTACAACTTACAGTAGCTGCAATTGTAGACACTGACTTTCCCAGTCTTCCCTGCAGCTAGGGCCAGGCATGTGGCCCAGGGATGCACCTGTGACAGATTCAGACTCAAGAACCTGGGAGCTCTCTTTCATGTGGTAGCTGTGGTGACAGCACCCACACAAACCATTTCTGCTATAGAAGTGGCAACAATGCAAACTGTAGCAAATGGGACTCCGTGGCAACAACAGCAACAGCAGTTTCTTTACCAGATCAGTGCTGCAGAGTCACTATTACTGGGAAGCCTTGAGCTTTGCCCTCTAGCTTTCCAGTGGTTTTGGCAGCTTCTGATCCTTTTAAAACCCTCCTTTTTGGCTTAATTGGCCAAAGTCAGCTTTGGAACACCAGCTTATGCTGGACCAGTTTGCGCTAGATTCTTTCAAGTCTATTATCAGTTTTATCCAAAGGGCCCTGAGGTAGAAACTATTACTATCCTCTTTTAACCAGTGAAGAAACAGGATCAGAGTTGTTCCTTGCCTGAAGGTCACATAGCTAAGGGCCAGAGCTGAGACTTAGAGCCCTATAAGCTGACTCCAGGGCTCTTACATGTAATTTTTGTGCTTGGCTGCCTTTCACTCTGGCTGTTAGATCCAACAGAATGGCTGTCGATCACTTCTTGGCCTTTTGGCTTAGATAAAGTGTAGTGTTTGTTCTCATCAGAATAGCTGTCAAAATCTCTAGTGAGAGTCAAGTCAGGAATTGGCCAGAATAAGCTAGGTGGTGGGAAATGAGGTGTTGAGGAGACTTTCAACTGCCAAGTTCATGTCTGAGCCTGGCTGCCAAGTTCATGCTGTGCTCCACCTTACCTGCCCCTGTATATTTGGCAGGTTTTGGGCTCCATGGGAAGCCAAGGCCTTGGACAGGGCTGGAGGCTCATGCAAGCTTCGTGACCAGAGCTTTCCAGCCACCTTTGGAGCTCCATAGGTTCAAGATTACCCATTTCTCAAAGTAATTCTGGACAGAACATGTGTATGTAACGCCTCATGAATTCAGGACACCCTGCACTTATTGGATGGCTCATGCTGCTTTATTTCAGTGGAAGGTGGTTTCTTTCTCATAAACCAATAGTTTATCACCTACTTCTGGGTGGTCTTGTTAGCTTTTTTTGTTAGTTTGTGATGTTTCTTAACATCAGTGTGTGCTAGTGACATTATTGCCTTTCCTCGTAACTCAGTCCCACTCTTTCTCTTCCATTTTTCCAGGGCGGCCTTCTGCCGCAGGAACCGTAGGGGATGAAGCTGAAGATCATGGAAAACACACTGATGAACACTGACTTACTAGAAATCAGGAAGAGCTACTGTTTGTTACCCCTCAACACTCTGATTTGATCTCTGTCTTAACAGTGTCTGTTAAATGACAAATGTGGAACATGGGAGACTAAAATGCTCCAATTTCCCAAAGCTAAAAGAGACTGTAATTATCAGAAACGTGATAGTATTGTCAAAAGTACACAACCTGCTATGGATTGTGAAATGCATAATGGTTTTATCTGTTCTAAGACTAAAAGATCACAAAATCTTCACCAGATAGAAAATAAAGAAAAACTATGGTATTGAACTGATCATGCTACACCTATGTTTACTGAGCACATTGTTTTTTTTTTTTTTTTAGATGAGGCAACCCTTGGTTGACCTCACAGATTATAAGGGCCTTGTCAGCTTATGATCCCTTATTTTTTACGCCTACAGCACCTGGTCTTCTTAGGTGGTCTCCCATCCAAGTACTAACCAGGCCCGATCCTGCTTAGCTTCCGAGATCAGACGCGATTGGGCATGTTCAGGGTGGCATGGCCATAGAGACATTGTGTTTTATGTGCATTATTTACAGTCCTCATAAGTCGGCACTTAGAAATTATTAACCTCGCTTTACAGGTAAGAAACATTCGCTCAGAAAGATTAAGTGACTTGCCTAGGGTCACCGGCTGGTATAAGGCACAGGAATCAAACTTGGCAGCTGATTCTAAGACCCTTGCTCTTTCTACAACCTCCAACAGTGGAAGTGCTTCGGACAGGCACTCTTTTGGTCTTCTTAGCAAATGCTGACTGTACATCAGGCAGGATTCCCAAGACCTGTTCCAACACTCAAACGGCACTGCCTACTTTCC
>NW_006442491.1:27737254-27773812 GCF_000325575.1 Pteropus alecto
CCATTTTTCCCTAACTGAAGATCGTGTTCACCCAATTTTGCACCCAAATACAGCATCCTCAGGAAAAGAATTCTCAATCGCCCTCTATCACTTTTTAACTTTGCAATGACCGTAGTTGTGAAAAGACAAAAAGAGTTATGTGTTTCAAGATCCCCAAACTCCTACCACTCTGTACATGTTGAAGATTCTAACAAACACAAATGCAAATCGCAACTGTCGGAATTCTGTTCTCATCGGGTTGAGCCAGCGAGGCGGTGACATTGCACAGAAGTCCACGTTCTCAAGGCAGGCATGGAGTGCTTCCCTGGGGAGAAGGGAGGCCTGCTCGTTGTTACCGACGTCTGGTTTCTCATTTTCATGGCGATGGCTCTTTCGCATAAGCCGTTCCTTGCCTTAATGAATATCACTCTTCTTTTACCGGGGGTGCCTTTCTGCTCAACACCGGCCCCTCACAGTTCCCGTATCACAATTAATATTTTTGCTTTTTTGTAGGCTCTGGCCAGGTTGAACTCCCCGCCTGGTGACCCCTAGAGAGCGAGTTCACCGCCATATCCTGAACCTGGCACTATGGCGCAAGAACTATCTCATGTTACGCTTCTCACCACTAAATCTCTCCACCCTCTTCCACGAGGTCTTCCCTGGCCTTCCCCGGAGCCGAAACCCTTCTACACCACGTAGCAAACTTCTAACCTGGCTTTCCCGGCAGTGCGACCCAGCCTCAGAGACTCAGCAGCAAAGCTGCAAAGCTCCGCCCTCCGCCCGCTAGCGGCCCGACCTCTCTGCGCCTGCGCTTTCGGGATCGCGACTGGGGCGTTATTTATTCCCCGCCAACCCCGCCGGAAGCCTTCACTATTCTCCTTCCTCCGGGTCGAACTAAATTTGGGCCCTTAGGACCTATCATTTTTATCAGTCTTTAGTAAGACTTGAAACTAAAGGAAAAAATGAAATCGGTTTATCTTTGGCCCAAAGTTAATCCACGTTACGTTTGGATTTACCCCTCGTCCAAAACAATGGTCCAGTTCTATATTAGCCCCGCCCACTGCCCTCCCCCTTTCCCCTTCGCCACAGATGCTCTGGGAGAACTGGAGTCTTCGGTTCTGTGGTCAATACGTTGCTCCGGCGGGAAATACACGCCCCGGTCTACGCCTTCCCTGCGCGCCGCTCGGCCTCCGCCGTTGCTAAGCGGCCTTGGATACCTGGTCGCGGGATGCTGGGTGGTGTCAGGTGAAGATGGTGGTCATTGGGCCTCAGGTAAGAAGAGCTCCGAGTCTGATGGGCCAGCTGGGGCGTTGGGGAGGCCTGGGGGCCGGCGAGGGCGTCGCCGGACTGCCCTCGGGGCCTCTGGGCCAGTCTTATCGAAAATCGAGGTCCTTTGGTGAAACTGGGAGCGCGGATATAGGCCTGAATCCCGTTCCTTGAGTTCGATTTTCCATCGCCTCCAGCCACACCGATTTTCAGTCGCCCTGCTGAATATGAAAGAGCGTTGGAACAGGACTCGTAATAATTTAGTCTCATCGCTTTTCTCCGGGAATCCTGCTCTTAGGAATCTATCCTATGGTAAAAAATAATTTAATGGCAAAAACAAAAATTCCAGTAGTAGCTGTGATGGCAAAACACTGAAAAGATGCCGTGAAGGCGGTGGTTCAGTTCATTATGGCGTAAGATCATGCAACCACTAACCTAATCATGAAGACATTTCTTTCAGAAAACTGGAAAAAGCAGAATACAGTATTGTATATACACATTGAAAATGAGCATGTGCGTGGATGGGATGGAACATGGTGTGGGATCATGTAGTATTTTTTTTTTTTTACACCAGAAGAATAAATATGTGAAGCTAGTCAGGAAAATTCTGAAAATTTAGGGTAATAAGGGGGATTAGATCTTCAGTACCACCAGATATTATAACATATTATAAAGCTACAGTAATTAAAATAGTAGAGCTGAGCAGCAGCTTACAGGCAGATAAAATATATGGAATTAGGAATAAGATGCAAATACTGATAGAGATTTTTTTATATAGTCAAGGCGATATTGTGTTTATTATTATTTTGCAGTGATTCGATAATTTTTTTTTATTGAAAGTGGTGTTTATGTATTATTTTGCAGTGATTTGATATATGTTTTTTATTCAAGGTGGTGTTTTAAATCAGCATTGAAAGGTTGCATTGGTATCAGGTAGCTTTCTAGTAATTAAAAATATATAACAAAATTTATTTGAGGACCAAAATAAATTCCAAAAGGATCAAAATTTAAATCTTAAAAAATGACGTCCTAAAAGTAATGGAAGCATTGTTGAATGTATTCATAATTTTAGCATGGCAGAAACTCTTCTAAATATGTCGTATAATCCAGAAGCTAGAAAAGAAAAAGATTAATGCTTTTAACTCTATAAAATGTAAAACTTTCTGTATTGGAGTAAGGTAAACTGGGAATGCAAATATGGCCTGAATCTCGAACCTTGGACTGAGTTTGAGTTCCCATCGCCTCTGGAATTTTGGTGGCCTGTAAATTCCACCATACTAAACCAAAAAAGCTCGTATAAGCTAAGTCTAAAGACAGATTTGTGAAAGTATTTGTTTAATGGTCAGTTAGAAAAATATTAAACCCAATAGAAAAATGAGCAGAATACATGAACAAAGTAAGAAATGTAAGTGGCCAATATAAAAAGTGAAAGATGACCATCTCACTAATTTCAAAATGAAAATTAAAACAATAATGAGAGGTTTTGAGGGGCTTATCTTATTAGAAAAGATGAAAAATACTGATAATAGGGTTGTATGGAAATAGAAGTGTATCGTATTAGGGGAAGTAAAAATTAGTACAATTTTTTGAAAATTGTAGGCAGTTTGAAAATAATTTACCTAGCCATTCTTCAACAGGTAGGAGTTTATTCTATAAATATGGAAAGTGTACAGAAACATGTTCAAGGATGATTTATGTTTGTAGCACTGTTTTACTAGCGAAAATTTTGGCAAGAAAACCGTGTCAGTCTTTCTGTAACTAGTTAAATAAATTATGGTACATCCATTAAATGGAATGCTATGTAGCAGTTTAAAAAAATTGGTCGGTCTGTATGTACTAACATAGAAAGATGTGAAAGATACAAGGTTAGGTGAAAAAGGTGTTGTAAAATAGCACAGATAATAAGATCCTATTTTATAAATAAAACTATAAGATAATGTATGTATAAAAAGAATCCAGAAGACTATATATACCCCACAGTTAACAGTAGTTAGCAGTGAGGAATCAGGTTGGAAATGTGGCCTCCCACAAGGATTGGGTGATGGGAGTAGGCTGGTGAGAAGGCCAGGGCAAGAAACAGAAAGTCAAAGCCAGGTGTTGGCTTTAGGTTTCTGCAGCTATGATTATGCATTTTACTCTGCACCTTTCAGAATTGTAGGCATTTTATAGGTAGGGTGCAGCTCTGTACTCTTTCTCAATAAATCAGAGATAGACTATTTGCTCCTTTGGGGATTTTTTTATTTTTTATTTTTTTTGGATTACTTCCCTTTTTGCAATCCCTTCTTCTTTTTTTCATAGGTAACTATGGAGAAGGAGCTTCGGAGCACCATCCTTTTTAATACATACAAAAAGGAAGTATTTACCACCAACAATGGCTATAAATCCATGCAGAAGAGACTTCGGAGCAATTGGAAGATTCAGAGGTAAACTTGTGTATTGTTTTCCCTTCTAAGTGATAATAAGCCTTCTGATAAAACTGAAAATCTTTATTTTCTTATGTAAGACAGATTGTACAGGTGGGAGGAGCTCAATTTAAAAGTCATTCAGAAGTAAATAAATTATTATTAAAGCATCTCTTTTGAAAACTGGAAATTTGCATATTATTAAACTATTCCCCAAATCACAAGTGAAAAATTATTCTAATTATACATATTCAACTTTTTCAGATGTTAGTGGCTTTCTCCGTGTTGTAACGTAGGTCAGTACTTCAGTTTAGAGAAAGGAAAACTGAGACTCGGTTTGTGTGTGTGTGTGTGTGTGTGTGTGTGTGTGTGTAGCTTTTCTTAATGGGTAAGGATGTGTAATCATTATAATCAAATGGTAGAGCTGATTGAATTAGTAGTTGGAGGACTATATTCTAGCATAATTTAATAGGAAATATTTAAACAGAGATCAATGACTGGTGCAAGCCTATTGAGGGTAGTCTCACTTTGAGAGAGAGTCTGGACTGGGTTCCTCTAAATCCCTTATCTCTGGGCCTCTGTGGCCTCTGATTCCATACAGTCTGGAGGCTAAAATAACTCATAAATTGGTTTAAATTATGGATCTAACACTTGCTTTTAAAATTGTACTTGTAGCTTAAAAGATGAAATCACATCTGAGAAGTTAATTGGGGTGAAACTGTGGATTACAGCTGGGCCGAGGGAAAAATTTACTGCAGCTGAGGTAAGAAATATCCGTGAAGAAGAAATATAATGAGATGGTTAGGATTTCATGGGCTCTGAAATCCTGGATTTAAATTTCTTTACTACTTGCTAGGTTGCCTTATGGGAATCACTTCATCTCTGTCTTCATCATTGAGTTGTTATGATGATTAAATGAGATAATGCACGTAAAGTGCCGACAAGTGCAGGCTAATTAAAGATTAGCCATATTTCTTTGCCATATTTTTGCTTTGGAATAAAGGGAAATTCTGTTTAAAATTAAGCTGTTTTTAAATTTTCTTTCACTGGCTAGACAAAGAATGATACATGTAAAACCAGGAACACAAATAACAAGTGTTGGCAAAGATGTAGAGAAATTGGTACCCTTGTGCACTGTTGGTGAAAATGTAAAATGGTGCAGCCACTGTGGCAAACAGTATGGTGGTGCCTCAGAATTAAAAATAGAATCTTCATATGATCCGGCAATATATATCCAGAAGAATTGAAAGCAGGATCTTGAAGAGATATTTGTACACCCATGTTTATAGCAGTGTTATAGCAATAGCCAGAAGATGGAAGGAAGCAGCCCAGGTGTCTGCCAGCACGGACACCAGATGTGGTGTATTCATGCAGGGAGTTAACTATTTAGCCTTACAAAGGAGGGCAGTGCTGACATGTGCTACAGTGTAGATGAATATTGAGGATATTACATTCAGTGAATTAGCCAACCACAAAAAGACACACTGTATGATTCTGTTTATATGAATACCTAGAGTAGTCAAATTCATGGAGAAAATAATCTGAACAGTAGTTGCCAGGGGCTAGGGGGAGGAGGGAAATGCAGAGTTGTTGTTTAATGGATATAGAGCTTTGGTTTTGCAAGATGAAAAAGAGTTCTGTGGATTGGTTGCACGACATTGTGAAGATAGGTAATACTACTGACCTGTACACTTAAAAATGTTGAAGATGATAAACTTTTTTTGTATTATCACAATTTAAAACACAAAAAACTCAGAACACTGTAAGAGCCTTTCCCACAGATACTTGGAAGTGCCTTGGTGCTCAGGGAGAGGTGTGGGGAGAAGGGAGGTCAAGGCAGGGCGGGCCAGTGTGGTCCTTAGACTGAGGCCATCTAAGGTCTCCTGCTCTGACTTTGGGGGAGCCACGAGGAGGACATACACAGGGGAGCACGTCTGTTGTCCTTTTTTTCTCAGCCTGGTTGCAAGACCACCTCCCCAGGGAAGGGCTTGAAGAGAGATGTGACTGTTTGATCAGGTTAATGGAGAGAAAGTAAGAATTACCTTCGGGAATGTGACAGTGACCGCCTACGTACCCTACCCAGTGAGACCCTGAGGGAGATGCTTACACAGCAGGCAGTGGCCTTCAGAGGAACACTTTATTACCTGTTGGGCTTTGGACTAACACTCCAGTATAGTTTCTCCCCACCTCCCTTTTCCACCTAAGGAAGACAGAGAGAGGTAACCAGATCTCAGGAAAGTGAGAGCATCCAGAAGAGGGTCAGAGACCAGCACTTGGTGACATTTGACATTATCTGGAGACATTTTTGTTTGTCAGGAGAGAGTAGGTGCAGTGGACATGTAGTAAGTAGAAACCAGGGATGTTATTGGATGGAGTAGACCTGTGAGCTTCCTTTAGCGAAGTTTTCCACTTTTGGTTTGCTGTACAGATAGTCAACTTGGAAAATGTTCATTCATTTTGAATATTTTGGAGCTTTATGTTTAAACACAAGCTTGGAAATCCTACATAGAGTAGATTTTACATTATCTCATACATATTTATATTTAAATGCCTTATTGATTTGAAGTGTTTTATAGCTAGTTAAGGTCTTATTCATAGTATTTTGGACAAAAGTCTTTCGGGTGTATTTACAGGTGTTTTTCCTTTGCGTAGTTTGAAGTCCTGAAGAAATACCTCGACGGCGGTGGAGATATCCTTGTGATGCTAGGAGAGGGTGGGGAATCCAGATTTGACACCAATATTAATTTTCTCCTAGAAGAATATGGAATCATGGTTAATAATGGTAATTATTATTTTCATTTGGGCCTAATAGTACAATGGAAAAAGCCCTGGGCTGGGAGGGTAAATGGGCCAGCATTCGGGCCTCACCAGCAATCTGAACCTTCTGGGCCTACGCTTCTTCCATTTATAAAATGTGAGGGATTGGAACAGAGTTCCAGGTTCCTTTAAGGTCAAAGTTTTATGCATCCATAACATCAAACTTATTTCTAATCTAAAATGCGCCTTCCTCTTTTCCCTTTAAAGATGCAGTGGTTAGAAATGTATATTATAAGTATTTCCATCCTAAAGAAGCTCTGGTTTCCAATGGAGTCTTAAACAGGTGAGCATGTTGAAAGCAGAAATGTCTTTACAGATGGCACTCCTCTGTCCTGTGTGACTCTTCTCTCATTTCTTCTCATACACTCTTTTTACTGGCCGTTCTTCCTGTGTACTTTCCTTTTGTCTTATTTTATTATGTTATAATTTATTATATTACTTCTCATCCATCACGTCATATTCCTCTTTTGACACTTTACTTCACATTCACCTTTTTGTCCGAATACATTCAATTGTAAGCAACAGAAAACTCTATTCCAGTGGGATTAAACTATAAAGAGATGTTATTGATTCATGTAATTGAAAAACCCAGAAATAAGACAGGTTTTGGACATAGATTGACTGAAAATTCATGATGTCATTAGAGTCCCAATTCTATTCCTCCGTAGTTCTCTTGGCCCTGCTCTCCTGTGTGTGGGGGCTGAATATAATTTTAATAGTTCCCAAACTTATAGCCACATGCCACACCGTCTAGGGCAAGAGAGCATGCCTCGGTCCTAGCAGGAGCAGTCCTGAGATATGCTCTGTTTGAGCTAGCTCAGGCCACTGGCCCATTCTGAACCGGTCACCGAGGGCGGAGACTGCCCAGATGGCATAGCTAGGTCATATTCTCCACTCCTGCGGCTTGGGATAAAGTCAGTTTTTTTTAATCCACCAGATCCTAAAACCTAAATTGGTGACTTCAGGGAAGTGGGAAATGAGTGAATGGGGGGACAGTATCAGGTACCCTCTGAGCTTTTCCCTATATTCATAATGTTCATTCCACACTTGAACTTGCTCTGTGCCAGGCACTCTGCTGGGTCTGATGATACAGAGTCTAGAATATGGGAATAGAATGTAGGTCTAGTATATGAACCATTCCCTCAGGACTCAAGAAAGGGGAACTGATCCTTATATTTTAATGTTAACATGTACAGGCTTCCCAAAAGAGGTATAGGTGTGTGGGCGCAGCTTTATTTCATTTCGAAGAATTAAATCTTGAACAGGACTACAAATTCCTTGCGTCTAATACTTACTGTTAGTGAATGGAGTGTAAAATGCCTATATGTTTTCTGTTTACTAAATTTTAATTTTTTCTTCAAGAGAAATTAGTCGAGCTGCAGGGAAGGCCGTGCCTGGAATCATTGATGAGGAGAGCAGTGGAAACAATGCCCAGTAAGTATGTTTTCTGAGGCCTTTGTCGTTCTGAAGAGTTTTCGTTTTCAAAATGAAGAACTTTTGCCTGCAAAAGTAATTCTCACCAAAAAGCCAATCTGAACAGTTTAAAAGGAAGAAAATAGAAGCCTTGCTCTGTAAATCTATGCCGAAGTTAACAGGGTATTTAGATTTCTAGATCTCTTTTCATATATAAAAGTATAGATAGGTACCTTATCCTTTAAATGACTGGATAAAATTAGATGTATCCGAATTTGTCTAATCCGTCTCCTGTTATAGAACATTGAGGTAGTTTATAATAATTTGCTTTAATAATACCACCTACCATTTATTAAGCACTTACTATGTGACAGGCAGGTATTACCTCATTTAATCCTCTCAACAATCCTATAAGGTTATAGGCAAGATAACAGAGCTTAATTACCCAAGCTCACTTGACTAATGTCAAAACTTACTTCAAACCTACGCAGTCTGCTGCAGGGCCTGTGCTCTTAACTTCTCCATATTGTAACTATAAACAGTTTAATACTTTTAATTATAAACAAGAAAGCACAAAGGGAACATCTTTATATGTACAATTTTTGTCCACTTGTGCCAATATTTTAGTTAGATTTTTAGCATTGGAATTTCTGGGTCAGGTCTTCCAAATGTGATATATTACCAGATTGTCCTCCAGGCAGTTTGTAGCACTCAGGCCCCCTGAACACATCCCTTTTTCTTCTCCTGTCAGCACGGAGCATTCTAGTGAAAACGATACCTCTTTATGTTAACTTGCATTGCTTGGATTATTAGTGAGTCAGTTAGCTAATTGTATTTCTTCTGTGAATTTCCTGTTTACTATTTTTTGCCCATGTTTTTATTGATGGTCTGTCTTTTCTTATTCATTTATAAGACCCCTATGCATTGCAAATATTTTTCCCAGTTTACCTTTTTTTACTTTGGGGTATTTGGCCCCATAGAAGGTGAATGTTTTTATATAGTTAAAGCTTATTACAAAGCTCTAGTAATTAATGTAATTAAAACAAATTAGACCCAAAATATATATGGAATCTGGGGGTTATTAGTTTATATTAAAAGTGACATTTCAAATTATTGGGGAATGGATGGCATCATTTTGGCTAACCATTTGGAAAAATATATCCATTTTCACACCACACCCCAAAATATATTTCAGATGGATTAAAATTTTAAATATTAAAAACCATAAAAGTATTAAAAGAAAATGTAGTAAATATTTCATAATCTTAGAATAGGGAAGAGCTTTCTTCATATGAATCCAAGGGGAAACATGTAGAGCAACATAGATCAGAGTTAATATTTTGACATTCAAGAATCACAGTCTAAGTCTTGAGTTTTGTACTAGCTCATCCAGTTGGTGGAGTAAAAGAACTATGGACTTGGACTTAGAAGGAGTTAGAAGTTCCTGATTGCAAGTCCTCCTTACAGGGTGGCCCAGGGTATAGAACTCTTAGTTTCTGTTTCCATATCTGTGTAATGGGGACAAAGTTGTTGGGACACTCCAATGAGGTGATACTTGTGAAAGTGCTTTGTGAGGTATGAGGCATAGTACCTTACCTGCTGTTGCATTATTACTTCCTCTGTAATTGTGGTGAA
The DNA here is from genome assembly GCF_000325575.1 of Pteropus alecto. Taxonomy (NCBI): domain Eukaryota; kingdom Metazoa; phylum Chordata; class Mammalia; order Chiroptera; family Pteropodidae; genus Pteropus; species Pteropus alecto. The sequence continues at coordinate 27,746,767 of NW_006442491.1, forward strand.
GGGCAAGTGGCTGGTTATTTGTTTCCTGGGTCATCCGGAAGCAGCACAGCTTCCTGGCAGGCCGTGAGATTCAGATAACCAGTCCTGCTTTTGTGCTTTGAAATACGTTGGCCTATGGGAGTCTCAGGTTCTCATTTGGTCTCCTTTCTAATCATGTCCCTTTCCCTTTTTTTCATCTCCTGTAGCCACACTGACTTTGTTTCAATTTCTTCAATATACTAAGCTTGTTCTCACCTTAGGGCCTTTATATATCTGTTCCCTCTTCCAAGAATGATCTCCCAAATTTTTTGCCCAGCTAATCTTACTCATTCACATGTGGTCTGCAAAAAGGAGTAAATGAGACTTTACTGAAGAGATGGGGAAAACTAACACCGGAAGGAAATAATTTTAAACTTAAGCTAAAAAGAATTTTCTCATTGCCTAAAGGAAAAGGGAAATTAAAATATTTACAAGAGACTCCTCACGCCCGCACCCCCAAGTTTCTAACTTTATGCTCTGGTTTTAAGATTCCTGTTTTTTGTTTTCATTCTGAGAGCAATTTCTTCAAACTGCTACTTTTGCAAAGCTCCATCTTTCTTTCAGTAAAGCCTTCTGCCCTCCTGCGTGGCTTGGCCTCACCCTAGGATCTGCACCATACCGTGACCTCCACACCCTCCTATCCAGGAGCACATTGTGCAAGTTCCACTGATTCATTAAGTCTTCATTAGGACTGTGGAGAATAGAGGAGGAAGTCCAAGTCGAGTCTGTGTAGAAGGGTCCAGTGTGGGGAACATATGTGGCTCTGTTCACGTAAGCACCCAACTGGTAACATACCCTCTACTTAATGAGACCTTCGTTCTTAGAGGCAGCACCAATCACATCTATAAGGAAGAGGAAAATGCTTACTTCTAAGCCACTGTCATACAGAACAGGCTCGTGTGACTCTAGTTCAGTTCTTAGATGAGGCCCCCTCCTTCTCCTCCTCTTTATGGGCTACTTTAGTTCTTCTAGTTATAATTATTTCACATATGATTAGAAATTGTTAATATACATTTGTAGTTCTTAAAATGCTTTATTAAACTTGTAGCTAGACTATCCCAATTTTTGAGTTAACAAACCAGAGCTTAGGAGAATTTTGTTTGGTGATGAAATGCTTAAGCACTGAGATGATCTTCAAAAATTTTTAATTCATTTAAAATTTTTTTTAAATGTTTGTTTAATTTCTTACAGGGCTCTCACCTTTGTCTATCCTTTTGGTGCCACCTTGAGTGTCATGAAACCAGCAGTGGCTGTTCTGTCCACAGGCTCTGTCTGTTTCCCGCTTAACAGACCCATTCTGGCTTTCTATCACTCAAAGGTACAGCCTTTCTTAGATATGAATGGATATGTTATTTTTATTATTGAAATAGTAAAAACTACTATTTCCAGAGGGATTTCATACATTTTCTCATTGGTCTTCATAGCAGTCCTGCGAAGTAATGTATCAATTATCTACATTTTACTTATGGGGATATTTGATGGAGTCGGTGCCTAAATCTAGCTATTACCATTCTAAATCCAAAGCTTTTCCATGGTAACATGAGACTCCCTGTATTATAACTCTTAAAATAACTTTTCATCCTGCTGGTGACTACGGGTTCTTACCCTTAACGTAAATCTGTTCAGACTACAGTAAATTGCACAGAATTGTGCTGCTCTTATCTTAGTTTATCCCAGGAAGACATATCAGAAGACCGTTTATCCACTTATCTTGGAGACCCCACAAAATTTGGGGAGGGGTGGTTCCAGAGGACACAGCCCTCCTCATTATGACCTTACTTTTCCAATGCCTTTTAATTCAGGTTTTGCTGAATTCGTCCTCATTGTACCCTAAGGCATAGAATTCACCAGCCGAATGCCCAGTTTTTCTTCAGAAACCTAGATGTCTCTAGTTCCTCACAATCTTATTTTTCTTTGGGGACCTAGGTATTACCTTTCCCATATATAGAAGCTCTGACCTCTTTTTATTATGAAGTAAATAAATGTCTATGCTATGTTTGAAAGATGATATTTAGATAAAATTCATATAGCTATTATGGTAGTTATTCTCTCTCAAATAGTGGGAAATCTTGTTTTAAAATTAAAGTGTGATTAAATGATTCAAGATTTGGTTTACATAGAGTGTCAGTTTGTAAGCACAAAAGTAATTAGACACTATTTTAAGGGGCCTCTGGTAGTTGAACATTAGAACTATAATAGAACTATTAGATTTCTTAACTGTGCACAGAGATTTTACCTGGCTTAATCAGTGGATTTTTATGGAGCATCTATTGGGTACAGAATTCTGTGCTAAGTTTGGTGATTCTTCTAGAACTCATGAGGTTATCATCTGCCCATTGCCTGCCATTTAAGGCCTATTTTCTCTTCTTCAGAGGCTTTCAGTCTTGTCTTATAAATGATCTTTCACAGAGGTCGTTTGTTGCCTGTCATTCTTAAGTTTGAGAGATGAACCAGTGATCCCAGAAAGAAGGCCACTCTCTGTCCTTCTGGAAACTAGGAGCAAGGCCTGGCTAGCTCGGGGAGGAAGGAGGGGGTCTGCCTCTTTGCCCAGGGCCATTACTTTCACTAAGCCCATCATGATCCTTTCTATGTCTTTGGTTTGCTGGACTAGACGTGTTAATATGGAAGGAGCAAATTGGTCCTTGAGTAGATATACTCTTATTCAATCAGAACAAATTATAGACAGATGCTGGAAAAGGAAGTCAAAGACAGTGGCGGAATCTCTGTCAGGATAGAATAAAAGGATTGAGGGAAGATTTATAATCTATATGAAATTAACGAGGTAGAAAAAGAAGATAATAGTAAAGAAAAGAAAAAAGAAGCCTAACTGTGAGTAGTAGTGAGAAAGAAAAGCCCTTTACTGTAATTTTCTTACATGTGTGGATTCCCATCACAGCACAGTTCATTCAGTCCTGTGTTCTTTCTGTAGAATTCCACCTAATTCACTTCCTATTCTAAGCAACATCTATTTTCAATGGCTATGGTATAGCAATAGTATTACTTCTACTATGAAGCATTTCCTTTTAATGTGGTACAAGTCAAAGTTCATTTTGCAAATTTTGTTTATGGAGTTTGTGTATTTGCATCTCTTGACATCTCTGGTGTTAATTCTTTCCTATAGCCATAACTGTGCCTGTTCTCTATGTGATATTGCTAGAAAAACCGCTTTCATTTTGGATTTCTAATATTGTACTGTTTTTCTCATTACAAAAGTAGTATGTGCTCATTGTAGAAAAATTGAAAAATACAGAGAGGGAGGAAAAAAGATTGCTTCCCATTGCACTACTCCAAAGCAGTCCAGGCTGGTGTTTCAATCATTTTCTGCCACTTTTGCTTATGCTTCATTTCTGTTTATTTGCTGCACAGGCTTTAAACTAGGATAGCTGTACAAATTATGGTATCTTACCCTCCCCATGTTACTGAAACACTTTGTAATGCATAATTTTACAGTTGGAGGAGGTTCCATTTATGTTAACTATTCTTCTGTGTTTGACCATTTGGTTTATTTCTAATTTTTTCTGATTATGACTTTAAAACAGTGCAAAGAGTTTTTGTATATTTCAGACTCTTGTTGCCTGTGTGACAGTTTCAGTAACTGTGAAAAAATTTACTTCATTGAAATTTGACCACTGTTAGTAGTCATTTTTTCATTTTTATTAATCTAATAGGGAAAATACTTTGTTTTGATTTGTTTAAAATTGCTAATATTAAATCCTTTTACTAACCAGTTATTTCTGTTGTGAATTTATCATGCTTGTGGCTTAGTTTTCTGTTTGGATCTCAGTTAAATCTATTTTGGTACTTGTAAATGTCTTTAACTTTCTATAGGTTCTTTTTGGCTTATCTTTTTTTTCCTTTAAGGTTACGATCTTCATAAGATAACTAACAATGGGGAAATGCTGTAGAACCAATTCATAGTGCTTTTGTTAAAGTCAAATAGAATGTAGAAGTGTCTAAAATGAGCAGATTGGAATGTGGTTATTATCATAATTCATACTTCTAGACTGTTGAAATCCTCATGAGAATTGACACTTGTATACAAGACTGTTGCTCACTGATAAGTGTTTGGGGACTAGGATGCATGTGGTGCATTTTGGGATGAGTCTCTGACATTGCTTTGTCATTGACAGAACCAAGGTGGGAAGCTGGCAGTGCTTGGCTCGTGTCACATGTTCAGTGACCAGTATTTGGATAAAGAAGAAAACAGCAAAATCATGGTAAACTTTTTCTCTTTTTTCACATTAATGTATAATGTGTATCATTATACATTATCATTTCATATCATTTAAAAAAATACTGCTGAGTTCATTTATTTATTTAAAACCAGCTTTTTAGAGCCCATTATGTGTCAGGCACTAAGAGTACAAAGTTGAGTCAGGCATAGTCTCTACTTTGAGATGATATAGTACAATGAGAGAGAGAGCATGAGAGACAGAGAATTGAATCTAGAAGGCTGTTGGGAGCATTTCTAAGCATGGTCACTTGGAGTGGGAGCCGACCCTGGGGGAGTCATAAGGAGTAAGCCCAGCCAAGGCCTCAAGTGTAAAGCCCAGGATCTTGAACTTTCTTCGGAAAGCCACAGAGAGCCCTTGTAGGGTGTTCAGTACTCTTGGGCACAGTCACATCTGTGTTTTAGAAAGACCCCTCTGTTAGGCATATGGAAGGTGGAAAGGAGGAGGCATTAGGAGGCTGGTGGAGCCAGGCAGGGAGGGACGAGGACCCGAAGGAAGGTGGTAAAGGTGTGAATGAGGGGAGGGGCTGGTGGGTCTGAGTGATATTTGGAGGGGATTATGATAGGCTGGTCACTGTTTGATGTGGGAAATGAGATATAGGCATTGCAGTTGCTTGTAGAATAGTGTAAAGGAAACATATCTTGGATGAGAGACCATGCATACCAAAGCTGTATACATTGGTGTGATTCCCATAAGTCACTTGCCAGAGGAAGAAGCTCCTACTGAGCTTTTTCAGTAATGAAATAAAGCCCATCAGACTTGGAGAATTAGAGGCCTTTAGTACTCTGTGTTGGGAGACTGATTCAGCTCTTGTTTCTGTGGAATCCACTTGAAGTTCCAATGTCTCTAGACACATTCCAGAGGGATATAGATATATTCTTTTTAAGTTCAGACTGTCATCAGCACATTAAACGGGAATTGCTTCAGGACTGAGAAGATGTTTTAATAAATTCTGGCTTGTGATTAGAGATTAGAGTGCCCTAAGACAAATTATAAATATCCAATAATAAAAGTGACATTATAGTGAGGAAAACTTAAGTTTTCACCAAGAGAGGGGTGACTACTTTTATTCAAATCACTGGTTTAGTCTTTTTCCCTTTAAAATTTTTTTTTCTTCATTGATTTCATTTTCTATTCCTGCCTTCAGCTTTCTCAAATAACCAAGTGTCTAATTCTGGTTTATTTTTTTTAAACTCAGGATGTTGTTTTCCAGTGGCTCACAACAGAAGACATCCACCTAAACCAGATTGATGCCGAGGACCCAGAGGTAGGAGACTGTGAATCGTTAAAAACTTTTAAGTGAAAAATGGGTCCACCTTCTCAGCAGCACTTCTAATAGTTACAGAGGAATAAGTATCTCTTAATATACTTTATCTGTAAGACGGATGGAAAGAAGTGATGCTTTTTGGGGAGATGAATACCATGTTGTAAAAAATAATAAATTAGTAAAGAATACAATTAATCATAGAATTAATTGGGGTAGGAACCTCTCATTTGTGCACGCTCTCTCTATTTATATATATATGTATATAAAATAATTAGAATTTAAAGTATGCTCTCTGGCCCAAACTTTCAGAGTCAGTATCTTCAGAGAAATACTTCTTTCAGCAGTATGAAGGATATAAAAATAACTTTTTCATGAAGAAACAAAGATCATTAGAATTTAAGTTTTAAACTATAATTTTGTTGTCTTTGGGAATAATAATCCTACAGGTAATGTAATATTGATCAGATTAGAAAAATAAAACCAGCACTGGACTAAAGACCAATAACTTGCATTCTGGGTCCTTCTCCACCACTAACTCTTGGACCTTAAGGATGATCGTGAGTCCTAAATTCATAGATGCAAATTTACTTATGAAACTAAAAGGTGTAAAAAGTGCTATATATCTATGACTTTAAAAAAAATTGTGTTTATTACCTACCAGTCACTGTGTATTATATACTTCCATGTATCTCATTTAAACCTCACAACTGCCCTGGGAGCAGTTGCGAGATGGTCATATTCCCATTTTATAGATGAGGAAACATTTTTGTGAGATTATAGTGTGCTTAAATATCAAGCAAGTGCAGAGCCAGGACAATTCAAATTTCTTCTACTCCTTCTATAATTGCTTTTCTGTTTCTTAACCTCTGAAATGTCAGGAAAATGATTTCCTGGCTATGGATAGCAGGAGGCCAGTGAGGAGGCAGTCAGAAATGGCTGTTTGCCAACTGCTTCCTCCCTCAGCTGAGGACATGACCTCCCAGGGGCCGCCTTGGGTTAGGAAACAGGAGAGCCCCATGTCTAAAATATTCTCCTACATGGAAACATTAATAAAACATAAAATATTCCAGTATATGGCTATTTTGCTTGAATTCCTCCAGAAAAGTGATATAAGTCCCCAAAGTAAAAGAATTGGGGTACAGCCAGGAATTTGCTTTTCAGATCTCACAGGATCTGACTCTGAGAGGACGGATCTTTGGCAACTGCCAATCCTAGTTATTGTCGTGGGTCGAGGGACGCAGCACTAAGAGATGCTGCATCTGCTCCTGTTCTGTGTGGCCTACTTGCTCCTGCTAAGTTTCTGTCATTCCTGTTTTCTAGCTGAGGAAGCCGAAGTAAGTAAATTCTTCAAGGTACCCTCTTAGATTAATACCTGGCCAGGCCGTTATTAATGCCCACGTCAGGCTGATTCCTGAACCTGTGCCTTTTCTCTGTTGTTCACTGTCCAGCACATATGACACTGGGCTGGTACAGAAGAGAAGCGTCGATAGAAAACCAGAGGAATATGGTGGTGGTAAAGCTTTTCTCTGAAACCATGCAGTTTCGTGTGTTTTCCAGATGTGAGACCTGGTGAAAAATGTCCTCTGTATTGTAAGGCTTTGGAAAATAAAAGGCTGGATCCAGTAGCACTGCAAAGAAAGAAATTCTGAAAACCTGAACTTCCTGTGATTTCAAATCAATCTTGTTCTATCTGACTAGGTTTTAAACCCAGATAATTATAGCTCAGTTTCAAATAATATTTAATACAATAAAATGGTAGGTCAGTAAAGAGTCAAAGAAATTTACATAACAAGTTTTAACCTCAAAATCTGTTAGAAAGTCATGAAAACTAGTGGTCTGGGGAGCACTTTTATGTTTCCGTCTGGACACCCAAGGCCTTGATGGTTTTCTGAATGCGGAGTTTGTAGCAGGCTTCTGTGCAGACGCGAGTATCAGCCTCCAGACCTTTGGGATGGCCGGGCGCATCGCTGATCTCTGTGCTGTGTCCTGGGTATGTCCTGGCATAGTCCGTGCCTTTGCTTTTGCTCTCGCCTTCAACCCATGGTCACGCTAGAGAGCTGAAGCTCTAAAACAGCCAGATATACAGGGAAGAGCAGTCATTTGTTTATTTCCTCCCTTGCTTCTTGTCTACAGAAGAGTTTGAGGATCGGGGTAGTTTTTGACCTTTGGGATATAGAAAAAAGTGAGCTCGTTTATCTTGATTTCTTATTTCTGTAATGCTCAGCCATGTCTTCTCAAGTGCTGGTGCTAGAAAATGTAAACAGTATGTTGCAGGTGACTTCAGAAGACCCGATTTTTAAATTGCTACCAAGTTGGGCTTGTGAGAAGTCAAGGCTAAATACAGTCCAAAGGGCAATTAGGGATAGAGTTCTTGTTGCCAGCATACATTTATTCAAATTTAGATATATTTTTTGAATAGAGAACAAATACATTCACGTAGTTTGGAATTTAAAAGCATACGCAATGAACAGTCTTCCTTCTATCTTTCCCCAGCCACGTTGATCCCCTCTCCAGTGACAGCAATCTTAGCGGTTTCTTCTGTATTCTTCGGAGATATTTTATACATATATAAGCAAATGTGTGTGTGTGTACCCTCCAGGTCCCCCTTGTTTTACACAAATGGTACTATATAGAGCATGTGTATACACTGTCCAGCACCTTTTTGAAATTACCAATATGTCTTGGAGATATTTTCATATTTATACACAGAGCTTTTTTTGTTTGTTTGGTTGTTTTTTAAGACTGTTTTCCATTGTTTGAACTATAGCATATTTAGCCAGTCTTCTATTGATGGGCATTTAGGTTTTCCCGATCTTTCACTATTACCAACACACAGCATGTGTCATCATTAAAGGCTCTCAGCAATGCCGGAGGCATGCCTTTGGCTGGGTGAGAAGGGCTGGGATCTAGTGTCCAAGTGGAGGGGTTGTCTGTGCTGGAGTCTCTAGGGTTCGTACGTGTATCCGGAGCGAAAGCAGAGTATATGGCCCAGATGCTGGTGGGTAGCTAGGTGTTGTAGTGGGAGCTCGTGGACTTTGTTTAATGATTGCCTCTATTTTCTCACTAGTGTAGAAAATAAGGTTATCAGCTAAAACTAAGAAAAGGAAAATCATTTTAGATGGTTCAGGTGATAAAAGGAAAGTCTTGCCTAGGAGAATGGAAAAGTGGATGGACTATGGGAATATAGTTGATAGCTGAGCACCCAAGATCAGTGATCATGAAATTAAAAGCAGACCAGTCGGCACGATGGTATGTTTCTCCAGCTGTGTTCAGCTTGTGAATACCGGCATCAGTAATTGGACAGTTGGATGTAGCCAGCATTGAGGTTTAGCCAAGTGACTATTGTTCCTCTTTCAACATAAAGTGACTTATTTAAGATTTAGTTGTCAGTGATCATGAATGGTGAATGAAATCTTCTGGCAAGAGAGTATAAATATCGCACATGTAGACCTGAGATGTTGGAAACTTGACAGGTTAAATTCTCGTTTCTGCTGTGCTGAAAGGAACCCTCTTGTGGCTTTCAGATTTCGGACTACATGATGCTGCCCGACACAGCCACCCTGTCAGAGCGGCTTCGAGTGTGTCTCCAGGAGGGCGATGAGAACCCGCGGGACTTTACCACCCTCTTCGACCTGTCCATTTACCAGCTGGATACCACCTCCCTCCCCAAGGTCATCAAGTCAGTACCTGGGGTGTTCTGAGCTGCACTGCACTCTCTTCTGAGTGTTTAGTTTGAAAACATGAACCTGGGGTGGAAGTTAAGGTCACAGCAAAAGTGGTATGCATAGCATGTTCTCAGATCTGTGAGGCCAACACAGAGAGCTGGGGTACTGGGGTGGGGGTGTTGACACAGAGGAAACTTCCAGCTGTTGTTACCCTTGCTGTCTATGTTCCAGGCACTGTATCAGGCATTTGGGGTGAGTAACTTCTGATTTGCCTGGGACTTGCCTGGTTTTAGCACAAAGTCCCCTGTCCCAAGCATCCCCTCAGTAAACCAAGGTGGTTAGTCACCCTGTGAGCGCTCCACATTGTTACTTCACACTTTCAGTAGTCCGCTAAGTTACTTGCCTCATTTCCAGGACACTGAGGCTTAAAGCGGATACGGTATCTCCCTAGATGGGAGCAGGGATTTCACGCCAGGCCTGAATGACCGCCAAGCCAGGGCTCTCCCTTGTTTTATTGGCTGCTCATTGTTGTTTTTCATTCCTAATTCAGGGACAGGGACTAACAGTTTTGAGCATCTTTGCCCTGGCATATGATCTACATCAGAATAAACCAAAGGCTGAGGGTGCAGCCACAGATGATTGTCTGACTTCCTACCCATATACTTATGTTCAAGTTCAGCAAATACTTATAGAGCGCCTACTCTGCCAAGCCCTATACCTAAAGTGTGGTTTTATGGAGAAGATAGGCAAAAGCCGTGATACAAGGTTATTATAATAATGCTAAATGTGAAACAAAACTGGAGGCCTCGGACACAATGATGAAAGAGAATTTGATTCTGACTGGGGTGAGCATGGAAGGCTTTATGAAAGAGGCATTGACTGTTTGAACAAACATTTCTTAGGGTCCTCGTGTCTGCTTGGCACTATGCTAGGTGCTGTGCTTTAAAGGCTGAGGGGGATTTCAGGACATGAGTGGGGGTGTTGGGAGAAAACATTCTGCAGCAGTGTAGCTTATATGAACAAAGCCTCAGACATTCACACATGCAGGTATGTCCAGGCAAGGAAGTTTATTCCTGATGGCCTGTGGATTGCATTTAGCCTTAACCTCTAACAAGGCCAATGTGGCAGTAGTTTTAAAATTGGTCCTCTGAAGTCACCTGCAATGTACTGTTCCACATCCTCCAGCACTTGAGGAGACATGGCTGAGCATTACAGAAATAAGTCAAGACAAAGAGCCTGAAGCTCAGGGCAAAGGTTGGATTTGTGAATAGGATACTAGTAAAGACCTGTAGAGGAAGGACATGATCGAGTCTTTTCCAAAACAATTTCTTGCAGGAGTTTATACAATTAATTTTAGTAAAGAAAAAGTAGAGGCGAAACCAGTTAGGAGACTGTTACAGCAGAGCAGGAGGGTTGAAAGGTGGAGCTAGTCAGGAGTGGCTGTGATTTTGAGAGATATTTGGGGAGAAAGAATCACAAGACATGGGCCATGGGAGGCTTGATGCAGCTGAGAGACTTCTATCTTGGAGATCTGGGCAGTTGGTGATGCTGTTAACTGGCACGAAGAATGTGGGATGAGGAGGAAGAAATGTGTTCTGTTGCGGGCACTTCCAATCTCGTGGCTGTGAAGATGTGCGGGTGGAGTTACTAGTGTAGACACGAAGGGGTTTAGATACAGCAGTTAGGGAAGCCGTGTGACAGGTCGGGGATACCCAGGACAGCACTAGAGTGGGCATTGGGCTTTAGTCATTGGCTTGAGAGGCAGAAGAGGTGGGCCTGTGACAAGCTGGGGAAGAGCAGCTAGAGGAGCAGGACAGTGCCTGCGGACAGCAGTGTCCCTGGAAGCCCAGGGAGGAGGAAATGACATGGAAGCAGGGAGGTCCGGAGATGGGCCATGGGCTTTTGCAGTGCAGGGCTTTCTCAGAATTAACGAAAGATACATCAGGCTGCTCCACTAGCCAGTTACAGCCCACCAGCTCCTGCCATTTCCACCATCTCCTCTCCTGATGTGCTTCAGACCAGGCTGTGAAGACTGCTCTGCAGTGTTGAATGAGGGGTTCATTGGAACTGTCTCCTATTTTAGTGTCCGCAGAGTCAAACAGTGGATGTTTCAGAGGCTTGGATGGCTCTTTTAATTGTATTCGTCTGTCATGCCATAGCAAAGGGCAGTCGTTCCTGGCTTACAGTTTCTATATGGTGCTCTGAGGGTATTTTTATTTGTTAGCAATGTCTTTTGAATGCAGTTTCTCTTTTTGAGTAAAAATTCAATTATGTCACCTACAGGGTGTTGTTGCTCTGAAGTAACATTTGTCCACTGGTGTTTACTGATGCCCATGGGCTGTGAGGTAGGGTCAAGCGGGTGGAGTCCCTGCCGTCAGAGTTCATGGTCTGGTGGTTTGGGGACTGAGGGTTGATGAAAATGCAATGCCAGAGGTTGGGCCAGAGTGTTCTGGAAATACGTAGCTCACCCCCATTTCACAGATTCGTATTTAGTATTAGCATTTATTCTTCCCCTTTTACCGTACAGATCAGATTTCTGAATCAGGCTTTGCTTGGTTTTAAGATAAGTTTTTCCACCCATCCCCACCCCCATCAAATAAATGTTGGCTACTAGTAGGACGATTTGGGCTGGTGGCGAGCTGAGTGGAGAAAGGGAAGACTTAATGGAATTTGTATTGTTATTAACACAGGACTTGAGCACAGTCAGCTCCATCTGGGACAGAAGGCAGAAAATCAGTGCTGGGGTCGCTGAGGTCAGCACTCGGCAGCAGGGTTCTTTGTGTGTGTGCTCAGATAGTGAGACCTTTAGCTTAGAACTGTCCCTAAAGACATTCTGCTTTCTAGACAGACTGAGTCATGGGGCTTCTGGTTGATAGGGATTGGCCAGGTCTGATTTTTAATCTTGCCTTTGTCGCTTCTTAACCATGTGAACTTGGAAAGCTACACCATCTCTACATTTCTGCTCCCGCCTCCCTAAGGGATTATACTCACTTTCCAGGGTTGTTTTGAGGATTAAATGAAATAAATTTAAATGCTTAGCATAGGGACAGGCACAATACATGGCATGTAGTAGGCGCTCAAATATTATTTCTCCTCTCGCCATGGGGATCTTCTCATCGCTAGGAAAAAGTCTCCCCAAGCACCTGGGACAGTGGAGGTAGCAGTAAGATCAGCTCCTCGCCTTTCTACAAGCACAGATCTCTCTCCTTTCTGAAATCACTCATCTGTAGAAGCAGACGTGGACTTTGTCCACATCCACTGGCATGTGCTTGGTTAGCTTCACTTTGGCAGACCAGTGTGTATACACTTTAAATTGAGTGAGTGAGTGTATTTTCATTTGCCCGATTCCCAGAGTTCAGCCGGCTTACCTACTTATATATAATACAAAAGGATAAAACGAATGTTTGAGAAAATACAAGCACAAGGGAAGCCACAATCAAACAAAAGACATGTAAGATCAGCACTTGATTCCCCCTCTCCCCTAGCTGTCACCACGCTGGCTGTCCTGCCGTCCTGTGAAAATGCCTAACACCCTTTTTCCTGTTCTCCTCGCTCTTGCCTCTGCCTGGGCCGCTTCCGAAGCTAACTGCAGGACTTCCACCCCGCTGTCTCTCAGAGCTGCTCTGACAAGATGCAGTCCCTGCCCCTTCCTTGTCTCCACGTCCCTCTCCTGATTTCTTTTTCTTCCTAATGCTCATTAATACCTGGCATCTCGGGTTTAGTTTATTGTGTGTCTCTCCTCCACTAGGTCGTAAGTTCCACAAGGGCCTGTTTTGGTCTCTTTTTTCACTGTTGCTATACTCCTCGTGATGAATAAAACTTCCTGGTACATAGTATATATTCAGTAAATATTTGCTGAGTGAATAAGCATACAGAGTGTATACTGTATGGATCTGTTCAGTTGCCGGAAGGAGACTTCAGATTTGATTTCTGTTTTTTGATGCGGAAAACAAATAAGGAAATATAGTATTAAAAGAGTTACAGTATTCATTGGGTAAAAATAAAAAGCCTACTTAGGAGAAACCTGATAATGAAACTTGAAATAACTTTCCCTTTCAGTTTGCAATAAAGTTATATTGTATGGTAAAAAAAGGATCATCACATGCCCTGTAACAACACGTTTTGTGTATTTTTCTCCAAAAGTGCTGAACTCCCTGATTTGATAGACAAGAGTTACAGTTACATGTTCTTTGCGACCAATTACATGTTCTTTGCGACCAATTACATGTTCTTTGCGACCAATTACATGTTCTTTGCATAAAATCTCATCTTGATCCCCGTTGTTGTTTTTTTTTTTGTCTTATTAACACAGGGCTCACGAACAGCTAAATGTGAAACATGAACCTCTCCAGCTCATCCAACCTCAGTTTGAGACGCCGCTGCCAGCCCTTCAGCCAGCGGTGAGTAGGTGTGCTTGGGGGATCCCACGGCAGAACCTCACTGTTTGCCTTCCCTCACCAGCCGGGCCCTTCCTGTGGATCCTTCCAGATGCCATTTGTGGAACACCTCATGGAGGCATGTTTCTCTGGCTCTAAACATGCACAGTGACAACACCTTTAGCATTCTACAGGGACTTCCATTTGCTGTAGTTCCTAATGAGAAGTCAAGGGCATGGACTTTTGTGGCTGCTGAACATTTCCCATCTTGTAGGATTAGAGGGCATGTATGCGAATTCCTGGGTAAAAAGGAGGGAAAGCTTTGTCCTGCAGCTTTCCAAGCAACAGGCACTCAGATTCATAGCACAGTTCTAACAGCCTGGGGGTGAGTCATGTGTATGTAGGTGATATGTATGTTTTTCAACATTCCAGTCTAGCATTAACTCGTCTGCAAAATTATCTTATCCTACCACATTCTGGACTATTATGAGCCAATTGGCTTCATCTTGGTAGCTTGAAATTGGCCATGGTGGAAGTATTTACATCACAAAAAAAAATGACAAATGCTACATATCAGGCCTATTGTTATGTTTTGAGAGCTGATAGTTAAACATTTATCAGCATAGTGCTGGTTTATATCTTCGAATTCTGGCTTTAAATTTAGCACTTTCTACACTAACCTACATCTGCCTCCCCAATTTCTGTCCCTCAAGAGCTCATGATTAAAAGAGAAACAAGTTGTATAATCAAATGTTAACCACAAATAAACCTAACATGCCCCAAGTTTTGTGTTCTTGCTCGAGTTAATGGCACTGGTCTATCAGCCTGATCAGTTTAGTGGTGTAGTTAGGGCTGGTTCTGCTTGATTGTTTACAGTGGGCTGGTTGTCTTGCTTGATATGATCTAATGGCTTAGGGCAGGAGGAGATTACCGGCAGTTGGGTGGTTCATCCAGGGAAGGGCTGAGCTCGCCTTTCCTTTCCCTGATATCTCATCACTGTTGATACACTCTCTCATGAAAGACCTATTTCTTTGTAGGTTTTCCCTCCCAGTTTCAGGGAACTGCCACCTCCTCCACTGGAGCTGTTTGACTTAGATGAGACCTTCTCCTCTGAGAAGGCACGGCTTGCTCAGATTACCAATAAGTGTAAGTTTGGCTAAATTTTCCTGTTTTCCTTTGTGAGTTTTACTTAACTGTGAATTTCTGAGATTTTCCAGGAGAGAAAGTTTAGCATTTCTTTAGAGAGGACAAACTGTGAATGGGAGTATAAAGTTACAATTTTTATTTATTTCATGTAAATGATTATTTCTCTCGAGGACAGTTAGCTCAGTGCCGTAGAACGTGGTGCTGAGCAGAAGCTCAGGTCTCAGCTGTCATCCCTGTAGGTCCTTAGTTCCGATTCTGGCTACCACACAGCACATCTAGGTCATTGGTCATTGGAGCACTTAAATAGGAAAATTCAGTGAGGGCCAAAAGAATTATAGAGACTTCAAACTGGAAGGGATCCAAGAGAGCTGAGTGTACCCATCTTGACATGTGGATGTGGAAGTGAGCCTTCAGGCCACAAAGCTGCATGTTGAGTGGTACCCTGACTCTCTGCCCAGTGCTCTTCCCGACATTCAGTGCCTCCAGCACAGCAAATAGGCCTGCACATGTGTGCTCAGAGGCATAAAATTAACCATCCATTTTGAGGCAGTGACCCCACTCCTGGAAATCTAAGGATTCCCCACTCCTGGGAATCTATTTTTACTTAAAAAATAAAATAAAATTGGGAATAGCCTTAACGTTCACTAGCAGGGGAATGGTAGTAAACCGTGTAACATTCCATCAATGGTACAACGTGTAGTCATTATTAAAGAGGTTTACAAAGGCCCACGAGTGACACTGATAGCATTTCAGTGAGAATTTTAAGTGAAGAAAGCAAGATATAAAACTGCATGTCCAGTAGGACCCCAACTATGTGAACAACACCCATATGTGCCCAGAGACCAGAAAGGAGTATGCAAAAATGAAAATCATTCAGTGTAAAACACCTTTACTGCATCTTTTTTTCTGTGCCAGGTACTGGGGAATCAAAAAGTAGCAAGACATAGTGGTTAGTCCAGTAGGAATAACAGACCTGTGAAGGATCAGATGCTTTGACCCAACATTTCTGTTTCTAGCAATTTATGCTACAGAAATCCTTATAGAAATGCAAACCAAAAAAAGATATAGCTATAGAGATATTAACTGTAGCATTCAAAAAATTGGCAACAGTCTAATGGTCTTTGATTAGGGAGACTGGTTAAAAAAATATGAAAGTGAAACATATATTTGTTAAAAGAAAAATGTAGAGCATCAGCTTTGACATAGGACGTCCATGTTATTAAATGGTGAAGGCAACTTACAGAACTATTGTTGATCCCCTTTTTTTACACATATGTAAATACATAGGCATCTGTGGCAGTAATTACCCTAGGTGATATTGATGGGGATAGTATAATAAATGCTATTTAAAATACCCATATGCCCTTCTCATAATGGTCCTTGCTGCATTCAGAGAATGCTTATTTGATTATCTACTGGTTGCTATTCTTTGTAATGTAGGAATGTTGGATCTGGGGTTAGGATACTCAGGACCACTCCAGTATTATTCTAATTAGGAGTGTCACACTATTGTCCGAATTTGTAAAAGCAGCACATCAGAGATCTCTACAGTTTGTCATTGTTTAAGTCCTGTAATCACATTACCTTAGGAAGAGGTGAATGAACTTGAGATGTAGGAACCTGGCTGGAGATATTTAAACCACAGTAGGGTCTGTATTTGGGGAACGGCAGGGTTAAGGTTAATCTAATTGCCCCATCTGTGCTTAGGTACTGAAGAAGACCTGGAATTCTATGTCAGAAAGTGTGGTGACATTCTTGGAGTAACGAATAAACTACCAAAGGACCAACAAGACGCCAAACATATCCTTGAGCACATCTTCTTCCAAGTGGTGGAATTCAAGAAATTGAACCAGGTACAGAGCCTAGAAGGCCCACTGAAGTGGGAGCCTTTCAAGTGGCAGTATCATCCATAAACTGGGCTTTTTGCGTTTTATGCCATTCATTCGTTATGCAAGTATTTATTAAGTATCTTCTAGGTGAACAAAACACTGTACAATCCCCACACTTATGGAACTTCTATTCTAGCTAGTGGAGACAGACAGTAAACAATACACATAATATATAAGTAAATCATGTAGGACAGTAAGAAGGATCAGTGTGCCGAATGTGGCAGTATTAAATAGTCAGGGTGGGCCTCACTACAAAGCTGAGACTGGAGCAAAGACTTCAAGGTATTGAAGGATTTAGCTATGCAGATAGCTGGGGAACGAGTATCCCAGACAGCGGAAACCCCTGTGCAAAGTCCCTAAGGCTGGGCTTTGCCTGGCATGGTTGAGGAATAGCGATGCCAGTGTTTCTAGAGAGAACTGAGCAAAGGATAGAGCAGCAGGACGTGAGGTTAGCGCCTTATGTTAGAAACCATCTTTCTCTGAACTGGGGACCAAGAACTTTAAAATTATGCCTGGCCTCATTTTGTGTAACCACTGTTGGTAAATGGGCATTCATACACTACTGGTGGGAGAATACATTGGTCCAACTTTTCTGGAGATATTTTTTGTAATATCGTTCAGAACCCCTAAAAATGTATATACCTTTGACCTAGCAATTCTAATCTTCAGATTTGTCTTAATAACATCCTGAAATGTGTATAGATTTACCCTCCTGGATGCTTAGTGCGACATTGTTTTAACAGAATAAAATCTTCACCGGTAGGGAACTGGTTAAGTGCCTAGGGTGCATCCATAAGGTCAAAAATATTTAGAAAAGTGTTTAAGGACTTGGGAAGACATTCATGATTTGGTAAATGGGGTTGTGGGGGAAGGGCTATAAAACAGTACAAGGAGCCTGTTTATATATATGTATATTTAGGAAATTGGGTGCTGGTGGTGTAAGCCTCTACTGGCAGGGGCCTGACTCTGCTGAGTATTCACTATACACCTTGTATGTGCCATGTATAGTGCTAGATGTCAGGGCTGAGGCAGTGAACAAGATGAATGCAATCCTTGCTGTCTCTGTGCTACGTGTAGTGGGGGAGATGGGACTGTATGGGCAATTACAGTGCTCTGAGATAAGTGCCACAAAGGGCACCCAGAGGTGATGGCTGATATAGCTGCTCAGCACTAAAATGTGGGATGGGGGCTCAGGTAGATTCCCAATAGTACTTACCCTGGTGGCAAGGCGGGGACAGGCCCCCAAGGCCAAGGTAAGAAGTCTAGTGGGTCTTTGCATAGTCCCTTCAGTGGAATTTGCTCCCCAGTCATCATGGTGGGTGATGGGCAGTAGTCTAAAGCCCTGTCCTGGTAGTGAAAACTTGACCCTTGGGCTGGATTTGGCTTTAAAGCCAGAGATTACCTATGGGCCTCAGTTAATGATGATCCAGAATCTCTAATCAAAGTTTAAAACACTAAAGAGTTCACATTTCAGGCTTTGTACTGAAATACTGAAATTCTGTGTCTTATTCTGCCATCTAGGAACATGACATTGATACAAGTGAAACTGCATTCCAGAACAATTTCTGAGGAACGTGCTTCCTGAAGTATTTTCTGCCTCCTGATTCTCTTTGTAAACTAGTTTTCAATTGTTCCTGAACTCCTTTATCAAAATTGTCTGTACGCTCTTCTATGAGCTGTGGGAAGGTTTTTTTATATCTTCTGTAGGGCCCAGATAGGTTTAACATTTCTAACTTAGAGGATCCTTATGTAAGATGTGTTCCATTTTTTTAAAATTAAATCTAATTGAATCTGTATTTTTATAATTTATGAAACAGTCTTTCATTGAAGTCTTTTCATTCAATTCCAGATCTGTATTTGAGTCTCTTATCAAAGGCGTAAGTAACTCTCAAGCTTGTGAATACTATATCGCTTTTAGACTAGTTCAAAAGAATACAAAACAAGTTTAACCCACACAGTCTGTTTGCCCCACTGTACCTAATGAAAAAAATTAAATAGTGGCTAGATACCTTCCATAGATCACTCACTCCTTCATCCCCTAGCTGTCCACCGGACACAACCATTTGGAGGCTTTTATCTCCACCCACACTTTGCACCCCCTCCCCCCAGCTCCCGAGGCACTGAGTTCTGTCATCATTTTGGGTTGTAATGCAGGGCAAAATGTGATCATCTGTCCAAGAGATTATACCTGTTTGAATGTGGCGGCTTATGTGGAAATGCACAGCAGAGTACTGGATGTGCTGGGAACCGGCTTTGGGGAACCCTGAAAGCCAGACGATTGCAGAGCCGCCGCTGGGTGTAAGGGATGTGGTGCAGTGGAAATAGGTTGGCAGGTGGCTTCTATAAAGATGGAACTGTGGGAAGGAAGGCCGTTTAAGGGGAGAGTGTGATATAACCCCAAGGGGAAGTAATGAGGATGTGGACTGATGTGCTGTTACAGGAAAGGTGGCATTTTGAAATAGATTTGGTCTGGGGGTTGAAGGTCAGCTTGGCATGAATTTGATCCTGACTGCTTGGTGGTGGAGCTACTGGCAGAGAGGGATTCTGAAGGATGAGCTGTTCTGGAGCATAAGAATCCAACTGAGACGATGACAATTCATACAAGTGGAAATAACCAGTAAATAGCTGGAAATCCCTAAGGCTTAGAAAAGATGTCTGGTTTTAATATCCGAGTTGTTCACATGGAATTGGTCATTGAAGTCATGAGAACAGTCTGTCAAAGAAGTAACATTTTTGGAAATTTAAAACCTTGGGAAAAAAGGCTTACGTCACATCCTGAATTTCAAATAATTTATCTTAAAGCTCTGTTTATAGGCTCCCATTTTCTCTCACACTCCAGCCCTAGTGTAGGGCTTATTCAGAGTAGTCAGGCCACAGCAGTGTTGTGGAAGGGGGAGGCATTTTTGCTCTGAGGGCAAAATCTGGGGGCCAGGCGAGAGACAAGCAGCTATAAAGCAACAAGGGAGCGTTGTGGCAATGTTGTATTTGCAACACATTCCAAAAAAGTACTCAGTAATTATTACCTCCTGACCCATATACTCTTCTCTTACACTGTGGGTTTGATACTTCTGCCATTGAGAGGTAAGGTCTTAAATTCTCTCCCTCTTCATCTGGTACTATGGTGAAAGTGACACACACTGTGTTTTTGAAACTCGGTCATAAAAGGCTATATAGCCTCTGCCTGGTTCTCCTGGGACACTCACCTTTAGAGCCACAAGCCTCCATGCCAGAAGTCTGAGGCCACGTGGATAGACTCTGTAGATAGGCCATGTATAGGTGTTCTGGCCAATAGCCAGAGGTCTCAATCCCTGCTAACCATGTGAGTGAAGATGCCTCCAAATGATGCCTACCTCCAGCATCGCCTCTCCCTAGCCTTTGATTTGTCCTAACTGAGGCCCTGGACATTAAGGAGCAGAAAGAGATAAGCTGTCCCTGCTGACCTTTCTAAATTTCTGACCACAGATGGAATCCACAGACATAATAAAATGGTAGTTTTAAGCTATTAATTTGGAGTAATTTATTATGTGGCAGTAGATTACTAGATCATGTACCTACAATTTTAGAAGGAACTCTTTGGATCTATCTGAATCTAATCCAAAACTTCACGTTACAAAGGGGACACAGAGGCCTAAGGAGACCTAGGGGCAGGGGAGCACTGGCAGCCTGCCTACTGACCTGGAGCTTCTCCCAACACTTGACTGGAGAATATGCCTTGGAGGGGTGAGGCCTGCCTGGCCATGGGTCATCTGGCTTTTGCTATGGATAACTTGTGGCAAGAATGTATGTTCTTCCCCACTTTCTTATGAAAAATTGAAATAAAAGTGGAAAGAATAGTACAATACCCAGTACTTAGTTTCAAAAATTAACATACTGCCCACATATGCTTTATGTATGTATAATTTTTCTTAGTGAATACTTGAAATTAAATCAGATATTATAACACTCCAACCCCTTTATATATAGTTCATTATGTAACTACAATATACCATTATTACATTTAATATTTAATGCTTATTCAAATATCTTCCAATTGTCCCAAAAATATTTTATAGATGTTTTTTCCAAGCTGGGATCCAGTCATGGTTCACACATTGGATGACTCTTTTATTCTCTTTAAATCCAAAACACAGTCAGGAATTCCTACCCTTTTCATTTCAGTTTTTTTCTTAAATGACATTGACTTTTTGATGAGACTATACTGGTGCCCCACCTTCTGGATTTATCAATAATTTCATCATGGTGTCATTAACTTATTCCTTTATCTCCTTTACTTCTAGCAAACTGGAAGTTTGAATTAAACATTTTTGTCAAGAATATTTCATAGGTGATGCTGTGTATGATGTCAGATTGCACCTCCATCAGTGAAATTAAGTTTAATCAACTGGTTAAGGTATTGAGCAGGGGTGTTTTTAAATTCAAGCATGCACAACAAAAACGGCCTTTTATCCATTTGCCATTCATCTATGTGCATGAACTTTCTGGCACATAAGCCCCTTGAGAAGAAAAAGTTAACTGACTTGAATAAATGTTTCAATTTTTCTTTAAAAAGAAAAAAACAAAAAAAACCCCCAAAAGTGATAGTACCAGTCTTAGAAGGTAACAGCATAACAATAACGTGGAGATTTTATTTGTTGAAGTAAAATACATCTCTGATCAGGGAAACATTAGTGTCAAAAGGAAGAGGAGATTCACAGTGAGAATGGGGAGATACGTGTAGGTGACAAGTGTCTTTCCTCTCCCCAAAAGGAAGGAGGAAATTTGTGGTATCTTAATATTCACAGATCTCCTTGGCTTTTGCCAAGTTACTTTTTATTTATAAAACCGAATATAAGAGGTTTTTAAACTCTGTTCCCTAAAAGATCCTAGAGCACTAAATATGCTTTAAACGAAATTTAAATAAAATTAAAAAAAATAATAAAATTTAGGTAATACCTGAAAATGAAACTAAAGGATATTGAAGAGAAACAATTTCACTCTCTTCAGGCATTTAGTTCCCCATTCTGCAACCAAAGTTATCAACTTTTTCCGCTGCTTTTAAGAGACAGGAAGAAATATACACTTAAAAAAACATCTTGCTTATACCAAATTTTAACATGAAGCCTAGTAATGTTTCATCCTAGGGCTGCGCTTTGGCAGCCCACAGTCTAACTGGGGAGAGAAACCTCGTTAAGAGTCACAAACTGACAAATAGCATGAAGGAAACTTACAGTGTTAGGAGCTTGTCCAGGGCTGCTGACCCACACGGGGAGTCATCAGGGATGGCTCCAGGCAGAATAGGGTCTACAGGGCTCTGGGCCGGGGGTGACTACTGACCGTGGACCTCCGTGACCACCATAACGTCAGAAGCCGGTGATGTACCCGCCCTGCTCCCTCTCACCCCCTGGGCCTTTCTTCCTCCACATGACCCAGAATGGTGGGCATCAGGGGAGGCCTCCCAGCGCAGCGACGACGGCTCCGAGGGCGTGGAGCTGACTGGATCCACGGGTGAGGCAGCAGTGCAGGCCAAGGCTGCGGGAACCCCAGGCTCCAAGCAGAACCTCCTGCTGACGTCAGACGGCAAGGAGACTCCCATGATGGCCCACGCGATGCCCGAGTCTGAGCGCGCCTCTGTAGTTGTGAAGAGGAAATTTCAGGATTTTCATTAAAAGCTAATCAGCTTTTCCGTTCTGCTTCTATAAACGCACTTGCTGCATGCGAGAGCTCACTGCAGAGCTCTTTTGCATCCTGTCCTACTCACCTTTTGCTCAACAAAAAGAACTGTTTGTACTGTTTGTACCCCTAGCAGCTCCCGCTTTCTGTAACAATTTGTATACGTTGGCAACCCGTGAGGACTCCGGGCCTTACCAATGTTACTACTTGTAGTCTCCATAACAGCTCCAGCCGTTTGTAACGGTTTGAGTTCAGATTGATCAGTTAGCCCAGATCTTCAGAGCACTAACTTCCTTGGGACCAGGTGTAATAAACCTGAGTTCACCTTTCTTTCCGAGTTGCTACTTGGCGTTTCATTAGATTGGTTTGGGATTTTTCCACAACAATTTTGGAGGCCCCAGTGAGATTCTAACCATGTCGGCCCCTTGAGCCAGTGGACTGGTGGCTCGGCCTGGCCGAGGCGTAGGGGAGCCGAGATGACTGAGGAGGTGTGTCACCTGACGAGTATTCCAGGTTCTCTTTTGGGTCGGTGCCCCAACTCCTAGTGAGGCTGAGTCACCAACCGGACTCATAGGAGGAAAGGACCAACTCACCAGAAATGGCTGCAGAAGGAAGAGATGGTACCAAGGTAAGATCAAAGGGAATAAGCGAGCTGAGTAGGGTCCTGGGACAGCCCCCATTCAGGTCCCCTCTGTCAGAGGGAAGAGGAACTGGATGCAGCATCCTAGTCTTCAAGGGAACCTGTTGTGTGATCCAGGTTCAACAAGAGTCTCTACAGGGCCAGAGACGAGTCTCCCCAGTGGGGGAGGTGTCAGGTTGAGACACGCACCCACTAGTTGGGAACCTGTCACGTGATCTGGGTTGTACTGGTGGGGGAGGGAATGTTTTAACCTGATGTATGATTTTGTGAGTGAATGAGCAGCCTGAGCGGCTTGAGCAGTCAGGTCCGAGTTTGTAGCTCTATGGCTGGGCACCCTTAAGGTACCCTAAAGGCCTCGGAGTTTGTTTGAGCTCACTCTGCGTGTCCATGGTGAACGGCATCCGGACCAGGGTGGCATCGGATTAGTGTTCAATCGCAAGTCACAAAGCTGAGTCCACTACGGTTAAGTGTCACCTAAGCTCCCTGCAAAGGGACATGGCCAGATGAGCACCTGAATGGTCTCTTTGGAGGGGGCACCCACCCTTGTTTGTCTTTGATTCGCCATCACAGGATGGGAAGAGTTTGGTCAACACTAAGAAAAGGGGGGATCTCCATCACCCTCTGGAGGGCAACCAAGAGCCCTCCACAAGTTAGCCACGAAGCGAGAGTTGACCCCAATCTGCGGTTCTGTAGGCGAGCCTCATACGGCTTAAGGTGGTGTCACTGGATCTCAGTGAGGAGTCTACTCCAGTGATCCGGGTTGGGTGTATATACCGACCCACCAGTGCTAAGAAGCACCTGAAATTCCCATGAGGGAAGTAGCCGGAGACAGGTGAAGCGAGTGGTGTCCCCTCCAAATTTCCCCGACCCTTTCCCCCACCCCTCCTTGTGGCGTGACAGTTGTCTGTCACAGGAGGTACGAGAGGTACTCTTGAAATATATGTTGGAAAGGAAACTAGGAAAGTGTCTTGGTAACAGAAGGTATAAGGTCTGGAGACTCATTCTGAAGGAAACTGAAGGAAAGGTATTTGCCTCAGAGGTAGTTATTACTGAACGAGTGAAGAGAGGCAAACTGAGGGAATAAAGAAAGGTGAAAGAAGGTTCGTGAAGGGAAAAATCCTGAGAGGAAATTTCGTGTGAAATAAAGTTGGTACAAGGATGGAAATTTAAGTGTCAAAAGTAAGCCGATGCAAAAGTAGAACTGTGTTTAATGTTTCTTAGACTGTTGGTCTGACACTATTGTTTTGAAAAGGTTTTTTGAGTAGAAAACTGGGATTCTGTATTTCATCAAAATTAATTTCAGTGTTTTGTGCTGCCTTAACCAGGTTTCTAGGACTTTAGAGAATATACTAATGCCTGCTTCTGCACCCAGTTTTCAAAGGAAGCTCCCTGCAAATATGGGGGAGAGTTCTTCTAAGCCAACTATCTTAAATTGTGTTGAAAAATTTTAAGAAGGGTTTCTCAGAGGAGTACGGGATCAAACTAACCCCGGGAAAGGTTTGTACTCTTTGTGAGCTTGAATGGCCCACCTTCAGGGTAGGATGGCCCCCGGAAGGGACCCTAGACCTCTGCACAGTGAAGGCAGTATATCGGGTAGTGCGGGGACCCCTGGGCATCCAGACCAGTTTCCATACATAGTAGACATATGGCTGCAGCTTGCTACTGTAATGCCTCCTTGGGTCCGGTTTTGCGCGAATAGGCAGGGAGAGAGCAAGGTACTAGTGGCCCAACGGGCTCGGAAAAAGAACAAAAAGGAGCCAGCAAAAATAATTCACCAAGGGCACCCTGAGGAAGAACCTATCTTCCCACCGCCGTGCATCCTAGCAGCTTGACCAGCCCCCGCACAGCCACTCTACCCACAATTGCCAGACAGCCCTCCACTATCCATGCCTTTGCCACCGCAACAGCCTGAGCAACCACCAAGCCTGAGTCCATGGTGCCTTTGTTCGGCCACACAGCCAGTGCAGCAATCTGCAGCCCTTCAGATGCCCCTCCGAGAGGCGCAAGGTCCCTTTGAGATTGGAGAAGATGGCACACTTCAGCCAGGCTGCCCTGTCTTCTACTATCAGCCATTCAGCACAACCGACCTGAGCTGGAAGCAGCACACCTCGTCCTATTCGGAGAAACCTCAGGTGATGAGTGATCTGCTCGAGTCCATCTTCCAAACTCATCAGCCTACCTGGGATGACTGCCATCAACTCCTTCTAACCCTCTTCAATACTGAAGAATGACATCAGATTCTGTCAGAATGGCGAGCATGACTTCAAGGACAAGCACCGGAGGTGTACTGGTGCCTGATGCCAGGCCCAATTGGGACTTTAATGTACCACACGGAAGAGAGTCTCTCAACAGGTACTGGCAGGCCATACTGCAAGGGGTAAAAGCTGTGGCTAGGAAGCCAACAAATATGTCAAAAATGGCAGAGGTACTCCAGAGGCCAGAGGAGTCGCCCACAGAGTTCTATGAGACTGTGTGAGGCGTTCCAGGTGTATACCCCTTTTGACCTTGAGGCACGAGAAAACCAGCATATGGTCAACATGGCATTTGTGGCCCAGTCCTTCACTGACATCTGCTGCAAGCTTCAAAAATTAGAGGGCTTTGCTGGAATGAATGCCACCCAGCTGCTGGAGGTCGAAAAAAAGGTGTTTGTAAACTACGACCAGGAGGCCCAAAAGGTAGCTGACAAACAGATGAGACAGAAGGCGTCCCTGCTGGCAGCTGCATTAGGGAACCTGGGCCTGGTACGATAGGCTACTGCTCCCCTACAGAAGAGAGGAGCCAAAAGGAGACTTCCACTATGCCGCGACCAATGTGCCTACTGCAAAGAAACTGGCCTTTGGAAGAACAAGTGCCTCCACTGCGAGAGACGCCCGAAGGGCTAGGGAAGTTAAGTCAGCATCGTAAAGGAAAATGCCAGCCTGAGCCAGCCTTCCAAGAGCTTATCGGACTGGCCAAAGAACAGTCAGACTAGGGGCGACCGGGCTCCCTGATCCTAGGCCCCCAGGAGCCTATGGTTGCAATAGAAGTAGGAGGCCAATCAATGACTTTTATGGTGGACACTGGGGCTGAATACTTTGTGGTATCTAAGCCTGTGGCTCCCCTCACGGATCGTACAGCAGCCATTGTTGGGGCCATGAGGGACCGAGTCGCCCCCTCGTTCTGTAAAGCCTGCTCATGCAAGCTAGGGAGCCACTTAGTAACTCATCAGTTCTTATACCTACCAGAGTGCCCCATTCCCCTTTTGGGTACAGACTTGCTGACAAAACTTGGAGCACACATCACCTTTACCTTAGGAAAGTCCATCCAACTCACACTGAGGGGCTAGCCTGCTTTAACGATGGATATGACTGTGTCCAGGGAAGACGAATGGCATCTTTATTCTTCGAGAGAAAAACAAATGAATCCAGCCAGTCTACTAGAAGAGTTCTCTACTGTCTGGGCAGAAAAGGGGGCCCCGGATCTAGCCAAAAATCACACAGCCATTGTGGTAGATCTGAAGCCAGGGGCCATTCCTGTCACACAAAGGCAATACCCAGTGTCACAGGAAGCATGCCTGGGATTTCGGGACCAAATCTAGTGTTTGATGCCGGAATTCTAGTTGAGTGTCAGTCACCTTGGAACACTCCACTCTTGCCAGTCAAGAAGCCTGGAGGGAACAACTACTGCCCCGTCCAGGACCTCCGTGCCATCAACAATGCAGTGATCGCTGTCTATCCAGTGGTCCCGAACCCACACAGCCTCCTGAGTCTTCTACCTGCTCAAGTGAGCTGGTTCATGTGCCCAACCCTAAAGGCACCTTCTTCAGTCTCCAGTTATCACCGGTGAGCCAACCTGTATTTGCCTTTGAATGAGAAGACCCACACACTGGGAGAAAAGCAAGCTGACCTGGACTCAACTACCACAGGGCTTTAAGAACTCACTTACCCTGTTTGGCAAAGTGTTGGCCACCGATCTGGCTGTCTTCCCTGGAGAGACTCTGAACGGTACTCTACTCCAGTATGTAGATGATTTGCTGCTGGCTAGCCCCACCCAAAGAGACTGCTGGAAAGCCACTAAAGCCTTACTGGCCCTACTCTCTACTGCGGGGTACAAGGTGTCATGGAAAAAGGCTCAGATCTGCAAACCAGAGGTCAGATACCTTGGGTTCGTCATATCGGAAGGATA
>NW_006442491.1:27774611-27780482 GCF_000325575.1 Pteropus alecto
GGCGGGTCAGCACAGGAGGCTGAACTCTGGGCACTCATCCAGGCACTGCGACAGGCTACTATCTATACAGACTCAAGGTATGCCCTCACTACCTTACACATACATGGGGCCATTTATAAAGAGAGAGGATTACTGACGGCAGGGGAAAAGAAATAAAGAACAAAGAAGAAATTCTGCAACTGCCAGAGGCAGTTCGGAAGCCTTCAAAAGTGGCAGTCATTCATTTCAAGGGTCACCAGAGAGGAACCAACCCTGTCAGCAAGGGAAACTGACTAGCAGACCAAGCAGCCCATCAAGTAAGTGCTACAGCGGGACCTAGACCAATCTCCAAGGTTATCCTGGCACCAAAACTGCCTCTGTCCCCAAAATACACTAAAGAAGAACAATGGGCTTCAAGTGAAGGGGGGAACCAGGAGGAAGGAAGGCTGGTGGGAGCTTCCGGGTCAGACACTCTTTGTTCCCGCTGCACTGGCAGTTCAGCTAGTAAAACAAGGCCATGAATTAACTCACCTGGGAAAGACTTCTTTCGAAAACCTGTTAGGCTGCTACTATTTCATATCCAAACTCCCAACCTTATGCGCCCAGATCAGTGCTAGGTGTGTGACTTGTGCATGAAATTATGCTAGACAAAGGCCAAGGCTTAATCCAGGAGTGTAAACAATTGGAACTATGCCTTTCGAAGACCTAGAAGTGGACTTTACTGAAGTCAAGCCACTGATACTTGCTTGTGTTGGTTTACACCTACTCCAGATGGGTTGAAGCCTTTCCTGTGTGCACTGAACGGGCACAAGAAGTAGCCAGGGCCTTGTTGAGGGATATTGTTCCAAGATACAGACTGCCCCTCTCCATAGGATCAGACAAGGAACCTGACTTTGTATCTGAGATAGTCCAGACCTTGTCCAAAGCTCTAGGAATTAAATGGAAGCTCCACACGGCCTATAGACCACAAAGTTCAGGGAAAGTCAAACGTATGATCCGGACCCTAAAAACCACTCTAGCTAAGCTTTGTCAGGAAACCCAGCTACCTTGGATAGATATTCTGTCTCTAGTTCTACTCCGAACGTGATGGACCCCAAGGCCTTCGGGCTACTCCCCTTTCGAAATTCTTTATGGGAGACCTCCCCCACTGGTAGGGAAGATAAAAGGAGACCTTAGGTTAATAGCTGACTTAGTAATGTCATAGCACCTTCAGGGAAAATCCTCCGCAGCGTCACTCAAGAAACTTTAGAGAGAGCCTCTCCCCCTTGAGGAATTGGGTCCACCCCTTTCAGCCAGGGGATGAAGTAAGGGTTAAAGATTGGAAAAAGGAGCCACTCCAGCCGAGCTGGACAGGCCTTCGCACTGTTATATTAGCAACTCCCACTGCTATTAAAGTTGCAAATATCACCCCGTGGATCCACCACACCCGGGTAAAGAGAGCAGCCCCTCTGGAAAGCCGGGAGACTTGGACTACAGAGCCTCTTCCTGACCACCTGCTCCGAGTTTTGATCTGGAGGCAGCAGAAGTCCACTGAGATCGTCATGCCCTGTTGCAGCCACAAACCGGAAGTTGGCTGGTCAACGCACGGCCGAAACTTGAGGAATTTCATCGTGGGACTCCTTATTATTGGACACTGGGGAGGGAAGGAAATTAGGGCAGAGGACTGCGAGTCATATATTCATGTCACTGAAAGAGGTAAGA
Source organism: Pteropus alecto (assembly GCF_000325575.1). Lineage (NCBI taxonomy): Eukaryota > Metazoa > Chordata > Mammalia > Chiroptera > Pteropodidae > Pteropus > Pteropus alecto. The sequence continues at coordinate 27,776,292 of NW_006442491.1, forward strand.
CTACCTTAATTTTCTCTAATTATTATGAATGTCAGGGAACTCAGAAAGGGACCTGTACCTATAACCAGACTCAGTATTCAATATGTGACCCGGGAAGTAATCTTATGTTACAACTCAAATAACTCTCTCACTGAAATAGTTTTCAAAATAATGGTAGCTCTGAGGGACCTCGGGGAGGATGGGCAGACGGACCCATGTTGGCCCAGACTAGAACGAAAGAAGATAACAGTCAGGTAATCCTAAAGTTTGATGATTATGTTGCTATGAGTCAGGGTCAAAGGGAGGAAGGGAGATCCTGTGGATCTCTCAGCTGGGAAGAAAGTTACAGGACAGAAGAAAAGTACATATGTCCCCACAGTTCCTCATGTGGAACAAGTTGTGCCTATTGGTCATGTGTCCTATGAGCTTCTTGGTAGAAAGACACCACCACCAGGAAAGAGGTGTATTTAAGGAAAGGGGTAGCCTTATCAAGCTGCACCACACATATGTGCAGTCCATTAGAGTTAATCGTAACCAACCCCTTGACCCCCCGCTGGAGTTCTGGAGAAGCACTAACACTTGGCATTGATGGGACGGGGTTGAATCCCTATGTTCAAACTCGTATTCATATTAAAGGTCGAGTACTAGCCCATTCAGCCCAAATCTATCAGTTCATAAGTCCTTCTAAAAGGAAGTAACTGAACCCCTAGTCCCATCGTCACAATCAGTCAAAAACTTATTTCTCAGAATGGCTGAAGGAGTAGCTCGCTCCCTGAATGTCACTTCCTGCTATGTATGTGGGGGAACTCTAGTGGGAGATAGATGGCCATGGGAAGCCACAGAATTGGTTCCCAACCAGGCAATGCCAGATATAACGGCCCCACATACCTCAAATGATGGTCAATGGTTTTTAGAACATACTATTATTGGACAATACTGCCTGGCCAGAGGTGGAGAAAATCTCACTCAGTTGGAAACTTAATTTGCTCAGGTCAACGATATTATAATGCCACCTCCAGACGAAGCGTGTCGCTGGGAAACGAGACAAATCCGTTGGCCAGATTCCCAGGGCTAGCTAAAGCCTGGCATAACCCAAGCTGGTCCCGAGACTGGACAGCCCACATGGACTTTACTGGATTTGTGGAAGCACAGCCTATATCCACCTCCCCACTAATGGGGAAGGAAGCTGTGTAATAGGCATGATAAAACCATCCTTTTTCCTCTTATCTCCGAAAACAGGGGTACAACTCGATCACCCGGTCCCACAACCCCTGCAAAGGGTAAAAAGAGAACTCCAAATAGGGGACTGGAAGGATGATGAGTGACCCTCAGAACAAATAATCCAATACTATGGGCCTGCCACTTGGGCAAAAGATGGATCATGGGGATAGCGTACCCCCATTTACAGGTTAAACCGAATTATCTGACTGTAGGCAGTTTTAGAAATCATTACTAACGAGACTGGGAGAGCCCTGACTCTCCTTGCACATCAACAGATCAGATGACAAATGCCATCTACCAGAACAGGTTGGCAGCAGAAGGAGGCGTATGTGGGAAATTCAATCTCACCAACTGTTGTATACAGATAGATGACCAGGGCCAGGCAGTTGAGGACCTTGTCACGCATATGACCAAACTGGCACATGTGCCCATGTAAGTATGGCATGGATGGAGCCCTGATAGCCTCTTTGGAAGTTGGTTCTCTACCTTCCGAGGCTTTAAAACCTTAGTTGGAGTAGTACTCCTCCTCAGTGGCTACCTCTCCTCCTCCTCCTCCTCAGTACCTGCCTCCTTCTGCCTTGCCTATTGCCTCTTGTCTGATCAACCACCTCCCTTATAGAGACTATAGTGGAAAGAAAGACTACAGCAAAGATCTTTACACAATGGAATTACTTGTCCCTTACATTGGGAGATCAAGGGGAAGATCATAAGGTTGATGCCCTATGAAAAATCTAAACAGGCATCAAAAAAAGGGAATGAGAAAATTTCAGAGTTTTCATTAAAAGCTAATCGGCTTTGCTGTTCTGCTTTTGTAAACGTGCTTGCTGCAAGAGCTCACTGCAGAGCTCTTTTGCATCTTGTCCTACTTGCCTTTTGCTCAACAAATGTAACTGTACTATTTGTACCCCTAGTGGCTCCTGCTTTCTGTAACAGTTTGTATCTGTCAGCAACCTGTGAGGACTCCCGGCCTTACCAATGTTACTACTTGTAGTCTCCATAGCAACTCCCACCATCTGTAACGGTTTGAGTGCCAACTGACCAGTTAGCTTGTGTAAAAATTCTGGTATATAAGCAATGTTGCAAGTGAGCCCACTGCCCAGATCTTCAGAGCTTTCGTAGCTCCTCTGAGACCGCACCTCTGGGACCGCACCTCTGGGACCGCACTTAATAAACCTGAGTTCTCCTTTCTCTGCGAGTTACTACTTGGTGAGTTACTACTCGGTGTTTCGTGGGAGGGGTTTGGGATTTTTTCATCATTACCACCACCACAAGAGCAACAATAGTGTGGTATTTACTACGTATCTGAGATTGTTTTGAGTGGTGTACACTTATTTAATCCCACAATCACCCTACAAGGTAGATACCAGTGTAGAGATGAAGAACAGCAACAACAATAATATAGTACTTATCATGTACCAGGGATTGTTTTCAGTGGTTTTACACATTTTAGTTTATTTAATTCTACAATCACCCTACAAAGTAGGTACCAGTGTAGTGATGAAGAGCATAGACTCTAGAATTACACAGTCCAGGTTTGAATCCTTGCTTTGCATTTAGCAGCATTGTGACCTGGGGGATACTTGTGTCTCAGTTTCCCCATCTGCCAAAAGAGGATAATACTAATACTACCTCATAGGGTTGTTAGGATTAAATGAATTAAAGTTTGTAAAGCATACAGAACAGTGGCTGGTACATAGTAAAAGCTATCTAAGTTTTTGATAAATTTTATTTTTACAGATGAGAAAACAGGCACAGAGAAGTTAAATAATTTGCCTAAGATCCCACAATTACTAAGTGATGGAGCTGGGAATCAAACTTCAGGAAGTCTGACTTTGGAGCCTGCACTCTTAAATACTAGCTCCAGCAATGAAGACTGGATGTCCATATGAATTATTTTATGAGGGATGGAGGTCGGGGAAGCCCTGAATTAATTATTGTGGACGTTTCTAGCACTTAAAATGTCAGTCTTCTTTCTGAAGTTTGCATCAGCTGACAAGACTGTCCCCAGATGTCCAAGTTTCTGGAAGAGGGGTCTGAGGCATAAGCAGGGGTTAGGACACTGGGGTTCAGCAAAGTCTCCCCAGGTTCTTGTCTCATATTTCATTTTACCTTGCTCTTAGTACTCCTAGGAAGCTGGATGTGGAAGGTACTTGGTAAATGGTAACTTAAAGTGGAAACTCCTTTCTAAGCTTCTAGGTGTTTAAGCACCTGGTAGACAATTCAAGTTGAATTCTGGGCCTTGGGATACTGTGGTGAATTCAGGGGCCACTTGGATTTCAGCATGCCCATAGTTCAAAGGGGGAAATACATAAATCAATAGATTGTGGGCAGTGGACCCAATGGATGAACAGGAAATAGGTGGGAGGGCGGAGACTTGTTCCTGGCCCAGGTTATGGCCCAAGCAAAGGCAGGGAGGCTAGCAAGTTTTCTTTGGCTGAGGGTGGGGTGGTGATCTGGCAGAATCCTGTAAAAATCTCTCCTGAGGGAGAGGGCAGAGGTTTTAAGTTCTGGAGAGGCTAGATCAGGTTTGCATTTTAGGAGGCTCACTCCAGCTGCCAGGAATTAAGTGGAGAAACCAGAGCCACTGATTTCGATGCTGGAGAGGACGCAGGGAACCGGTTCAAAGGCGCAGCCCTGGTCTAGGTAGGGGGTTAAGGGGCCAGTTTAGGGTGGAGTTTGTAGGCTGAAGGGGCCCCTTGGACTAGCCCTGGGGTCTTTTGCACACTGGTGGTTTCTACGGCCTGACTCTCCTGTGCTTGTGGCTCACTCCCTTTCCTCTGTCTTTGCTGTATGGGTTACTCCTGGGCCTCCCCCGAACCACCTTTAGCCTGAGCCCGGCCTCAGTCCCATGACCGCAGGTTCAGAGCCGCAACTTCTAAGACCTTGCCCAGGCGCGGTCCTGCCAGCCCAGGACTTCGGGGCTTTGGGGCTGGAGACCGCCGGCCCGCCGGCCCCGCCTCCGAGTAGCCCCGCCTCCGCCAGGCCCCGCCC
>NW_006442491.1:27780697-27823995 GCF_000325575.1 Pteropus alecto
CGGGGGGATTCGGCGGACGCGCGGGTGAGCGGAGCCGTGCAGCTCAGGGCCCCTTCCCCCCTCCCCAGGTGCCATCCCCCTCCACCCGGAACCCTACCTCACCCCCATTCTCGCTATATAGCCCCTCCAAGCGGGGCGGGAGTGGAGGGTTCCCGTGGGAAATGCTGAACCCTGGGTCGCCCCACGCAGGGGTGCGCGAAGCCGGGGGTCTCTTGGGGCCCCTGGCTCCGCTCCCTGGGCCTTCTGGGTCTCAGAGCCTGGGCGGGCGGGTCTCCTGGGACCTGGGCCAAACCCTGCATGATGTCATTTTGTCTCCCGCCTAATTGCGGGGTGGGAGTGGGATGGCGGTGTCCAAGTCAGAGCGCGGGAGGCCAAACCTAGAAGACACTTGTCGTTCAAGCCTCTTTGGGTTCAGATTTGCGGGTGTGCGTTTCTTCTCAACATTCGGGGAAGTAGAGTACCCCAAGCCCTTTTCCCAGTCTGAGAAGGGTGCTGGGGGTGGGAGATCTTCTTTTGTCCCCCACCACCTGGTTTCCGGGCCCCAGCTGGGTTTAGTTTTAGAGGCCTGTCTTCCTGTTCCACATGAGAAGTTTGGGGCAGCTGGGGTTGCAGGTGAGAGTAAGACAGGCTGACGTGTATCAAGACCGCTCTTTGCCAGCAGTCTCTGGGGCCAAGGCAGGAACCGCGGTCTCCATTTTACTTAATACCCTAGAGAGTAAGTAAGTGGCAGAGTTAAGCCTGAAACCTGGTCTGTGAGCTCCAGGTACCTTTCTTAATAACTCTCTGCGCCTAGGGCTTGAGCTCTGGGCTTTTCAGCCAGTATGGGAGTCAGGGAGGACAGTGGGGTCCTGTCCTGATCCCTCCCTGGATTCATGCAGCCCAGATTACGTTAAACCCCCTCTGGATGGTGTTTGCCTTTTCAGGCCAAGGGTATATAGACTTGAAAAGCACTCCCTACTGGCTTTCCCCAGAGTTCCTCTTAGCCAAGAAGCCTCTGATCCCTGGGCAGCGGTCAGGGTGCCTGACACAGGGTCTTCCTTTCTCAGGCCATAATTACCCAGGTCAGCTCCAATTCTCAGGAGTTTTCTGGTCAGGCATTTGTCAGACCCTATCCTGATTTTTGGTTCAGGAAGTGTTACTCCAGGGAACCACAGAAGTCCTAGACAACCCCCAGGCCTTCTGCCACTTCTCCCCTGGGGCTCAGTGGAGGAACCCCGTCTTGTTCTATGGCACCCCGCAGCCCTCAGCTCCATTCTTGGCCACTTGCTGTAACTTCTCTGCACCAGGGCCCCACTTCCCGCTCAGCTTCTGACTCACCCCACCTGGAGCAAAGCCCAGCCCATCCAAGAGCATGGAAAGGGTGTGTTGGACCTACACGTGGTTGCCACCACTAACTAGGCCTGTGCTTTTTCAGTAGGGACTACGAGGTGAGGACTTGAAGGTGTAGTTGTGGAGCCTGGCTCTGTGGACTTGGCAAGTGGCATAACCCCTGTGAGCCTCAATTTCCACATCTATTAAGTGGGGATAATGAGAATGCATGTGAAGGGGATGGTCAGCATTATATGGGTGATTGAAGTTTATCATCTCACAGAATTCTCCCAGCTGAGTTGCGGTCTCCATTAAATTGAGTATTGGAGCATCAGGAAATGTTTACACAGACACCTTTAAATCTTTGAAGGAACATTTGCCGAGCTTCTTTTAGAAGCTGTGTGCCGAAGAACCAATCATAACTGTCAGAAAGAGGTCTGGGGGTAGTTGATTTTAAAGCCAGCTTTATTCTGTTATTAGTATCGTGTAGAATTTTTGTCTCCTACTTTGCGACGGTGGAGGACCCTATGAATTAGGTCAGGAATGACGGGGCTAGGCTGAATTCCAGTTCCTTCTGTGATTAATGCATTGCTGGGTTTATATACTGTTCGACCCTTTCTTTCTAAAAATATTTAAATTTTTGTTATCTACTAATAGGCAGTAGCTTTGTATGATTATTTACTCCTGTATCCAGTCATTCCCTGAGCAAACATTTCAGACCTTTTGATACCAACCCCCAAAGGCCCTGCGGATGTGGAGGTGGAACTCACCTCTGTTGTTGACTAGATGACATCCAGGAGGAGATAGGCAGCCTCAGGGCCTACAGTCTGAGATAGGATTTCCAAGGTCCCCTGGGCACATAGGAAAATGCTGACTAGGAAGATACTGATTTCTGGAGAAAGGGTAAAGAAGATGGACACAAAGGAAATTCTCTTCTTGGCTTGTACTTGCTTTGCTTGTCTGGAGATATTTAGGCTCTTCCCACTTATAAATGCCTGACTTAGGAATGTACCTTGACAGGTGACCTGATTGAGGCAGGTCCTACCCACCTCATGGAGTTGGAAGCTCATTAATCTTCTGTGAGCACCTGATATCACTGGAGATAGAAAGTGTGGTATCTATTTTCAGAGTCATTAAAGCTGATAAATATGAAGAGTTTGGAGCAACATGGAAAATTGCCATAGAAAATAAAAACATCCAGAATTTAAAGCTGCTCGTACTCTTGATTTTTCTCTCCATAAACTATGCCTATATGTAGGCAAGGATTGAGAGAGGGGATGTGAAAAAGTGGACGTAGTTGCTAAGATAAGGTATTTAAAATGTTTATTCCAAATAACCAATATTTCTTAAAGTTCTGGAACTTGGTTACATACATCATCATCTTACATCCTTAGACTATCAATGCCAGTTTAAAAATTGTTATTGAAAAAAACATTAAACGATGTCTGGTTTTGAATATCATAACATTCTTAGTGAAATCTCAACTTTTTCTTGTAGCTTTTGAAATCCTTAGGGTATTCCTGAAAATGAAGAAGAAAATAAAATAGCCCATAACCTCATTTCATTAAAAAATTTAAAAAGGAGGGTGGAGGTACCTACATTTTTGAAAGCAGAAAGCGTAAAAGCCTGCATCCCTCAAACCTTTCCCTAGAGGTCACTGGCTCCTACCCATACACTCTCCATCCACCACGTAGCAGCACGTGGAGACACATGTCCTTGACCTTTAGCTTGCTCTCCCTAGTGAGGAACTGGATGAGCTTCACTACCAGGACACGGATTCGGACGTGCCAGAGCAGAGGGACAGCAAGTGCAAGGTCAAATGGACCCACGAGGAGGTGAGTGATGCTGGGGGGCAAGTCCAGTGAAGGTGATGGCAGCTGGGAGTGTGTGTGCCTGATACCCCAATGGTGTGATCAAGAGGAGGAGCCAGTGAAGGAAGTGGATGGGTCCTCTGGTTCTTCTTGATGACTCTTAGAGCATTCTGGGGGACTCAATATCGAGGACTCTTGGGGGGATGTGTCTCAAACCTCGGGGCCAGCAATTGCTGTGTCTCCTGGAAGCTGGCATGTTATACATTGTGGATATTAACTGGACTTTTTTAACTACTAGGAGGGTTAGCCAAATCTGCAACCTCCCTCTATTATTTTAAGAAATTAATTGTATCTTGTGACATCCAGCTCTGAGTTGATTTTATTCTTTAGTCTGTTTTATGGAGGTATAATTTATATGCAATCGAATACACCTTTTAAAAGTGAACAGTTTCGATAAAAACGTGTACTCACATAAGCACCACTCTGATTATCCCCAGATGTTCCCTTTGTGGTCCATCTTCCCCATCTGTAGGCAATCGCTGATCTGATATCTCTTGGCTTGATTCATTTTGCCTGTTCTTGGTTGTCCTACCAATGAAATCATACTGCTGTGCTCTTTCCTATCTGGCTTCTTTTGCTCAGCAAAATGTTGCGTGATTGACTAATTCGTTCATTTTTATTGCTGAATAATATTCTTCGGCTATACCACAGTGTGTTTCACTTGTTCATGGGCATTTGAGTGGTTTCAAGTTTTTGGCTATTGTGGATAGATCTTCTGTGAAGATTCTTGCATAAGTCTTTTTGAGGATTATGTTTTCATTTCTCTGAGGAGGATACTTAGGTACAGTCATGGGATAGGTAGGTATATGTTTAGTTTTATGGAAACTGCCAGACCTTTTTCTAAATTGATTGTACCATCTTAGACTCCTACTGGCTTTATCTTTTTATTCTACCTTTATTTTCCTGGGTGTGTTATAGTTTTAAGTCTTTTTTTTTTTTTCTTCCTGTGGGAGTCGTAACCCCTCTTACATCATAAAAGATGTTTCTACAGAGAAGGGCTGAACCGGCCTTTTCTGTTCATCCCCCTGTCGACCAGGGACTATATTCAGCTCTTGTGCGCTTAGAAGAACAAACAAGATGGGGTCCCTTCCCTAGAGCAGCTCACCATCTGGGGCGGAGAGATAAGGCTGCACACAGGCCCACGGGTGTGCCGTGGTCATCCACAGCCCCGGCAGGATCAGTGTCCCTGTGTGCTCACTGTCTTCTCTCTGCTGCTTGCATTAAGGCTCCTGGCGTATAGGAAGCATGGGTAATTGTTGAAATACCTTTATAAGGAGAGGTTACTTACTGTTATCTGAAGAGATTAGGGCAAGTTTTATGGATAGGATTTGGAAATTCAGCAGTCAGGGAGATAATTGTCAAAATACCTTTAGAAGGTGAGGCTGCTGTTCTCAAGAGATTAGAGAAAGTTTCATGGATAAGGATTTGGAAATTCAGCAGTCAGCAAAGTATAAAACAGTGAGCAGGTCAGAATAGGAAATGGGTTGTGGGTGGAGAAAAGCCAGTAGAAGAGCCCCAGGTTGGCTGGTGCAAAGGGTCCTTGAAGGGGAAGAGTGGTCGATATGGAAGGAATATCGATGGGGGCCAAATAAAGCCTCGACGGTTGGGCTCAGAAGTATAGGATTACTCAGCCGGCAGGATGGAGCTGTTGAAGATTTTTAAAGCACAAGAATGACGTGAACATCTGGGCTTCAGTAGAGCTAACCTGCTGTGTGTAGGATTTGGGGGCAGCCTGGGGCAGAGACCAGTGCTAAGGGAGTGGGGCAGGGTGCTGCACGGGGCAGACTGTGGCCAGACTAGGGCAGTACCCGGCGGAGTTAACAGGTGGGGGAGACCCATGAGGTCAGGGAGGAGTTGGAGAAGAAATGGCTGGTTGTCAGGGAGGATGGTGGTGCCGGAGATGGATGTGGAGGAATGAAGGCAGGTGTGGGCCTTGGCCAGGCCAGGTGGCGGAGGAGGGCAGAGTATCTAGGGCTGCCTGGGTGGGTGTGAGCTGGCTCAGCTACAGGATCTGTGGGGACTTTGCTCAGCCACTGCTGGACTGTGGCCAAACTGCAGCTGAGGGTCTAGATTTTTGTGTTGTCCTTTTTTTTTCTGTCCAGGAGAGAGTGTGTTTGTGGTGAAAAACATGTAACATGAAATTTACCATCATAACCATTTTTAAGTGTACAGTTCAGTGATGTTAAGTGTATTCCCATTGTGCAACAGATCTTTAGAACTTTATCTTGCAAGATTGAGTCTCTGTACCTGTTAAACACTTAATTCCTCATCTCCCTTCCCGCAGCCCTTGAAACCACCTTTCTACTTCTTTGTTTCTATGATTTTGACTATTTTACTTCATGTGAGTGGAATCATAAAGTGCTTGTCTTTTTTGTGACTGGCTTATTTTGTTTAGCATAATGTCCTCGAGGGATCACGAGTCAGAACTTCCTTCTGTTTTAAGCCTGATTAATAACCCATTGTATGGATATACCACATTTTAAATAAACAATTCGATGGAGGAATACTTTACATACAATCAGCTGTAACCATTTAGAGTACAATTCGATGAGTTTCTGCAGACATGTTACCTTGCAGCTACCAGCACCATCAATCACATGTTAGAACATTTCCGTCACCACCGAGCAGTCCTCTCTCCCCTTTGCTGTCCATCCCTCCCCCGCTGCCCCGACCTCAGACAACCTGACTCACTGACTACCTTTTTGTCCCTAGGGTTTAGTTTACATTTCCTAGGATTTTATATGCATGGGGTATACAGTACGTGCTCTTTTATGTCTGGCTTCTTTCACTGGTCGTGATGGTATTGAGAGCCCGTATTGTTGCGTGAATCAGTAGTTCATTTTCAGGAGAACATTTTAACAGGCACCGTTTTGCCTTCCAACTACTCTTGATTCTGCCCGTGTCTCCCCATCTCCATCGCTATGTCACTATCATCTCTGACCTGGGTGCCTGTAATGACCTCCTTTCGTCCATCCTGCTCTCTTACAGCCCCTTTTCCTGCAGCTGTGAAAGTGAACTTCACAAGAAGCACTTTGGACCGTGAGCACCTGGTGCTCAAATGCATCAGTGGCTTTGCATGACACAGAGGCCCAAACCAACCTGTGTGTGGTCTGGCCCTTGCTGTCCCCTCCAAAATGCTCTTTCGTCCCTCTCTCCCTTGCTGCTTCCTGCATTCCAGTTACACTAGACTTCCTTGGGACTCTCTTTGTTTTTCTCCCTGAATAGGCAGTCACCTATTTAGCACATACCTCTCCATACTCCCAGCATGGTGTCTTCACTTTAGTTTGTGGGAGCCTTGAATTAGCATCTGCCTCCCTCTGGACCATAAGCCCCACGAGGTTGGGCAGCTCTGTCACTTCTGTGTCTGTAGTGCCTGGTGCATAGTAGGTGCTCATAGTAGGTGCCTCCCTCTGGACCATAAGCCCCACGAGGTTGGGCAGCTCTGTCACTTCTGTGTCTGTAGTGCCTGCTGCATAGTAGGTGCTCAAGTCATGACTGAATGGATGAATGAGGCTGTTTCATGTGGAGAGGGCTCCGTCTCAAACAGCTGCTTTCTGCATCATGTGAGCCTGAGCCCTCTGTCTTTCTGGCATTGTCAGGATGAGCAGCTGAGGACCCTGGTGAGGCAGTTCGGACAGCAAAACTGGAAGTTTCTGGCCAGCCACTTTCCTGTGAGTGCAGTTCCTCTGTGGCCCCCTCCCCCAAGGACAGGGTTCTAGGTGACCAGACAGGCCTGGGACAGGCTTGCTGCCAAGGAGAAGAAAAGAGAGTTCCTTATCAAGGTGCACCCCATCCCCTCTAGCCATTCCCCTGGGCCCTTTCTTCCCAACCTGGAATTCGCATATTTGCATTTCTTCCTGCAAGCCTGGAGCGAACTAGTGCTGTTTCTCAACAGTGAGACTAAAATTGAGGGGAAAAGCTACTTCCCGCAGGCAGAATTGGCTGGTGCCACCACATCCAGCACTTAGAGTCTCCTGGTGGTACAGGTCTCCGTCGGATCCCCCCTCCCAGGACTGCAGGTGTCTGGTTAGGGAGTGTGTGTGGCAGGAGCTGCTACCTGGCTTATTTCTTGTGTCACTCTGGGAGCTCAGAGACCAAGTCACCAGACCCCTTCTGCCCCATTCCTCATCTCCCTCTTCCACGTGATCTAGAACTTTCGGGGAAATAACACTCCCTGAAGCAAGCAGGAGTCCCTGACATATCCCACCGGCTTTTACAGGGATTTTAAAGGCTACAGTGGTGGCGGTGGCTTCCCATAGGGTTCTGAGTTTGCCCAGTTCCATCCATGTCCTCTTGTAGGAAAGAGAAACCACATGTTCTGGCATGTGGGCTTGTAGTGCGTAGCGGGTGCAGGAATAGGACAAAACCCATCTGAGGTGGGCCTGACTCCAGACTGCAGTCCCCTGAGTCCAATGATCGACCGGGATTCAAGGCTGCCTTCCTAGTTCTCACAGATTCCTGTTCTCCCAGAACCGCACTGACCAGCAATGCCAGTACCGGTGGCTGAGGGTCTTGAATCCGGATCTCGTCAAGGGGCCATGGACCAAGGAGGAAGACCAGAAGGTAACTAGTGGGACAGAGCTGCGTACACAGTGAGCCTTCACCCACTTTGCAAATCAAGGGACTTCGAGCCTGCCCTTGGGTTTGGCAGGGGGTCAAGCTGAAGGTTGAGTGTGTCATCTGCTGGTCATTTGGCCGCCCTGGTGGTGGGGCTCAGGTGGAGAGAAGGTGATAGGGCCGAGGCAGGGGCGGGTCGGTTGGCTTCATAGAGGCTTACCTCCAAGGTCATTGAGCTGGTTAAGAAGTATGGCACGAAGCAGTGGACGCTGATTGCCAAGCACCTGAAGGGCCGGCTGGGGAAGCAATGCCGTGAGCGCTGGCACAACCACCTCAATCCCGAGGTGAAGAAGTCCTGCTGGACCGAGGAGGAGGATCGTATCATCTGGGAGGCCCACAAGGTGCTGGGCAACCGCTGGGCCGAGATTGCCAAGATGCTGCCGGGGAGGTGAGCTGCCTTCCGGAGGCCTGGGGACGGGGCCAGGCAGGGTGAGAGCCTTGCCGGTGAATACTCCAGGAGTCGGTTTCTCTTCCCAGGGATGCATGGGTCCTTCGGACTCTTGCCCGGGCCTTGCTGTAGGGACAGGGGGCTTGGGGGCCTCCCATTCGGTGTGCATATTTTCATTTAGCCCCTCTCTCAGCTCTGTGCGCCATTCCTGCCCTCTGCCGTGGCCAGGATTGCCTGGTCTTTTTTCCCAGAGAATAAACCTCCCTCCTGCCTGTGAGGTCAAGGCCAGGATCTGGATGTTGGAACCACTTCTCTGTCCTCAGCCTGCTCCTCACTGGGCCTGGTCCTTCCAAGCCTCAAGCCTCTTGGGGTCCTGCAGGGAGCTCTGGAAAGACTTGGCTCCTTCTTGCCAGAGTCTTCCTTCGGGTCAGCTCCCAGTCTCCTAAGTTGCTTATTGCTCTCCTAACTGTCCTCTGTCTTCCGGAAACTTATAAAAATCTCTTATTTGCAACTGCCTTTTATGCCGTATTCTTTGTCCTTACGCATTTTTTTACCTTATTTTGTTTTATTTTTAATCCTTTCTTCATCACAGCAGTATGGTCCTGGGAGGGGGAGGAGATAGAATGCCAGATGGTTATTTTTCCGCTGAAGTCTGGAGTGGTCTGTTTTCAGAACTCAAACCCAAGCATGGTATTCTTTTAGCGTTTCTCCTCACACTTGGATTGAAGACTCAGCCTCTTTCCCCACGTCACCAGCCCTGGCTCATGCCACCAGCCCTGCCTTGACCCACGGCGTCCTTGCTCACGCGTCCCTCTGCTCAGTCCCTCATACACAGTGATCCCTCCACTGAGAACGCCCGGTGTGCCTTGGTCAGCCCAAAAATGTCCTCTGCCTTGTGCCTGTTGCATAGCCGACATGTTCTCATTTTTCAGTTCTTCATGGGGGCGTCATTTCCTCGGAGAAGCTTTCCCTGTCCTCCCAGACTATGGTCGGTCCCCGGCAGCCTCACTGCAGTGCCCCTGCCTGTCTTCTGAGCAGCTCGAACCCCAACTATAATTAGACATGATGCCCATCTCCCCAGCTAGAGTAGACTCTTAATGCAGCCGCCTGTCTTACTTGCTGGTGTATCCCCAGTGCCTAGAGCAATGCCTGCCACATTATGGGCACTTCATAAACGTATGTGAGCAAAAGAATGAAGTGCATTATAGCTTGGAGTACCCCAGATCTGAGCATGAGGGCTGGGAGGGCTGGGAGGTGTTTTGGGTCAGGTTCCCTGGAAGCAGAACCCGAGTCATAGAGGTTAAGGCACATGGGGTTAGGTTGAGGAAAGGCTGTCACCTGTGAAAGGAGGAGTGGAGAAGAGTAGGGAAGGTCCCAGCAAGATGGGGTCTCTGTAAAGTCTGGCCTTGACCTGACATGCTCTGTGTGTGGGTGTCCTGAGGGTCTGCGGTGGGAGAGGTTAGAGAGACAGACCTTTTTAGACTGGTTGCTCAATTGAGCTGTTATTCTCTGTGCACAATTCAAGAGAAAAGTACTCTGCTCGGAGCCTCAAAGAAGAGCCTACTGTGTGTCAGCACGTCTGTGCTATTGTGTACTGTTATTTAGCAGAGTGGAAATGGTCTATCACTCATTAAGGGCTAGAAACGTGGCTTCATCTTAGAGCCAAGAGACCTTAGAGTTCTTCAGGTGGGACCCTCATGTACAGGGGTGGAGCTCAGCTCGGGGGAGGTTAGTGATGTGCCCATTGGCACATGGGCCACGGGGCTAGGGCTCAAAAGTCCCCCGTTTGCCCCTGCAGGACGGACAATGCTGTGAAGAATCACTGGAACTCTACCATCAAAAGGAAGGTGGACACAGGAGGCTTCCGGAGCGAGTCCAAAGACTGTAAGCCCCCCGTGTACTTGCTGCTGGAGCTTGAGGACAAGGACAGCCATCAGAGTGCTTACCCCGCGGAAGGCCAGGTGAGATGGCTGTCCAAGGCACTTAGCCAGTGGTTGTGGCTCTGGGTTGGTGTGTGATTGGATGTTTATCCAACACGGTCTAATTTAACATCCCTTTTTACCTTACCCACAGCTGTTTATTAGTTCTTGCCGCAGAGTCTCAGTGTGGCTGCGTGTCCGTCACAAGGGCCTTTCCTTGTCACACACGTCTGCACGTACCTGGGACTTGTCTGCCCACAGGTGAAGCATGACAGAGCAAGCCGAAATATAAAACTGAGGATTGCCCTCAGCCTTTTTCTGTCCCTATCCACAGCTTTCTTCCTACCTGTTTTTTTTTTTCATAATAAAAGCATGTTTGCAATTTAAAAAATCAGATTTATTGAGGTGTAATTCTCATACAGTAAATTCATTCCCTTTAGTGTACAGTTCTGAGTCATCACAAAAACAGTGGTGGAACCTCCACCGCACTCAAGATAGAGAACATTTCCATCATAGAAGTGAAAATCATAAATGAAATCATTGAATAGTATTACATTGCATTCGTAAAAATGGAACCAACATGCAGATGTTAACATCTCCTGTCCCACACCCCAGAGCAAACTTTTTTTTGATATTTAAAAAATGTGATTCTTAAAAAATGAAGATTCGAAGCAAACGTGTCAAAGCGTGAAGATTTGACAGTGCTGGGCGTGGTAGGTAGCACTTGAGCATGGTTTTCTAATCTTTTCTGTAATTGTGAACTATTGAGTAATTTTTTTCCCGTTACCCTCCTTCCCAATTCTTACTGGGGACTAGATAGAACTTATTCACTGTTGTAATTGTACAGCACCCTGCTGGAGCGTTACATGATGTTTTTGCCTCTGTTTCTTCATTTTTCAACTCAGACAGTATCTCTTGATTCCCTCATGAGGTAACAAATTTACATAGTAGAGAAAGGGGTAAATGAAAAGCAAAGCGACTTCTTCCTCTAGTCTGGACTCCCTATGTGTCTGCTGAACAAAGGAGTCTACTTCTCACGGTTTTTTTCCCTGCAGGTCTAAGTAGTAAGTTTTCAGTCTTTTTACTTCTGATTGAAGAAGAAGCATGCATGCCGTAAAGAGAAACCGTGAGCATCAGCGAATATGGGGGCGTGGTCTTTCAGGCTAGGGCAGAGTGGACAGACCTTCCTTAGTCTCCGAAAATCCTACATGGCTGAAAATCAGTTTATATGGACTTGGCTTTTGTCCCCTAGCACTTTGTGTCTTGATTTCGGCCTGGGCTGGCCTGGCCTGGCCTCGGCCCCAGACCTTGACTCTGAGCACTGGAAGTCAGGTCAATGTGTTGGTATCAGCCTTATCATCATTTTAATGGTTCTGTTGTGTTGCTTATTTATTTAAATGAAATCCGTATCCAGATTTTCTGTTGTTGTTGTTATTAGAAAGAAAACTTTAATGATCAGCCTTGTAGCTAAATTACTGCTCATTTACTCAATTATTTCTTAAGAAATTCTTAGAGCTGCATAGTCACACTCTTAACACCTTGTGCTAGATTACTTACTAGAAAGGTTTTGCCTGTTAATGTGTGGTGGGTCCACTTCGTGTTTTCCCCACTCACCGGGCAATGCTTGCAATTAATTATAAGCTTTTCCCGTGCTATAAAAGTAATACATGATCATTGTAGAGTTAGAAACTTCACAGAACTGAACAGTGCAGTAGGCAGAGCCCGCTAAGTTTGAAATGAGGTAACGCGATATCTTGCTGTCTTACAAGTTTCTTTTGCTACTTCCATCTTTCCATGTCATGTGTATGTAGAGCTCTACACCATTCTTGAATCTGTCATATCTTCTGTTGAACATCTGTCACCATATCCCTCAATGTACTGCAGTGAACATCGTTCAGATTCTTTGTGCATTTGCTGACTTATGTAGGTTAATTTTACAGATACGGAATGGCTGGGTCAAGTAGTGTGGACCTTTGAAATTGTCATAAGCGTTACCAAATTGCCACACAAAGGGTCGTACCATTTCATCCTCCCGTCAACAATGCATGGGACTGCCTGCTTTGCCACATCATTGTCACTGCTGGTTATGACTATAAAAATGCCTGCCAATTTTAAGAGTTAAAATGGAATATCGTTTGGTTCTGATTTCTTTTACAACTAGTGAGGTTGACTTTTTCTTTAATTTATTGATTTGCTTTTGCCTTTTCGTCTTTTTTCTCATTGGTTTGTAAACTTTATATTTACGTGTTAAAGGTATTACCCCTTGATTATATAGTAATGTTCCCCCAGTTTATTGGTAGCTCCCTTATCCCTTCATTTCATAAAGGTATAATTTACAAACAGTAAAATTTAGTAGACAATTCTGTGAGTTTTGACAAATGTAGCTATCACCACAGTCAATTTCCATCACCCCCCTGCCCCAAATTCCCACATGTAGTCACCTACTCCTGCCCCTGCCCAAGCCCCTGGCGACCACTTATTTGTCTCCTCTGTGCAGTTTTGTTAAGAATGTCATGTAAGTGGAGTCATATTTCATATATATAGTGTGGTTTCTTTTGCTTGGCATTATTATGCCTTTAAGATTCTTCCCTGTGTTAAATGTATCAGTGATTTGTTCCTTTTTATTGTTAACTGATATTCTGTCCCTTGCATGTACCATGGTTTGTCTGTCTGCTTACTGGCCGAGTACATTGTTTCCAACTAGTGTTTACAAATGAAGCTTCCATAAATATGTGTACAGGTTTTTGCATGAACACACCTTTTAATTCCCCTTGGGGAAATATCCAAGAGTGGGATTGCTGGGTTGTATGGTGAATACATACCTAACTTTATAAGAAATTGCCAAACTGTTCTCCAAAGTGGCTGTTTTCTAAAGTGGGATTCCCTTGTAGGTACCTTTTAAATGCCACAGTGTTGATGGCATTCCGCCTCTCCCTCCAAATATATAGCAGTTACAAGCTTTTAATCAAATCTGTTCTTATCTCCTTTTCTTCCTTTGCTTGAATCACAAACCATTTCTATCCTGGCCACTTGACTACAATAGTAATAATAGCCACCGTTTAGGTTGGATGCTTTGCACATCCTTGCTGATCTGCATAACAGTGCTCGGTAGGTTGCCTTAGTGTTCTCATTGTCTTCATTTTATAGGCAAGGAAACTGAAACTCTGAGGTATCACAGCTTGTCTAAGGTCACCAAGTAAGTGGCAAAGCTGTGCTTGAATCCAGAGCCTGGGTTTTCTCTCTGACTCCATTCCGCCACCGTTCACACAAGACCTTGCTCCTCACTCTGTTAGTCACATGTGCTGTTTTAATGGCTCTGCAGGGATCTGTCAGGTTAACGTGTCAAGCTTGTTCCAAGATTCTGCCCAGAGAACTTTTGCCACAATGGATTTTCCTATACTTTTTTTCCTGTCAAAAAATTAGTATACATTTGCTTATTAAACTTTTATTTTGAAATAATATTAAGCATACAGAAAAGTTGCAAGAATAGTATAAAGAACTCTCTTGCCAGATTTGCTCCATCTTTCTATATACTCGTGTTACTTTTCTTTTAACCTGGGCCATTTGAGGGTTGGTTACATACATTGTGCCTCTTTATTTGTTAATATTTCAGTGTGTTTCCCAAGAACAGGGGCATGCACTTACATAACCACAGTACAGTTATATCCAATTCAGGGAATTAAACGCTCGATTCAGGACTTTTATCTATAGTCCATATTCCATTTTCTCCTGCCCCCGATCCAGTCCAGGATTAGATACTGCATTTAGTTGTCATATCTCTTTCTTCCTCTTTTATCTTGAATAGTTCATCAGCCTTTCATGTTACTGATATTTTCGAAGCATGTTATAAGGCCGGTTATTTTAGAGACTCTATTTGGATTCTTTCGCGGATCTCTTATTCCATTCAGGTTATACGTTTTTAGCTGGAATACAGAAGAGTATCTTGTTTCAAAAGCTCCAGATGGTGTTCTTTTGTGTCCAACAGGGAAGTCTTGTGAGTAACTGGCCCCCGGCACTCCCTGCCATGAAGGAAGAGGAGAGCAGTGAGGAGGAGTCTGTGGCAGCCGCCCCCGCTAGGGAGCAGGACGCTGTCCCTGCAGAGCTGGACGACGTGCGCACACCAGAGCCCCTGGATGACATCCCCAAGCACGATGACGAGGAGGGCTCCTCGCCAGAAACCAGCCTGCCCTACAAGTGGGTGGTAGAGGCTGCAAACCTCCTGGTCCCGGCCGTGGGGTCCAGCTTCTCGGAAGCCCTGGACTTGATTGAGTCGGTAATGTTGGTCCCAGCACTTGACATTGTGCCCAGAGCACCTTATAGCACAGAGTTCTCTCGTGGGCGGGCATTCTTCTGTTAACTCATTATCCCAGTAACATTTGCGGAGCTGGGGCCTGGAGATACTGGAATAGTTGGCATATAGTCCCTGCCCTTGGGGAGCTTCTGATTCACACTGTGCAGCACGGAGTAGGGATGGGAGAGCTCCCCAGAGGAGGTGGCACCAGCACTGCATCCTTGAGGATGACGGGGGAGGGTGTTTAAGGCCCATACATAGCACGATTAAGCATGGCTTTTGGGTACCACAGATGCTTGACTGTCCCTGGAGAGACCTGGGAGGTGCTAGGGCTAGAGGGGAGAGTGGGTTCTGATTACTTAGGTGTTTCAGCCCCTGAGGCAGAGCTGGCTTGGAGCATGCCCCTCGAGAGAGAGTTCTTGGTGTGACATCCTCAGCTCCCAGCTGCATCAGCCAGGTCTGTGGTGTGGAACAGGTTTCAGGAGGTGATGGGCAAGCGGCCTGGCCACCAGGGGCAGTGGAGTTCAGGGGCGGGCCTTCCAGGTTTGCCTTCCCATTTGGCCTTCTTCGCTCCTTGCTAAAAATAATGACATTCATTGAACATCTACTAAACGCCAGGCTCTAAGCTTAATGTACAGCCCACCCAGTATTCTATGAAGTGTGTCCTTTCTCTGTGTTTTGTAGATGAGACTGAGGCTCAGAGAGGTTAAATTGTGTACCGAAGGTCACACAGCGAGTAAGCTTCATGGTCTTGACCTTTGTACTGTGCTCTCACTGTCTTCCTCAATGGGGGTTTGGATGGTATGATTGCCAGCGAGCCATCTCTCAGTCCCTCTGACTCTGGGGTCTCGCCTCTGAGCCCCAGCACCTGGGATTAGACCCAGCTCAGGGTTCATCTGCCCCTTCCACTCCAAGGAATTTCAAGGTAGCTGGAGAAGCAGGTCTAATGGGTTCATCAGTCTGAGCAGCAAATAGCTCTGAGGCTGCCGCGCTCCGTTGCTCCTTTGGGCTCTCCAGGGGTGTGTTGAGATGAGAGTTGGGCTGACTCCGCCCATCACTCCTGGCAGTTTACGGTGTTGCCTTCATCCTCAGACTGTTGTGTATCTTCCTCTACTTGATGGGCACAGAGAAGGGAGAAGAGAGCTCACTTTTATTGAGCACCCCGTGTGTGAGGCCCAATGCTCAGTTAGCAATTACAGTATCTAACATTCGAGTACCTACTGTGTGCTGGGCTTTTACTTGCTACCTACGTATGTGCTCTCTGTGTTAACAGCTCTGTGAAGTGGGTGGTGGGCTCATCCCTGGGGAGGGGGAGGATCCCAAGCTCAAGTTCAGAGGCTTGTCCAACATCACAGAGCTAGTGTGGTGTAATTTGCTAGGGAAGACCTAGGCATGCCTGTCACGATTGCTCCTAGAAAGTGACCCTGGGCGGGTTGCACCCCCTCTGGCCTGCTCCTCTGTGTGGAACGGGGGGAAGAACCCCTTCAGCAGGGTTGTTACGGGGTTGGAAACAGCTGCTGCGAAGTGGCCTGAGAGGCACCCACGGTGGACAAGCTCGTGGGGCACAGGCGCTGCCTCCTTTCCAGGAATGTGGCCACGTAAATCCAGAGCCTTAAACCTGCTCGCAGCCTCGGACTATGCCTTCCACTTCTAGTGATCTGTGTTAAGTGACTGATATAGTCATGTGATGAAATATTTTAGTCTTAAAAATTATAAAGGTTGAAAAATTGTCACCTTAATAATGACTAATGTTTATTAATAGCTAATGTTTAACTCATAAATATTAGAATTAGGCAGCTGGTAGAAAAGCAGAGGAAATGCAGGGATACCTAACCCCTCTCCTCTCTGGCCAGGACCCTGACGCCTGGTGTGACCTGAGTAAATTTGACCTCCCTGAGGAGCCGTCCGCAGAGGACAGTATCAGCAGCAGCCCGGTGCAGCCACAGCCTTCAGAGCAGCAGCAGGCGCTGCCGCCCCAGCCGCCGGCTGCCCCGGGTCCCAGCGTGACCGAGTACCGCCTGGACGGCCCCACCATCTCGGACCTGAGCCGGGGCAGCCGGGGCGAGCTCATCCCCATCTCCCCCAGCACTGAAGTGAGGGGCTTGGGCGTCGGCACGCCGCCCTCCGTGCTCAAGCGGCAGAAGAAGAGGCGTGTCACCCTGTCCCCCGTCACAGAGAACAGCTCCAGCCTGTCCTTCCTGGACTCCTGCAACAGCCTCACGCCCAAGAGCACACCCGTCAAGACCCTGCCCTTCTCGCCATCCCAGGTGTGTGCACCTGGCTCTGGCTCCTCTCTGGGTTACGTTCACCCAGCACAGGGCCTGGCATGCAGGCACATGCTGTTCGACAAGTACTCATGGTTTGTCTGCTGTGGGAGAGGGCTGGGGACGAAGCGGTGAGCAGAAACAGGCCTAGCCCTGCCCTCATGAAGCTTACATCCTGGCAGGAAGACCAATTAATAAAAACGACCCAAATACGTATGATAAATGGAATGAAGGAGAAGGCTTATGGTGTTGCCAGTGCATCGAGTCTGGGGGGGAGGGCGTCATCCGGGAAGGCTTCCCTGAGGAGGAGGCATTGCTTGAGCTGGGGATAGTGGGTGATAACTGGGCAAAGAAGGGAACGTCCAGACTCAGTATTTGTTAAAAGAGTCCATTTATTAAGCACCTATTTCATACCAGATTTGCCAGCACTGGGGAGCAAAGGCGAAGAAGACAGTCCTGCCCTTGAACAGGACAGCTAAGGTTGGGGACAGGCTGGCAATGATCAGGATGCAGTGCTCTGCTTCGGAGGGGCCCTGTCTTTCCTAGAGGTCAGGGAGAGGCCCTCAGGCTTTCTGGTGGCGGGCGGGGGGTGGGGGTGTCTGGAGTGGAGGGTGGATTTGTCGATCAAGTGACCGGAACAAAGGCATAGAGATGGAGGGGCAGGGTGAGTGGTGTGAAGTCCAGAGCTAGAAGTGTTGGTGGGGGAGGATGGGGCCAGGGGCCTTGGAGGGCCTAGGTTATAACTGAGGGGTATGCACTGCCCTGGGGGCTGTGTGGGGGGTTGGTAGGGCACTGGGAGCGGAGAGACTGGAGGGCTGGGTCAGAGGCAGGTCTTTAGAACAGAGTGGGTGATGGCTTTGGGTTTTGCCGGGTAGGCTTTCTCCCACGAAGATGTGAGAGAGAGTGAGGCCCAGACATGGTGCATTTCGGAGGCTACACCATCATCTGCCGTAGAGGGATTGAGGCCAGGCCCATGATGTGGGGGTGCTAGTGGTTTTTCCAAGAGAACTTTGCTAGGGCTGCCATAAGAAAGTACCACACACTGTGGCTTAACAGAAATTTATTTTTCTCACAGTTCTGGAGGTCTGACAGGTCTAGAAGTCCAAGATAAGATATGGGCAGGGTTGGTTCCTTCTGAGGCCTGTTTCTGGTTTACAGATGGCTGTCTGTCCCCTGTGTCTTCACAGGGTCATCCTTTTGTGTGTCTGTACCCTAATCTCTACTCATAATCTCTCACCTTTTATAATTGTCTAAGGAAACCAGTCTTATTGGTTAGGCCCACCCATATGACCTCTTTTTTTTTTTTTTTAACCTTAATCTCTTTAAAGACCTTATCTCAAAATACAGTCACGGTCATGTGATTTCAATTTAGGAATTTTTAGAGGGCACAGTTTTTCCCATACCTAATAGGCCCCAAGTGAGGACTGCTGGCTGGAAAAGGAAGGCTGAACATCAGTCTAGGATGATGGGGTGTGGCCGCCCTGCTCTGGGGACCCCACAGAGGGTAATGGACCTGAGGGCTGCCGATGGCCCTGAGCTACCAAGGGCACCTGCAGGACTGAGCCGGGGAGAAGGTAGTGCTTCAGATCTGGGTTTGAGTCCCGCCTCTAGCATTCGGCACAAGAATCTAAATCCCTCTAAGCCTTGGCTTGCTTATCTAAAAGAGATTGTAATAGTTCCTACCTCTCAGAGGTCTGCATGGGGGAGCGGGCAGTGTAAAGGGGAGGAGATGCTTTCTAAATGTCAACATCAGCACTGCCACCATCACCGTCCCCTGTCCATCACAGGTCATTTAAGAACCACTCTACACGCTTACCATTCTCACTCCAATTGTACCAGCAGCAGCACATGGGTTTAGGGGTGGGAGGTGGGAGGGAAGGTGACCTCCCACCAGCCTGGCAAAAGCAGAGGTTGGGGTGATGACAGGCCTAGGGGTCTACACGAACCCACTTGGTGGGTTCCCGCTGACCTGTCCCAGCCTTTGTGTTCTGGTGCCTGACCTGTGAGAGAGGGTCCTGATCAGGAGGGGAAGGGGACCTGTGTCGGAGCAGCCACGGGTAGGGGGCAGTCTTGAGGTTCTCACCTGACCACACAGGTCATCACTTTGTGTGTGTGTGTGTTTTTTTTTGGTCTTCCCTGGTAGTTTTTAAACTTCTGGAACAAACAGGACACACTGGAGCTGGAGAGCCCATCGCTGACCTCCACCCCGGTATGCAGCCAGAAGGTGGTGGTCACCACGCCGCTGCACCGAGATAAGACGCCCCTGCATCAGAAGCACACCGCGTGAGTGCTGGCCTGCCCCTCCCCCGGCGGGGGCCAGTCTGGTGGGGGCCAGGGCCACCCTCGGAAAAACACCCGAGGCTCCGTTTCAAGAAAGCAGCCTCTTCTGGCCCCCACACCTCTTCCCGTTTGTCCGTGTAGTCTGGGGCTTTATCACTGTCTAACTCATTTTTTATTTTCTAATGTGCTGGCTTTCGAATCTCCAGAATGGACTGAGTCCCAATTGCCGTGAAAAACTTAATCTCTCCATGTTTTATAAGTGTCCAGCGCACATCCACTGGGTTTGAGTAGGCTTCCGTGAGGGACGAACCTGTCCCCGGTTCTCTGGGTCTCTCTGGTGTTCATTCAGGACCGAGGACTGTGTCCCCGCCTCCTGAGCTTACCAAGTGCCCTGCTTCACCTTCCGAGGCCCGTACAGGTTGCTTACCTGTGGGCTTCTACGGGCGGGCTTTCGCAGTAGTTTCTTTCAGTGTGTCATTGCGACTGAGTTCCAGGTAGAGAGCGTTTGCCTGACCATGCTTCTCCTTATTACATTTGCTGCAGGAGAGGTATTGCGATTTATCATTTCGCGAGAAAGTTAATGTGATTCAGGTATCAGTTTAGGAATTTTAGCCCTTAACAGTTGACCTAAAATTTCACATAGGTATGTTTCATATTAGGAACCATTTCAGCCATTATTTCTTCAAATGTTTTTTTGGGGGCCCTTGGACCCCAATCCTTTTCAGGGACTCCACATTTACAAATACGTTAGGCCACTTGAAGTCCCACAGCTTGGCCGTTATGTTTAGTTCTTTCTCTTTTTCCTCCCTCCGTTTCATTTCGGAGAGTTTCTATTGCTGTGTCTTCCTTCATGTGTACTCATCATTGCGTCTGCCATGTCTGATCTTCCAGGAATCCCATCCCAAGGCAGTTTTCATCTCAGTCATTGTATGTCCATCTCTAGGAGTTCAGCTGGATCTTTGTAAATAGGCTCCTTGTCTCTACTTTTCAAACATTAGGAAATACAGCTAAGGTAGCTGTGTGAACGCCCTCGTCTACGGGTTGTAGCGTGTTTATCGGTTCTGGGTCTGTTTCGGTTGGTGGCATTTTCCTCGTTCTGGGTCTTGCTTGGCTTGTTATTTCTGCTTCTTTGTGCGCCGGGTGATATGTGACTGGGTGCCAGATGTGAAGTCTCCTTCGTCGCGTGCCCTGTATTTATGTATTCCTCGCTCACTGTTTTAGAGCTTTTTCCGCGACACGGTTCGATTATTTAGACATAGTAGACATAGTTTGATCCTTTGGGGGTTTATGAGGTGGGGCCAGAGCAGTGGTTAGTTCAGGATCCCGTGCCCTCTACCCGCCGCCTTGTGAACGAGGAGGGTTTCCAGTCTGGTGGCAGCAGCGCTGGCCCCAGCCCCGTGTGAGTGTCGTGTTGTTTTCTCTAATCTTTCCAGATGCTTCTTCCCTGGTCCCAGGTGTGTCCCCTCGCATGTGTGCACAGATCAGTCCCCCTGCTGAATACTCGGACGCTCTGCAGAGCTCGTCTCAGGAGATGCACCTGCGTCCCCTCCCTGGGCCGTGCCCCCGAGTCTCTCGGTGCACTTGGCTCACCTCACTTGCCTCCCGGCTCTCAGGGGTCACTGTCCAGTGTCTTGAAACCCATCGTTTCATCTATTGTGTGTTTTGTTGTCGTTTTCAGGTGGGAGGGTAAATCTGGTCCCTGAGGTCCCATTTTGGCCGGAAGTGGAAGTCTGCTGCTTCATCTTTAAATACAGATTATCACAAAAGACTTTTTTTGATTTTCCCGTTTTCTCTTTCGAAAATTCTTTTCGACATTTGCAAGATTTCACAGGCAGCGGCAGTGAAATGGACTTAATTCTTGGACTTAATTCCAAATTTGCCCGGTTTCCTTGCCCGCTGACTCACATCCCCATTTCCCCCCCATAGAAGTTACGGCTCACAGGAAGGGGCAGTTCATTAACAAAACAAAGCAGTATGTGGTATTTCAGATGGCGAGCCACGGGGAGAATTGTACAGGCCGAGGGGGCACAGAGTAACGGGCAAGGGGTGTCTCGCTTAGGTAGGTCGGGGACGGCCCCTCAGAGAGGACGCGCTGTGGAGAATTCTGAGAAAGACCTCCAGGCAAAGTGAGCCACAAAGGCAAAGGGTCCAAGGTAGCAACATGGTGTTTTCTGTTTAAAGAACAAAGATGAGGCCACCTTGTAGAGTGAATTGGGTGTAGAGAAGAACAGGAAAGAGCCAGGTTGAGCTGTGCGACACCCGCATCCACCCCAAGACTTTACTGGTTCATAAGAGCAAACCTTCCCCTGTTTTAAAAGGCAGTTGTCTGGGCTTAGATGGCGTACTTTCCCACGTTCTTGTTTTCCTCGGTCACAAGGCGGGGGGCGGGGGAGGGTGTGAGGTCTGGGGGGCTGCCCGTCTCTTGTTTTTCAACAACAGGAGCTGGACATAGCGATCTGGAGGGAGCATAGTTATGACCGCAGGGTTTTCCTATTTTCTTACGGCGTTTATGATGTGGAGAGTCCCCACACGTATCCAGCTGTTGTTATTCCTTTGCAGGAAATCTTTTTTCTCCCTGGATCTTTGTGGGGTTTTTTGGTGGTTGTTTTGTCTGGTTTTGTTTTTAGTTATTCTTCAAATTTGCCGGGTTATATGCAGGTGTGCTATCTCTGTTAACTAACCGCCCCCCCCCCTAAACAAACCCCCCCCCCCCGCCGATTTTTATTTCAAAGTCCACACCAAACTTTGAGCTGAGCAAATGTTCTGTTATTTCTTTCATTCTTATTTCTCTGCCGTCTGCCCCCTTTCCACCTGCCTTAGGAATTTCTTCCGACACAGGCTCACCGGTCTGTCTCTTTTCATCTTCATATTCCTGTTTGTCATCTTAAGCTGTTCCCTGTGACCTCTGCGAGAACATCATCATATCGCCTTCTCGTTCGCCACTTGGTTTTCTGCCGTTTCCCATTTGCTGAGTCCTCGGGCTTCCAGAATCGCATGGTTTCATCATCTCCCAGGCATCTCGTGTGTTCTCCTCCCAAGTCTGCCTCCCTTGGCTTTCTAACATGCATGGATTCTCAGTTCTTGCTGACACCGTGACTCAGAGAGGTTCTAGAGTTTTCTCATGCTTGTTGCGAAAGCTCCACGTCCCACAGAGACGTCGGACCCATGAGCCGTGCAGTCCATCCCTTTGAGCCGTGGTTTGGACTGCTCCGTTTGACCAGCGCTGATCAGTCTTTGCTGATCCTTACAGACGGGTCTCCGTGTGTCCTGGGGGGGGGATGACAAGGATATGGGAGCAGATAGTGTGCATCTCTGTCTAATCGCTTGGTCCTGAGAAGGGAAGAAAAGAATGGTTTATACCTGTTCTCGCTCTTTATCTCCTCGTGGAATGACTGGCAGGCCAAAGGGAGTGACTGGAACTGCAGCCCAGGTAGCTGTGCCCAGGGATGGCCTTCTGCACCTGAGTTCTGACCACCTGGGGTGTTTCTGACATCCTCGGACCACCCCAGTAAAGCTTTGGGAGTCGGCTCTGGTGGTGCCTCCCGTTGACTAAAGTCACGCAGGCCTCGTGCCCGTGGAGTTTGGCACCTGTCGTCAGAGCCGAAGTTTGCCCACAGCCAGCGGGCCGGGCCCGACCTGCCGCCCCGGTGCCCGGGGTTTGAGGTGCTCCTTTCCCTTCCCCAGCATCACAGGCAGAAATGGGGCCACATCCGGTTAGTATTTCTGCTTGTGGACCAGACCCTCCCTAGGTTTCTTTCTGCTAAAGCTTTTCCCTCCTGGTTCTGTCCCCACCGTGACCATTTTGAGGAGACTTGGGAAGAGGGTAAGTTAAGCGCGTGCATTGGCCTCACCGCCTCACACCTGACGTCTGCCCTGCCTCTCCTTAATGACACCGCTGCCACTCTGTCTCTGGCGGGAGGTGCGGGAGGGACGCCATCTTCCCGGATCCCCGCCTTGCTCCCCCTCGCCGGTCCTAGTCCTTCCTCGTTTCATGGCAAGTCCTCGTAGGCCGACGACCAGCAGCATCCGCAGCTGTTCTCTCCAGAACCCCCTTAGACTCCTTCCTGTTCTTTCCCGTGTCCTCGGACGGCCCCTTCCTCTCAGTCCCCGATGAAGACCCTCGTGGGTGGGGAAGACCTGCGCCAGGGGTCCCCTTCCTGCTGCTGAGGCCAGAGGTCCAGGCAGCGGGAAGGTGGGAGGGCGTCTAGTGTCCGCCCCCAACCCCGTCACTGAGCCTCCTTCCCTGGCAGGTTTGTGACCCCAGATCAGAAGTACGCCATGGACAACACTCCCCACACACCGACCCCGTTCAAAAATGCGCTGGAGAAGTACGGACCACTAAAGCCCCTGGTACGTGGCGGGGCGGGCGGGCCTGCGCCGCGGGTTCTTCCTCCAGCCACAGAGCCTTCTCCCTTAGGGATCTGAGCAGATTCTCCCAGCAGCCCCGAGAAGCTGCAGGTATCCTAATTTTATGAATGGAGAAGCTGAGGCCAAGTTACTAGTCAACTCATCAGACAGTTCGTGAGCACCTGCAACGTGCCGGGCAGGCACAGGCTGGTGCTGGGGACACAGCGATGTCCTCAATAACTAAATACTACCATCGCATCACGAGAAACGGGCAGGTGTTGGCACGGAGAAGGACTTGCTCAGATGCTGTGGCTAAGCCTGGGAGAAATAGCTAATTGCTCCTCAAACTGAAGCCTTTTGCCTCCCTGCTGGTTCTTCACAAACATGGGAGAACCGCACGTGGGTGGGCTTGCGGTGGCCGGTGAGGAAGCACCTTGCCCCCAGCGGTGTGTGAACCGCCCTCCTCTCCCGACCCCTCCTAGCCAATGAGATGGTCGTGCTTTTCCACGAGAGCTGGCACCTTGGGCTTTCTGAGACAGACCCAGGTAGTTTAGAAACGAGTTGAAGGTTGGTGGCAGAGGAGCTCTGGACCTGTGGACAAATTCTGCAGTGTGGTACCCTCCCTTCTCTCGCATTGTGTGGGGTCCTTGTGTGAGAGGCTGGCAGCGGGGTCTCCCGCTTCTTGCGGTGGAGCTGATTGAGATAAACGGGCCCGGGCCAGGCACGAGTGGGCACTGCCCTGCCCTGTCCAAGGGGCGTTCGGCTCCGATGTCTGCACGCTCTCCAGACAAGTGTGACAGGGCCAATCTCACGCAAAGCTGACCTCGGCAACTGTAATGAAGGTACATGGGGGCTTTCAGAGTCACTTCCAGGTTGTCATGGTACCCGATGCCTTCTGTGGCTCCCCTTCCTCTGGCCTCTGTCGTTCGTGGCCAGAGGGGTCTCCTAGAACACTCAGGCCCGAGGAAGGAGCGTGGAACCGAGCATCCCCATTAGTGTGGGAGGAAGGGCTGAAGGAGTTCGGGCTTCGAGCATGTCCAGTTTTTAACTCCACAGCAGTGTGACCTCAGGCCAGGTTCTTGCTCTCTCAGCCTCCGTTTCTGTCCTGTGGAAGATGGTGGCTGTTGCATGGGTCGTGAGGCTTGCTGGGGTGACGTCGGGGGTGCTCCTGGCCCGTGGTGGCCCTGGTGCATTGAGGTCAGGGTCTGCTTGTCCGAGGTGGGACAGGTAATAGTTATGAATAATGGACGTGAGGCCGGTGGCTTTGCACTCCGTCCTGCATTGCCTGGTACAGCCAGGGTGCGGCTGGCTCTGCCCTGTTTTCTGTCTTCCTGGGAGCCTCACCTGACCCGCCCTGCCCCCAGCCCCAGACCCCGCACCTGGAGGAGGACTTGAAGGAGGTGCTGCGCTCCGAGGCCGGCATCGAGCTCATCATTGAAGATGAAGTGAGGCCTGAGAAGCAGAAGAGGAAGGCTGGGGTGAGTGGCCAGGGTGGGCAGGCTCCTTGCTGCCAGGCTGGGCAGTGTGGGAGGGGCCGTGGGGAGCTGGGGAGTGGATTTGGGCACAGCTGGTAAAAGTCAGGCCCCCGGGGAGTCAAGCTGCGGCCCCAGCCCTTGTTTCCCCCAGAGTGGTCATTCACGAAACCAACTGCAGGGAGGCCCTGGTGGCCGACCCTGCCCCGGCTTTGAACTATCCCTTAGCTATTCGGCACTGTGTTTGGGCCCTTCTGAAGTGGGCTCGGGCTGGGTGGGGTGGATAGGGCAGTGACAAAGACCCAGACATGGTCACTCCCTCTAGAGTTCAGTGGGCAGACACACTAGTGACTCTCAGTACACATGGCAATAAGGGAGCAGAAAGGGACACGGGATTGCAAGTGAAATCCTTCAGATGGAGCCGGCCAGGTGTCTGGGCTGCGTGAGCCAGGTGGGGGGAAGTCCGTGTAGATGAGGTAGGGAGCTGGCAGGGACAGTGGTCAGGGGCACCTGGGCAGTCGGGGAGAGGCTGGCCTGGGACAGCCCCGGCCCCCTGTGCCTTTACCTGTGTAGTTTCCCCATAGTAGGGGGACTCTGTGTCCCCTTCTTCTTTGTTCCCCCTTTTTTCCTGGATGCCCGGGTGGCAGGTGGGTGGGCAGTCAGGCTGGGAGGGACCCACTGAGCTCCCACCGGCTGTGTAGGTAGAGAACTTGACTTCAGGCCTTCCCGAGCCTCTCCTGTGTTGGACGGTGGTTCTGAGCTGTGGCAGCATCTGTTTGGGGCACACGGCTGGGATGGGCTCGGGGAGTCCCTGGTGTTGGATCCATCCCCTGACCTGCATATGGGAGGCACAGGGGTGGGGCTGGGGCATCCCTGTCACAGGTGCTGTTGGAGGCCCTGTGTCCCGTGGGGTTTACGGCTCCACGTGACTGTTGCAGGTGTGGTTTTAGGTGTGATTGGAAGGATTCTTTGCTGGGCCTGTTAAGAGAGTTTTGTTAGAGACTCGCTGGCTCTGCTTGGTCTATTTGGGGTTGAACAGCGGGTCTCTGGGTGGAGGTTGGTATTTGTATCCCAGCTCCTGGTTGCAGTATCTGGCTGGACAGTGTACCCTGGGCACAGAGTCTGCGATGGGGCCAAAGGCTCCTGGGCCCCTGGCCCCCCACACCCTCCCAGCACATCCTTGCCAGCCAGGCCTGGCTCAGAGGGGCCCCTGCAGTTGGCCCAGCTCTGACAGTGCTGGGGCCCCATGGGAGGCCCCTGCCCACCCTGCCCACCCTAACCGCCTCCTTCCTCCCCTCCCCCAGCTGCGGCGGAGTCCCATCAAGAAAGTCCGTAAGTCCCTGGCTCTTGACGTGGTGGATGAGGACGGGAAGCTGATGATGTCCACGCTGCCCAAGGCTCTGTCCGTGGTAAGGGGTCTGGGAAAGGCTGTCCCCAGCCCAGAACTGCAGAGGCTCTTCTGCCCCAGGGAGGAGGGTGGACTGTCCCTGGGCCTCTGCCTTTGGGACTCTCACTGCAGGGAGGACCTACAGGTGGAGCGGTCTGGTGGTTCTCGGACTGGGCTGCCCGGTTCCCAGCTCAGCAGGGGGACGCTGATCAGGAGGGCGGGGTTGGGCACCTGTCCCGGCTGCCATCAGAGTAGCTCTGCTCCTGGCTTCCCAGGAAGTTACAGTTGTATTTACTAGAACACGTTTGAAAACTGTGGATCTGGGTCCCTGGCACCTCCCCTTGCACCCTGCTCATGGGGGTAACCCCAAAGAGAGTCAGTGGCGTGTCTCAAGGCACAGCAGGTGGCTTGGGCACGTCAGCCCCCAGACGGGTACTGTTCAGCTTCCGGGCCGACCTCAGGAAGGCAGCTGTCGCCTGCACAGAGACTAAGTCCCCAGAGACCGTGCGGCAGTATTGATCCCTCGCAGCTGACACTGGGGCAAGCCTGTCTTGGCCTGGTGCTCAGTGGACCTCAACGAGAGGTGTGGTAGAGGTCGTGAGAGAAAAAGATTGCCTGAGCAGATCTTGCAAGTATGACTGCTCTGCACCCACAGCTCCTTGCAAATAAACCTTTACTCTGGTCAGCAACCCGCAGCAGGCTGGGACTTAGCACCCTCCAGCCAGACCTGGAGCTGGCATTGCATCGGGCACCTAAAATAATTACCATAAAGAAAAACATAGCAAGCGGTTAAGAGCACAGGATTTGGAGGGGGTGGACCTGGGTCGAGTGCTGGCGTCAGCCCCTGCTCTCTGAGCTCTCAGGGCTCCGAGCTTCAGGTTCCTGCCTATAATCAGAGCTCCGGGTCCAGCAGTCTGTCCGGACGGTAGAGGTCAAGCTGAGCAGGAAAACTGGACAGGCCTGGGGTGCTTTGCTCAGCTCCAGCACTGCTCATGGGCATTTCTGGTCTCAGGAGAAAAACAGCATCTTTGTCTCCCCCTAAGGCTGTTGGGGAGGAGCCAGCTTCCTGTGAAAGGACCCAGCATTATCTGGCGTTTACTAGGCGCAGGGCTCTGAAACAGGCCCTTCACAGATATTTTCTTACTTAGTCTTTAATCTTACTACTTCTTCCACCTGGAAGAGGAAACTAAAGCTTAGAGAAGGTAACGTGCTGCCCAAGATCTCAACAGCCAGGAGGAGGAGGAGGTGCTGTGGGGATGTGACTGTAGGATTTTTCCTTCCCGTTGAGAACTTGGGGCAAATTGGCGAGTCTCGACTTGTTTTGATTTCAGCAGGCACATGTCGCATCAAGCTCCTCCAGCCTCACCCTGCCGGGCATCAAAGAGGACAACAGCCTGCTCAACGAGGGCTTCCTGCAGGCCAA
Organism: Pteropus alecto; assembly: GCF_000325575.1. NCBI lineage: Eukaryota > Metazoa > Chordata > Mammalia > Chiroptera > Pteropodidae > Pteropus > Pteropus alecto. Next base: position 27,808,265 of record NW_006442491.1, read on the forward strand.
GCCCGAGAAGGTGGCGATGGCCCCGAAGCCCCGAAGCCACTTTCCAACCCCTGTCCCGGTGAGTGTTGGCCGCGAGTGTGACATCACTTGGAGACTTGCCCTGCCGTCCTTCTCACCTCAGGGCCTTTGCACAGGCTGACTGCCCGATCACCTTAGGTTTCTGATCTCAGCCCTGGTCCCACTTGCGTAATTAAGTCATTGTCTCTGTATTTGGTTGCTTAGCGCATGCCAGTCCTGGCTGCTCACTTGTCGGTGGCTGCGGCTCTTCCTCACTCACGTGGAGGCTGGTGCCGCGTGAGGGGTACGGCCATGTCTCCTGGTCCAGCCTCCTTGCTTTACTTCCGAGGAATCCCAGAGGCGGCAGGAGTGACTTCCCTAGGGCCACCGGGAGGGTGGAGAGAGCCCAGGAAGACGATGGCTTCCAGAGGGAGGGTTGTACAACTGCCCGCCAGGCTCCCCAGGGTTTGCTGGGAGCATGCTGCCCTTGCCTGAATGGCAACCCTCTTGCCTCCTCCCAGATGACCAGTGCTTGGAAGACAGTGGCCTGTGGGGGAACCAGGGACCAGCTCTTCATGCAGGAGAAAGCCCGGCAGCTCCTGGGCCGCTTGAAGCCCAGCCACACGTCTCGGACCCTCATCTTATCCTGAGGGGCTTGGCAGTCACGAGCACGTTCTCATGTTTACAGGGGGTTGGGGGACCGAGGCTGGTCTGTGCATTTGAGAATCACACTCAGGTGACCACCTGCAGGGAGCCTTCTGCCGCCAGCCCTCCCCAGGTTGCTCAGGGGGAGACGGCAGGGCCACCACTGTTCCTGTTTCTGCAGCTGTGGCTGCAGCAGTTCCTGGTGCTAACAAAGTCCCACCCTCAGGCCTGCCCAGTCCTCTTCCCAGGGCCTCAGGGAGCCCCGTGAGCGGGTCAGGCCTGGCCTCATCTCAGATTCCTGCCGGGGACAGGGCCTGTGGCCAGCGCGCTTCTTCCTTTACTATCCTTTGGTATATTTTCTTGGAATAAAACTGCCTTTCTCCTTGTGCTGCTCTGGACTCCGCCTTCCTCCTAGGCCTTGCTTATGGTTTCCTGGTGACTGTCCTTGGGGCCCCCAGGGATGTGAGGATTTGGGCCCTCATCCTGAGTGCAGCCTTGTCTACACAGCCCAGGCCTGGGGCTCTGAACCATTCCCTCTCCCCTCCCCCCGTCCCTAGGGGCCAAGTGCACTGGAGGCAGTTTTGTCTCTATCCAGTGGGTGCCTCAAAGCTGTGAGGCCTTTGGCTGTTGGGTGCGGGTGGGTGGATGGTACATCGGGCCTCGCTTGACCAACCTTGCCATGGATGGTTGTTCTGGCCTGTGATGAGCCCAGCCCCCATGTTAGTCTGGTAAACAAGAGGTGACCGGCAGCTGAGCACCTCCTGGCCACAGTGGCCCTGACTTCCCAAGGCAATGTAGTAGTTGCAGCCTGTGCTGCAGGCCTCCCTGCTCACTGCCCAGTGCGCAGACTGTGGCTGATACTGGGGAGTCACTGGGGATTGATGAGGGGCAAGTGCCAGGTCTGCGGTCTGGATTAGGGGTGATCTAGCAGTGACAGGGTAATGTGGTCATCCTGAGGACAGGTCTCACCACAGGACAGGCACTTACCTGGAGCAGACCCAGACCCTGCTTCACTGCCTCTGGTTCCCCAAGCAGACTTGGCGGTGGGTCCTCTTTCTTGGGGATGGTCACTTGGCATTTGGTGGCTCGCATGGCCCGGAGATGAAGGCTAGGGGGTTAGAGGCATAGAGACTATGGGAGAGTATTCCAGAAATGGTCCCATTAGTCATTGTTCTCTGCATGCACACCCTTGAGCGGGTCACATGATTTACTTTGCCTAATGGGAATGATAGAATTACCTTGTGAGGAAGGAGGAAGATTCCCAGCTGTCCCAGCTGATTCCAGGCGGATGAGTGAACTCGTCTTAAGCCGTCCAGCCTCAGCCAATCTAGCCCAGTCCAGAAGAATTGCCTAGGTGACCACAGACTCATGAGAAATAGTAAATCAGTATTGTTTTAAGCCACTAAGTTTTGTAGTGGTTTGTTATGCAGCAGAAGCTCATTGATGATGTAGGTGCTGCCTGCCACAGGTGACTAGTACATGCGGGTACTTGCATAGTCTAGGATAAATTGGTCAAGTGTCCTTGTTCTCAGTGAGGGAAGGGTAGGGAGGCAAGGGGAGGCCACAGCCAATGGCTCAAGCCTGGGTTGGGCCAGCACAAGGGGGAGGAGCGGGGCTGGCTTCTAACCTCGAACTGAGTGGTGTGAGAATGGCATCCTCAACTTGAAACCGGGGTGTTGGGAGCAGGCCAGGCCCCCTTGGTGAGTGGAGTAGGGGAGGTAAAGACATTCTGTGAAACTGTGGGAACAAATGTTTAGGGATAGCGCATTTATTTATAAAGTTTGAGATATGTAGTAAACATTTCTTTGCATTTTTATATCCTTTAATAAAGCAAATTTTTTCTAAGATGCTTTTAATATTTGTCTGTTTTTTATAGTTATGCAAGATTCTGCTTTGGGACATATACCCAGAAGTAGAATTGACGAATCATATGGTAATCCTGTTTTTTTAATTTTAGTTGTTTTCTTTCAATTAGGTTTTTGGTATTTTCAGGGAATGCTATCTACTGGGCTACTAAAGCCTTTGCAGTGATGGTGCAGCGCTCTGTTGCCACCTGGTGGTCATTGATGTGTTTGCAGCAGCAGGTAAAGGGGGCCATAACCGTTTCTTGAAGGTCTTGGAAAGTCCTTGCATTTTTCTGATTTCAAGCCCCTTGGTATCCTCCTCAAGCATGTGGCCATTGTTTGAGTACCACCACTGATGGGAAGAAGCGACTCTAATTAGTCGGCAGCCAGCTCCATTGTTGGACAGCAACTGTGATGAAAAAGATTCTGTATCCAGAGAAAAAAATCTCTCCCCCTTGCAATATCTAAAGCAAAAGGAATGACTGAAGGTGCATGCAAAGCTGGTTTGTGGGGGAATCGGGGTCCCAGTTCGGGAAGTTGATAGGTCAGGATTAACTTAAGAGTCTGACTGCCTAAATGAGCCATTTTCTCAGCAGCCCCCCGCATGAATCAATTCGTGTTCTCACTGTTTCCAGAGACCGAGACTCCGATTTAGTCATGATAGTGATTTAACCCCTTCTAAGATGGATTTTAGGTTCCCACCTTCCAGATGTGTTTGAAGTCATTAAAGATGAGTTTGGGTATGAGCTGCGAATCAAACTTTTCACTGATACAGAGCAGCCGGCTTGACGGGTCAGGATGAAGCCGTTGTGCTTGTGCGTTCACTAGGGCTGCACTGTCGGAGTTTAGGTTAAAGAAAGCGGAAGGGAGGTCTGCATGGAAGGGTGCAGAGCCTGTCTCAAATGCCCTCCAGAAAGGCATAGTCGGGAGGATGTCTGTCCCCTCTCTGAGTCCCTGCGCCCTGTCCATGGAGGGACCCAGGCCTGCGCACCCAGCAGGTGCTCAGTAAATGTCTCGTCCTGCCGTGAAGTGATGGGGCAGAGAGAAAATGCTGGGACCAGAGGGATGGGGAAGGCTTTGTCATCTTTTCGGGTTGATTTCTAGCTTAATTCTCCTGTGCGCAGAAAACAGTCTGTGTGGTTTCAAATCTGAAATATTTTGAGGATTGCTTTATGGTTGAGCGTATGATCAATTTTGTAAATGTTCCTCATGCATCTGAAAAGTAAGTACTCTGCAGGTTTTGGGGGCAGTGTCCCATTTTTTATTCATGCTAATCTCGTCCAAACACCCAGTATCTTGGTTTTTGGTTTTTTTTTTTTTTTTTTTTCTTTTTGTGGACCTATATTAACCAACCCCCAAATGACATCTGATAAGAATGTTGCTTTAAGCCACCGAATGCTGGGTGGCTTGCTACTCAGCCTTATTGTGGCAATAATTAGCAGATACAGAAGGCAGACTGCGTCCATTAAAAGCCCTGAGGAAAATGAACAATGCACCCTGAACTCAGCAGGGTGAAGGAAGAACTCATCAGTTTCAGAACTTTACTGGAATTGAGGGGAATCAAAAATTCTGGAATCATCTACGGCCATGCCACCCTGGAACATGCCCCATCCCGTCTGATCTCGGAAGCTAAGCAGGGTTGGGCCTGGTTAGTACTTGGATGGGAGACCACCTAAGAAGACCAGGTGCTGTAGGCGTAAAAAAAAAATCTGGACTCTAGAGCCACTGTGACTATGCCTTTGTCTTACCTGATCCCCCAGGACCTCTGGCAAGCTTTCCATGCCTCTCCTGCTAGCCGTGGGTGACTTTAGATAAGACAGACATGGATGTGAATCTCAGCTTGGCTATTGCTAGTCATGTCTCTTTCCTGCTGTGGACCTTGGAGTCCTCAGCGATGCCATGAGGAGAATTCGTAACCTTTCAGTGTTGTCAAAGGGATTGAAGAGAAGTCTGGCACACACTTGTGGGTCAAAATATGGGCTCTTACGATATTACAAAATGCTCTCATTCCTTTAATGCACAATAAACCCTGCAAAGGAGAATTTAGTGTGTGTGTTTCAGGTGAGTGCTCTGAGTGGAAGCTGTTAGACTACGGTCAAGTCAGGACTAGAGCTCGGTCTTGGACTTGAAGGCTGCCCTGTAATCATGTTTCATAGTTATCAGCCAGGGAAACAGTGCAGTAGAAAAAGCAGAAGCATTCACTGTAGGTTACAGTTTTAAAGACTTTCCGTGGAAGTTCAACACAATCTCAAGCAAACAGCTGGATGAATTTTTGCAAAGTGAACACACTCATGTGACTAGCACCCTGGAGACCCCCTCTGTAGCCCCAAGGGTATCAAGGGTAACCACCATTCCGACTTCAAACACCACAGTTTTGTTTGGCCAAGTTTTTTTTATTTTATTTTTTTTAATGTTGCGTAAATTGAATTTCATGTTATGTGAGATTTACCATGTTGATTTAGATAGTTACAGTTTGTTTATTTTCATGACCATATAGTATTCCATTGTGTGAGTTTCCCACAACTTACCCACTCTCCTGAGGGGCGTGGAGGGTTTCCAGATTGGATGTGATAGTGCTGTGATGAACAGCTTATTCTCATCCCTTGATGAACTCACATACACGTTTCTAGTTTATACATATCCAGGACTGGAATTGCTGGAGATAGGTCCAATTTAACTAGATCGCTTGCCACTTAGTGGTTTTGTGAACTGAAGCACATTATTTAGCTTCTCTAAGACTCACGTTTCATGTATGTATATTAGAAATAAAAATATTTGCTACTCAGTGTTGTAGCCAGGACATAATAAAATACTATCAACAAAGTACCTGGCCCTAATGTAGCCCCCCCGTCTTTCCTCCTCCTGCCATCCCAGAGCCCCAGTGTCCTAGGACACAGCTTTTCTGCTAGGCTCCCCCTCTGCCAGAATACTCAACATGAACTTGGAAAGCTTGCTGGCTGCCCAAGGCTGGTGGGGCTGCCTTTCCCTGGCCCATCTGGCAGCTCTCCTTTGTGATTCAGTCACTGGTGCCCAGCCCAGCGCTTGCTTGCTGTGGCGGTCACTCATCGCTAACAGGTGTTTTTATGATAGTCGCTGTGAGTGTGGCTAGTAGCAGATATTCTCAGGAGACAGGCCCATTAGAGGCAAGGAACGAGGACCAAGGAGAGGGAACAGCTGCCTGAGATCCAGCTGGAATGTAGAACAGATATTTCTCTCTTGCCTAGTCTTTCCCTCCCAGACCTCCAGGCCGGAGTTTTCCCTCAGCCCCTGTATTTCCTTACTCTTCTTGAAACAGGAGTCAGGACGTGAGTGTGACAGGAAGTCAGGAAGCTGCCTACAAGGGGCCCTGTCAAGACAGAGCTGACTTCTTTCATTAGGTAATGGCAGCCTGGAGCGTTGTGTTGAGAGGGATTCAGGAAAGAGTGCTGTGATCGATTAGTTATGTCTCATGTGCATGGCATGGGTGGTGTGGCACGCATTTCACATACTTACTGCCGCCTCTGGCTTAAAGATATTGGGTTAGTATTGATCAGAATGGATATATATTTGATTTAGAAAGATAAACAGACTATTTTTAAATAGGAGAGTTAAATTCTTTGACATTCATATACTTGGATTGATTTCTACCATTTAATTTTGTGTTTTCTCTGTACTATTCCTTTCCCCCTTTTCTTTGTTGAATTTATAAAGTTTTCTGTAATCTCATCTCTCTTCTTGCCTGGTTTGGAACATATAAAAATATTTCTCTTACTTTAGAGGCTATTTTAAAATTTCTAATATACATATTTATTATTCATTGTTTGTAGCCTTCTGAACAATGCCTTCCCTAGCCTATTTTTATCTAGCAGCTTTATCATTTTAAATACACATTGATTTTCTCAGTCGATTAAATTTGTTTACCTGTTTAATAAATTTACTTACTCATCGTTATTTCTCTCACTCCATTACATTATCTTTTGGCTAAATACCACCACTGTCATTACTACTACTGGTAGTTAGCATTAATTGAGGGCTTCCTATGTATTAGACACCATCCTAAATCCTAATAATCCTACATGCGTTAAGTCCTTTAATCTTCCATGCAATCACATGAGCTTATTATCCCTACTTTGTGAATGAGGAATAGAATCACAGAGGTTGGCAGCCAATACACTATATGACTTGAGAGTCCATCCATCGTGTCACCCTTCGCTCTGTTTAAAGTTTTTATTACAAAATTGTATTTACAGAAAAGTTGCAAAGATGGTACAAAGACTTTCCATATATCCTTTACTTGGCTTTTCCTAATTTTAATATCTTACAGGACCATGGTGCACTTAGTAAAATTAAGAAATTCACATTGGTATAATACTATTAACTACAGACTTTATTTGAATTTTACCAGTTTTTTTCCACTAATGTGTTTTTCTGTTCCAGGAACCAATCCAGGGTACCGTATTGCATTTAATATATACATATACATTATATATATAATTAATGTATGTGTATATTATGTATATATTAATATGTCTATGTGTATGTATGTATATTTTTATTATGGAAGATTTCAAATTTATATAAAAGTAGAGAGAATAATAAAATTTGTCTACCACTCAGCTTCAGGAATGATGAACTCATGACCAGTTTGTTTCATTCATACCCTAAAACCAAGTGACTTTTTCATTTTCCTTACTCTTCCTGAAGCAGGCGTCAGGATGTGAGTGTGAAAGGAAGTCAGGAAGCTGCCTACAAGGGGCCCTGTCAAGACAGAGCTGACTTCTTTCATTAGGTAACGGCCTAATGTTTTGCAGGTATATGGCCTGTAGTTTGCAGGTATATGGCCTGTAGTTTGCAGGTATATGCCATCCGCGTCACTCTTTCACTGCTTCCTACCTGGCAATTCTCTAGTCCACGCATTTTATTAATCACGAAGTTTTCTAAGGCCAACACCCAGAACCTTTTTCTTTCCAAGAAGAAATCTTTTATCCTTTGTAGAAACAGATGCAGGAGTCATGGGTGGCAAAGTTATGATTGATTTTTCAAAAGTTAGCATTTCAGGTTTCATCCTGAAAGAAACTTTCAAAAGACTTGTCTTTTGCTATTTTAAAAAATTTATATATTTTAATTTTTTGACCAGCTAACACATTCGTGTGTGTTCATATGTAAGAAGTACTAAAGGGCCTAGAGCAGAAAGTCCCTCTTCCCCGGCCTGCGGTCACCTAGGTGTCTTCCTTGGGGGCAGCCAGTATTCCTTTTGAGTGAATTGTCAGACTTTTCTGTAAGGGATCCGACAGCAGATGTAGGCTTTGTGGGCTGACCTCTGTTCTTGTGTATCCCTGAAGAGAAATTTTATGCAAATACAAGCACATACCTATACATGTCCTCTCCCACAATTCTACAAATATGGTGGTGTAATATATAGTGTGTTCAGGACTTGGCTTTTATCAGTTAAAACGGGGTGTGGCAAACTATGGCCCAGAGGCCAAATCCAGCCTGTCACCAGTTTCTGTAAATAGTTTTACTGGAAGCTGCATTCATGTCTATACGTTGTGTCTGCTTTCAAGCAGAGCTGAACAGTTGTGACAGAGACCATATGGTTAACAAAGCCTAAAATATTTACTCTCTGGCCCTTTAGAGAAAAAGTTTGCTGTCTCTGAGTTAAACAATATGTCTTAGCCTGTCCATATCAGTACAGAAAGCTTCCTCACTCTTTTTCACGGCAGCATAGTATTTCATTGTATGGCTGCACCATCATTCATTTCCCTCCACACCCCTAAAGGCCGTTTGGATCACTTCTGACCTTTGGCTGCTACAATTAATGCTGCAGTGAATAACCTTGTACTTACCTCACTTTCCACGGGTGTGAATAGAATTACAGGATGAATTCCTAGAAGTGGAAGTGCTCTATCCAAGCATAGTGCATTGATACTTTGGATAGCTCTTGTCCAATTGTGCCCCTCCCCCGCTCAGGAAGGTTTATCAGCTTAATTCTCACCAATGTTATAAAAGTACCTGTACTGCCCCATCTTTGCCTACAGAATATTCTTAAGCCTTTTGAGCTTTATTAATCTGCTCAGGTGAAAACAAAACAAAACAAAACACTACCCCCATGTGGTTTACTTTGCACGCCTTTTATTCTGGTGAGTTGCATCTCCTTCCACACATTTGACAGGCCTGTGGCTCCTTTCTGCTGCTTGTGGCTTACTCTCCTGGTCGGAGGATCTTCAGGGAGGTGGTTGGGGATCGGGGGTGGTCCTCTCTCTCTGACTCTCGTACGTCGCTTTCACAAACAAGCTTTTGGGGAATAAAAGTCTTAAGGACGAACATGGGGTGGCTGTTAGTGCCATCAACATTCCAGACATCAGGATTGGGGACCCAGGGGGACACTGGAGGGGCACTTCCATTCTTCTCTGGACTCGGAAGGCTGACTTTCAGAGGGCTCAAGATGTCTTCTTCCTCCACTGTGCTTCTGTTGACACAGGCCGCCTCGTGTTCCTCCAGCTTTTTGATGGGGACCACGTGGCAAGCGTTGTATTTGCAGCTGGCCATCTTTTTAGCTTTCTTGGGGTTCTTCTTCCTGCATGATGCCAGGTGGTATTGAAATCTGCTGAGTGGGATGCGGTGGTGAGGGTTGTAAGGGCAACTTTTTAAGGCTTCTGGCTCCATGGCCACTTGTTTTTGATGCAGAGTAGCTCACTGCCCAGAGTCAAAATGAAATGTCCCTCATGGAAAAGTCCTTTGGTGAAAAGGATGGAGTTGTCCTCTGCCCAGCGTTGACCCTTGGAACTCTGTAGGCGAAGATCTTAACTCTTGTTCCCTGTTCTCTGGGACCATGAGTAGTAGATTAGAAACAGGACAAAGAGCTGTCAAAAGCAGAGGACAGAGTTATCAAATGGCATGTGAGCCGGAAGAACTATATAAAGTGGATGCAAGAATCAAAAACCCACAGCAGCCCCGCAGGGAGGTGAAGGTATGTGCCAGCCCCCTAGATTCTGAGAGTTACACTGTGTGATGTCAAGGGGCAGCACGATGGTCACAATGGGCAGTGTGGATCATCAGGAAAAGCCTGCTTGTCTATCACTTTTGAGGGGAGGAGTGGCTTTGGGGAAAGATGCCATTCGAAATTGTCCATGGCATGTCTGTTGTCATTTCTCTGTCTTTAAGAGTTATATGTTTAATATAATTCCCGATATATTTGGGTTTAAGTCTACTACCTTATTTTGTGTTTTCTAACCTACTCTTTGGTTTATTTTTTTTCTCCTTCCTTTATTTTAAATTGACAACTTTTTAAAAAAAATCAATTTGTCCCACTATTTCGTAAGTTATACATTCTCTTATTATTTAGAGATTAATCTACAAATTAAAACATTAATAGATAACTTGCCAAGGTTTAAAGGTTTACTCTCTTTCTGTATAATACAGGGCTTCCCACCGCCCATTTACTCCCCTCCTGACTGATTCTACTGTTTCCATTATTTTCAGACTAATTTTTTAAAATCTCATGTGATAGCATTGCTATCGTCATTTTCCATTGTCAACGTTTCTTTACAGTTGTCCTCACATTTGCTCCGCTCTGCTTCTTGTATCTCAGATCTACCACGTTCGATCATGTTGTATCTTTTAGAATTTCCTCTTGACAAACTCTTGGTTTTGTTGGTCTGAGAATATCTTTATTTCACCCTTGTTCTTGATATAATTTCACTGGATATAGTTGTGTTATTTTCTTTCTGCACACTGAAGCAGAGTTGTTTCTTCCAACTTCCATTCTGTGGTTGAGAATTCAGAATCCCACTGTTACCTAACTTCTTTTAATGTTAATCTATTTCTTTTCGTACATCTGTTTTAAAGACTTTTTTTTTTCTTTAGCTTTGGTTTTCCCACAATGTCACTATGATTTTGAGTGGTGAATTTCTTTTGACGTGTTCTTTCTTTTTTTTAAAAAAAGTATTTGTTAGACTTCTTGAAGCTGTGAATTCGTGTCTTTCATTAGTTTTGCAAACCACTCAGCCATTGTCTCTTCAAATGTTGCTTCTTACCTTATTCTCTCACTTTCCCTGAAATAGATGTCACCTCCACTGACATTTCTGTGTCCAAGCGAGTCTTATGGCCAACTCAAGTTCAAGAGTCAAGGAGGCACAGCCCTATCACGTGTGCAATAGGAACTTTGTCAGGAGTCCTAAGAATGTCCCCCGTCTGTTCTTTTTGCCACCAGTATTTGTTTTCCTTTTCTCCACATATACAGTGTATTTCCTCCTTCTTGGGGGGGAAAAATGGATGTCTTAGCTCAGAGTGGAGGATAAACGGTTTGGGCAGAGTGCTCCCTGGGAACTTCTTGGGTTCTGGCAGGACCTCACTCTGGACTGGTGACAATTCTAGTGCCTCCGACCAAGCTGTCTCCTGTGTGCAATGGAAAGCCCGTGGAGTCATGCTCACCATACCCTCCAACCCCCACCCACCCCAAGAATATCTCCTGCTATACTTTGTCGAGAAGATGTCCTTGGTAAATTGTAATTTCCAAACGATTGTGTGACAGAGAGCCTGTTTCTCCAAGTCTGCAATGCAGTATCGAAGGGACTATGACATTGGTCCTACTGTGAGTTAACAGGCGGTGTAGCATCTGGTTCAGCATCTGCCCTTACGTCCCCTCTAAAGCCCTCACATGTTTGTTGACAATACTGACAACGCTTTTTCTATTCCAGACCCATTGCCTTTTTCATGCTCATGACCAGGGCTGGCCCAGGCTCAGTAATTCAGGCATTTGTGAGTCTGTGAATGGAGATAATGAAAGCACTTCACCCGTCATTAAAATCCACAAAGTAAGGAATAGAGCATTAGCCGTTGTAGGTTTCTTTGCTGCCAAGCACCCATTAGTGCAGCAGGCCGACATTTAGTCCATTATGAAGAGAGGGAAGGCTGGGCTTTTTAATGCTTCTAATGGACATTGCAAATGGCCCTCAAGCCAGCAGCCTTCTCCCAGAATCTGCTCTGAGCCTGGGACCTGATAGGTCACTCACCATGGCAACACTGGGGGAGAAAGGGATACAGAAAAACCTGTCTGGGCAGCACTCCTCAGGCCTGTCTGCATGTACGTGACCAATAATGCAAACAAGGTCAGGTCTGTTTTCTGCTTACGCCCCTCCCACATTGATAATCTTGAAGATAGAGAGGAGAAGGTCATAGAGTGTAAAGAAACAATGTTTTCTGAAAATAAAAGATTGTGTATACCGGCCAGCCAAGTCAGCAATGGTCATTACGGGTTTGGTTGGAGCTGTTGGAATATTAGAATCACTATGAGTCTGAATCCTTCAAGCTTGGAGACACTTCTTATAACATCAAGGCCAGCTTCTCTCTCAGTGCTCATGTCCCCCTCCAGAGCATCGCTGGAGGAGGGTCATACACTGACAGGGAGCTCACTACCTCCCCAGGAGGTTCGCTGTTAGGTTTCTTACATTGAACTGAGCTGACCTGAATCCTCATAGGCATTACCAGTTAGTCAGCTAACTGTGTCCTTGGCCTCGGACACATCTTCCAGGATATAAGCTTATTTCGAGCATGGCAAATTCATGCTGTGTGTACGTGGCACTAGGACGAGGGTGTCCACTCCATTTCTGGCTCCTTGTGTCTCCTTGCATGTCTAGCAGACAGGTGTGGACAGTCTAGATGGCCCCTCTGAGCACTTGAGCTCTTGCCCAGGGCTTCCCCACACTGCTCTTTATGCGCTGCTGGTTGTTCAAGGCTGCCCTGGCCTCAGAGCGTTTGGGCTCCTGCTAGCCCCTTGTATTTGAGGGCCTGATTTTGAAAACTCTCTGTCATGTTGTGCAACGCTTCTCAAACTGTAACATGCACACCAGTCACCTAGGCTCTTGTTAAGATGCCAGAGTGCACGATATTTTGGTTACCTTTGTCAAATTTTTGTGCCATGGCTGTGCTAGATTTGTAAAATGAATTGGAACACATTCTATCTTTTTCTGTTTTCTGGATGGTTTAAATAGCCCAGAAGCATTCTTTGAAACTTCTAAAGAACTTGTCTACTAAATTCTCTGATCCACACCTTTTTGGAAAATAGTTCTATATATGTTTTCAGGTTGGTTCTATGATTTTCTACTTGTCTTGGCAATTCCAATTTTTCTAGAAAAGCTTACTATTATGGAATGAATTGTGTCCCCCCAGATTCATATGTTGAAGCCCTAACCCCAATGAGACTGTATTTGGAGAGGCATTTAAGGAAGTAATTAGGGTTAAATGAAGTCATAAGAATGGGCCCCTCATCTAGAGGACAGGTGTCCTTATAAGAAGAGGAAGAGACAGAGATCTCTCTCCACAGGAGCACAGAGGAAAGGCCATGTAAGGACACAGAGAGAAGGCAGATGTCTGCAAGCCAGGAAGCGAGGTCCCACTAGAAAATAACCCTGCCAGCACCTTGATCTTGGACTTCCAGCCTCCAGATCTGTGAAGAAAAATGAGCCTTTATTGTTTCAGCCACCCATCTGTGGTGTTTTGTTATGGCAGCCCTGGCCTACCAATACACGGGCATTGTCCACTGAATGCTCCACATTAACTAGCACACCATAAGGATTTAACATTCTCTTTAATCTAAAAACTCTCCTCTGCATCTCGATTAACTTTAGCTTTCCTTTCCTTTTTCTAATATGTTTTAACTCTCCCTCTCCCTCTCCTCTCCCCTCTCCCCACTCCCCTCTCTCCCTCTCCCCTCTCCCTCCCTCTCCCTCTCTCTCTCCTCCCTCCCTCTCCTCCCTCCCTCTCCCTCTCTCTCTTTTGCTTCCTGCCCCCTCCCTTTATTAGGCTTTTACAAGTCTCGATATCTTACAGTAATTTACAAGTAGCCAATTCTTAGATTTATCATTCTACTGATTTTTCTGTTTTCTATTTCATTAATTTTTACCTTTACTTTTAACTTTATCCCTAGGTTTAGCTTGTTGCTTATTTTCTAGATTCTTTACTTGGACGCTTTATTCACTTCCAGTCTTCCTCATTTAGTGACAAAAACATTTAGAGCCACGGGGAGCACTTTGGTTACATTCCACGAGTTCTGTGATGTGGAGTTCCAATTGTCATTATGTTCTGAATGGCCTATAATTGCAGTTTTGTTCCCTTCTTTGACTTGGGTTATTTAGGAATAAATTTCTAAGTGATTTAATTTTTTAAATTTATTCTTTTGTGTTTAATTCCGGCTTTTATTGCATTGTGGTCAGATAGTGTAGCCTGAAAAGGATGGCTCAGTAGTAGTTCCTCAGAGGTTTTCTCTGTGGCCCAGAATGTCTTCAGTTTTAGTCATTTCTCTATAGACGCTGGAATTAACTGTCTTATCTGTTCATATGCATTTATTAAATGATGCTTATTTTTCCAAGCGGACATTCCTTGGAACAGGAGTCCTACAAGTTGCTCTAGGAACTGGCATACAGCTGCTCTGGGTGGCTTAAACAACAGAAGTTTACGTCCTCACACTTCTGGAAGCTGGAGTCCTTCCTACATGTCCCTCCTGGGGAGTCACGGTGACCACCAGCATGATCCAAGAAGTCTTAGGGTAAGCCCCTTCTTTTGGGCCTCTGTGCCCACCCTGTGAGTCCTGAGTCCCTGCTCTGCCCATTTTTACAGGAGGGGCTTCCATGGGGAATAGCTATGTGGTCTCCATAGGATCCTGGGCCAGTCTCAGTTGAGGTGAAATTTTTTGTCCTTTAGCTTTGTCATCGTGGAGGTCCTGTTGTCTGAGGGACCCAGCTGAGGGGTGGACCTATGTGGCAATGATTTTGCTGTGGGCTCTAGGGTGTCTATCTGCTCTGCAGCCCAAAGTTAGCTGGGTCCCTGAACATGGGAACAATCCACACCTCATTCCAACGTCAGTGCTGGGGGGCATGAAGTGGAGCACAGCCTGCAGCGGCAAGAGCCAGCACTCTGCACCTCCCAGGGGAGCGTTAGTCCCCTACAGCTGCCCTGTGGCCTTAGCATCCCTGCTCCTGCTGCTTTGAGCTCACTGGTTTTGGAGTCCTACTGGGGATGTGGCTCTGTCTTCACTTGGGTTCTTCCAGAAGCAGAGCCTGAGACAAGGATTTGTAAAAGTGGAAATTCTCCAGTTTCAGGGAGGTGGTATCTCTAGGTGCCAGCCCTAGGAGAAGCGCAACATTCCAAAGTGCAGATGATAAACTGTCTACTAGGCCCTGTTTGATCTGAGAGTCCCCCGAAGCGCAACTTTTATATCTTTACAAAACGTTCCCGGCTAACTTCTGCTTCTTGTAATCTGCTTATTCAAGGATGTAGTAGGAGGCTTTATAAGCTGCCTGCTCTGGAAGCTCGGAGCTGATCTCCTTTAACCCTGCGAGGTAGAGAGTCAGTCGCCAGCCAGCTAATAAAGGCTCATAATTAATCTCAGTTGGCTCCGTGGGTCTTAGAATCGTTCGCGCCATAACATTTTGGAGGCCCCAGCAAGATCCTCCCCAGAGGATCCTGAGACTCACAACCCCGGTCGCTCTGGGCGGGGCACAACCGTGTCCAGGGGACGGCCGCTGAGAGACATTCCTCAGCCCCGGACGTTGGGTGGCCCTAGATCAGAGAGACCGGTGGACAAACATTTCTGAAAATTGGACGCGAGCCTTCTGATCCAGTCTCACCGGTGGGTTAGTCTAAGAGTCCTGTTAGACCTGTTTCTGTCTGTGGGCCCTGAGAACTAGTGAAAGGCTGGACGTGGCACAACTTCCCTAGTACGGTCAGGTCTGAGACGTCAGACCCTGACCTCGTACCTGTTTCGGTTTCGGTTTCAGATACGCTAGCGTTTTGTGTTACCTGTATTCTGTTTTGTCTGTCTGTATTGTGTACGTTTGTCTGGACCGGTCGAATGTACTGTTACCCTCCTGTTGCCTTGGTCCTCATAAGTTTACTTACTTTGGTTTCCATCAAGTTTGTCTCATTGTCTGATCGTTCTGGTCTCTGAATGTCTCTTGTGATTTTTCTTGTTATTCTTTTTAGTTTATTCATTCTTCTTTTTGCAGGGTTTCTTGCTGCTACAGCACCGCCCGAGTGGCCACCTAGTCACCAAGTGGACCTTGTCTAACATTCTTATCTTTCACAGGACTTTTATTCTCATTCACGTCCATCCCCACCGCCATGGGACAGGCTTCTTCTAAGCCCACTCCCTTGCGGTGCCTTGTGGACAATTTTAAGGATTTCAGGCGACGGGCCCGAGGTTATGGGTCGTCAGTCACTCCATTCGATCTCCAGAGGCTCGGCCACGTAGACTGGCCGGCTTCGGAG
>NW_006442491.1:27824252-27825620 GCF_000325575.1 Pteropus alecto
GCCAGACTCTCCGGGGGCGGACTCTCTGCTGGCGCCTGCCTCTCATACGGTTCTTCTGGCAGAGCCGAGGAGCACTCTGGCACTTCAGAAACCCCTTGAACCTGTTCTACAGGCACCTCCGGAGGATCCGGAGATCCTCAATCCCCCTCCCTATTGCTCTCCTGGTAACCCCTTTAGGCCTCCTGATTCTCGGGAGGCAGCCCCTCTTTGAAGCCCACCACATACTCGGACAGGGGCTGTCTACTACCCTCCACAGGATCCTGACCCCATCCCCGATTCGTCGCAACCTGCAGCTGTCCTGGCGCCTCTCCGACAGATAGCCCCACCTGGGGGAGACACCCAGACCTCTTTCATGGTGTATGTCCCCTTTTCAACTAGTGATCTGTATAATTGGAAATTGCAAACTCCGTCCTTCTCAGAAAAACCCCAAGCCTTGACCTCCCTTTTAGAATCCATCTTTTTCACCCACCAACCCACGTGGGATGATTGCCAGCAGCTTTTACAGGTTTTGTTCACTACAGAGGAGAAGGAACACATTCCAAGGGAAGCTGCAAGAGGGGTCTCGGACCCCACTGGACAGCCCACCACTGACCCCACACGGGTTACAACTTGTATTTCCCAGCACCCGACCCGACTGGAATCTCAACACAGATCAAGGTAAGGAGGCTCTCCTGAGGTACCACCAGTTGTTACTCCAAGGCCTCCGGGCAGCGGCTTACCGACCAGTCAATTTATCCAAGGTTAGTGAGGTTATTCAGACTAAAGATGAGTCACCTGCAGCATTTTTAGAGAGGTTACTAGAATCTTATAGACTGTATACTCCCATTGACCCGGAGGACCCAAATAATCGGTGAGCCATTAATCTAGCCTTTGTCAGTCAGTTGGCCCCAGATATCAGAAAGAAATTACAAAAACTGGAAGGGTTTGAGGGAGAGAACTTATCTAACCTTCTCGAGATTGCCCAGAAGGTGTTCAACAACAGGGATGATGTCCAGAAGGTTATGTTTGTTGGACAGGATAAGTCACGGGGCCTGCCCGGCCGAGACCGGGGTGAGGGCCAAGCAGACACCGAGGGCCAAGCTGACGCCCCAAGGGAAAGGCAGACCAGGGTCGAAGTAACTTAGAGAAGGACCAATGTGCTTACTGTAAGAAGAAAGGACATTGGAAGAACGTGTGCCCCGAAAAAGGTCAGGGCTCCTACTTTATGAACCCCTGGGAGCTCAGGGTAACATTGCAAGTCGGGGGCCAACCTGTAAACTTTTTAGTGGATACGGAGGCTACTTACTCAGTTTTGCAGAATACCCAAGGCCCCCTATCTAAAGAAAAGACTTTAATACAAGGAGCCACAGGACAAGGGAAATGTCAAGT
>NW_006442491.1:27830491-27835254 GCF_000325575.1 Pteropus alecto
ACTACGCTGCTTACGTCCATCACAGGACCCCTAATGCTGGTATTTCTGGAGTTGCTATTTGGCCCCTGTGTAATTAATTAGATAACTGCCTATGTCAGAAAGCGGGTCCAGGCAGTAAAACTCAAGGTTCTCAGAACAAACTACCAACCACTCCAAGTCGAAGAATCAATGATTCGATTTCCCTTCAAAACCCAGTGGGGAATGTAAAAGTGGAAATTCTCCAGTTTCAGGGAGGTGGTATCTCCAGGCGCCAACCCCAGGAGAAGCGCAACATTCCAAGGTGCAGATGATAAAACTGTCTACTAGGCCCGGTTTGATCTGAGAGTCCCCCGAAGCGCAACATTTATCTTTGTACAAAACGTTCCCGGCTAACTTCTGCTTCTTGTAATCTGCTTATTCAAGGATGTAGTAGGAGGCTTTATAAGCGGCCTGCTCTGGAAACTCAGAGCTGATCTCCTCTAACCCTGCGAGGTAGAGAGTCAGTCGCCGGCCGGCTAATAAAGGCTCATAATTAATCTCAATTGGCTCCGTGGGTCTTAGAATCGTTCGCGCCATAACAGATTCAGGTGCAAGTCGTTTATTTAGGAAGTGCAAGGAAGCCTGCTGGAGGGTGGGGAAGTGAGATATACTTGTACATACATTCACATACAAACATCGAAAAAAGAATGAGACAAACATTGTAACTATATTTTCTATACTTTCTCAAACCTTCAATGCACGTATTTCCTGTAATAAGAAAAACCAAGCAAAAATTATATTTAGAAAAACAGGTATGGAAAGTAGTAAAGACTTACAGAGGTTAAAGTATGTGATTAAGGCAGCTACCTCCGTGGGCATCTGAAGGCCTTTGGGGAAACTGTGGGAAATTGTATAAAACACACAACTCAGAATGACCCCACCCCAAATGGTGAGGGAACTGGGGCATAAAAACACCAACTTCCCAAAGATTCATTTATTAGGGGCATTTCGGGCATGTGTGTGAGTTCCTTGGCACTTCCAAGCTGCCAGACACGGGCAGTTCTGCAAACAAGAGCCCTCACTCCCGGATGCAGAGACTGGAGGCGGAAGTTGGCCAGAACGCTCTGAAAAGTCCCGTGGAGATGATAGGGCACTGACCGCTTCTGCCACAGGGTCCCTTCAGCTTATAGAGATACATTTCTTCTTATTTGGTGACTTATGGAGTAGTCAGTCCAACAAATGCTTAACAACCAGCTCTCAAAAACAAAACAAAACAACAAAAAACCCACAACTCCCTGACTTGTAGCATCTCCCAATTTCCCTGGTATCAACACTCCCACCATGGCCAATTTCTGTCTGCCAATGATTTAGCAACCGACATAATTACACGAAAACTTATTTTTCATTTTTGTTGTTTTTGGAGAGTCTGTCCCATGGGAACTTTATGTGGCAGAGTGGTTGGTGGGGCAGGATTTTATATTCCAAGGTTCTCCAGCAAGCTACCATCAAATATCAGGAAAATTTCACTCCAAGGTCTAACAATTTGGATTTGGGCTTTTGATCTAATCTGAGTCTTTGATGAATTTAGTCTGTGCACATTTATCGTGACGCCTATTATGTTCGATCTTATTTCTATCATCTTATTTCTGCTTTTTGTTTTTAATGAGCCATGTTTTATTGAATTAGTTTTCTTTGTTGGGTTAGAAGTCATACATTTATTTTTGTTATAGTAGAGGTTATTTTAAATATAAAAATCTTGATTTCCCATAATGTGTTTCTCTTTCCTCTCATATATCTCATTTTGGGGGTGAAATAATTTGGGATTTTTAGAACCAGATGATTATGATCATGGTTTTTCATAATAAATTATGTTAACATATTGTGTATCTTCAGCTTTAATGCCTATTTTTGACATTTGTAGTAAGTTTTATGCCTCATTATTTGTAGTCCGCTCTGCATTTTTGCATTCTGGTTGCTAGTTTCTATTTTCTTTGTACCGTCTTTTCCCTATTCTTGAATTCACTGTTTGGATTCCTCAATCTCATCTTCTGCTTCCAGACCTTGCTGGAGTCCTCAGAGCTCAGTTTTCTTTCTTACTTTTCCTGTCTCCATGCAGACGATTCACCAGTCAGCACCTCAAGATCAAACCACCTGCTGAGTGCAAATTTGTGAATCCACCTTGCTATCGATGTCCCCTCTTGGCTGTCTCGTGGGCACCGCACACCTAGCCCGGCCCAAACAGTCTAAAAACGACCTTCCTTCCCTAACAGTTCCTGCTTCTGAGTTCCCATCTCAGTGGAAGATGCCACCACCTGTCCACTTCCATTCACTTCCGCAAAGCAGGAGCCCTGGTTCCTTTCTTTCCCTCACTTCTCACCTCCATGTCGAATCCGTCCCTAAGTCCTGCCATTCTTACCTTTGGAACACCTTTCGTATGTATCCCATTTCCTTCATCCCATTACCCCTGCACTAGTCCTGGTGACTATTGTCTCTTGCCTGGTCTAGGTTAGAAGTCTCTTAACTAGTCTCCCCAGTTTCCCTCTGGCCTCTGTCTGGACTAGACCCAGAGAGAACATATAGACATCTAGATACACTGGTGTCCTCTCTTCTCGCTGCTATTAAGATATAGTCAGGATCCTTCAGGTGACACTTTATGACATTGTCACTTTACATTTATTTCTCTCTATCTTCTCATAAGCACCTGTCTCCCCCAGTAGACTCCCAGCTCCCCAAGGCATGGTCCATGTCTGTTTCAGGTCCCTCCTGTATCCCTAGTACCCAGCATAGCACCTGGCAGCTAGAGGTGCTTAAGGAATATTTGTTAACTGAATGAATAAGTGAGTGATTCAGAGCTGGTCATTGCTAGAAGTGCCATTGAAGATCATCACTATTATTAACAATAGACCTTGAGGCGGGGACCCCAGGGAAGGGAAGGCCCCTGAGAAACCTGGGCGATGAGAGCCAAATTTCAGAGTTTTGAGTTCCAAAGTGCTCTTGAAAGCTATGGCTTTTGATCGTCAGAGCCAGATGCTGGAAAGAAAAAAAAAAAAGTTTTTGTTTGCTTATTTTTCAGTTCTCTAAGCTCGGCTTATCATACACAAAGCCAGGGGCATCCAGAGCACACATTTTATACCATAAACTGTAGAGTGGGGAAGAATGGGTGGTGGCGAAGAGTGTTCTGTGCAAAAGAAGCTCAGTTCAGTTAGTGAGTGTGGAAGGACCAGGTGGAGGGGGTGTGGTTCGGGTGACTGGGTTCCTGAGAATGAGTCCAGCACTCCATCCTCCGAGGTGATAGCAGCCCCAGTTAAGGTTGTAGAAACCCCAGAAGAACCCTCAAAGTGAAGCCCAATATGGCGCCCATGGGTGGAGCAGCCGTGGCTGAGGGAGGTGTTGGAATGGGGTGGCCTGAGGACAGCGCCAATGAGACCAAGGATCCCAGCACAGTGTAGGGGAGCGGACGAGAGGCCTTAAACTCCCAGAGGGGGCACGTGGTGGCTGAAGGTGAATGCTGTCTTGAGTGGGCTGCAGGGTCCTTGGAACAAATGATTGGAGGCCATGGCAGAACTGTAGTTACCTACAGTAATTGGAGTGACCCAGACTCCAGGGAGACCAGCGAGGGCTGAGGACCACGCTCACCTGGACAACCCTCCCCAGATGCTGGTGTGGTATGTAAACTCCTCCCCCGCCACCAGCTCAGATCACCTCTGGGTGGCGTGTGTGAGTGTGTGTGTGTGCACATGTGCACGTGTGCAATCTGAATGCAATGAGTTGAGTGAAGAAACTGTCCTATTTATATTTGCAACTTTGTTTCCCAACTTCAGTGGAAAGGGGAGCTTAAAGGCTAGAATGAGTTTAAATATGAAAGAATAGGGAAATTCATAGGTTTTAATCCCTGGGATATGGTCTGGCAAACTGATACTTGCTAATCGACTCTTACTCTTGTATGACTTGAGATTCCAGCAGGAAACAGAATCCATCTCAGTTGGATTAGTGAAAGGAATGTTACGGAAGAGTGGGTGGGTCAAAGGGACCCAACCCAAGTGTTCAGTCTCCCAAAAACTAGCAAAAATGAGAAGCCCAGGGGATTGCGTTATTGGGGTCCATTGAGAACTGTAGGTGTACAGCAAGGGTCATCCCACAGGAGCTGAAGTTGAGGAGGAGCTGAGCTACTGCCTGAAATGAGACCCAAAGAAGGAAGGCAGCAAGGAAGAAAGACTCCCACTTCTCTCTCTCCTCCCAGCCTCCGGGACCCTCAAGTCTGCCAGCAAGGGTGTCTGGGTGGTGCAGCCCAGAGCGCCTACCTTCCAGGGCACAAGGCAGGGCAGGAAAATGGGCTGGGCAAGGGGTCCGTGGTAAAGAAGAGCTGGCACACCCTTCTGATTGAATAGATGGGGAAACTGAGGCCCATACAGGGGAAGGATTTGTCTAAGGTGACTTAGCAACCGGAGGGCAGATTGAGGAGGACTCGCGACCTTCTCCTCCTCCTATTAGAGCCCATCGCCCCAAACCGCGCTGCTTTATTTCCTTGACACACAACTGTATTTTCTCATTTTCAAACCTTATTATAAAAAGAAATCAGAAAATGCAAAAATGTATGAAGGAGAAAATAACACGTTGCTGTCTATTCTTCCAGACTGCCTCTCTATGCATGGACACCCACGTTTAATAAAAACCTTAGTGGGCTGAATCGGGCAGGAGAAGTGGGCTTGTCTGCAAATCCTTGGCAGAACCTGCACCCAGTGGGTGAAGAGCAGGGTTCCTTGGAAGAAAGGCACACCAAAAAGAGGAGGAAAATGCAAAAAAAA
>NW_006442491.1:27835272-27848131 GCF_000325575.1 Pteropus alecto
GTGGAGGGAGAGAATGGTCGGTGCTTGGGTCAACCTCAGTTTCCCCAGTTGTTCCTGGGTGGGGTGGTTATGCGGGTTAGATGGGAAACACGCAAGCCGCAGAGCATTCGCGAGTTCCCACCAGGAGCCCTCTCATTCTTGGCCCCGGCATCCTTATCTGCACCGGGAACGTCCAGCTTTTATCTTTTCTGGATGAGAGCGCTGGTGTTAACCACGTTCCTTTGTAGGGACTCCGCACTGGGGATTGCCCAGATGTGACGTTTGGGTCCTTGGAGTCGCCCTGGGAGGGGTCAGGTCGTGCCTAGCTCATCCTGAAGCTCGGTATGTACCCAACCCGAGGTATGTGTGATGTTCGATAGTGTTTCGATAGATAGTTTTTATGTGAATAGTTACCCACACGCTTTAACGAATATTAGCAGGGCTGATCATAAACACATGGGACAACTGTATGGGACAGAAGTCAACCAATCAGAATGGATGGTGGCAGTAGACCATGTGGCTGTCTCCAGATGCCCATTTTTGGGTAGAAACTGAGCAGCCCTGTTTTCCTCACCTGCCTGCTAACTGGGGTGCTAATGGTGGCCCCAGAGTAGGTTCATGTTGTGTTCACCACACTACAGATGTTGAGGGCGGCATGATCACCACAGACTTTCTTGAAGATTTGACCTTCAGTCATGGGGGCCCAGAGGAAGGTAGGTTGGAAGGAAGGAGGGTTGGGGTGTGGTGGGAGACCCACTACTTAGAGCCGGACCACCTGGCGGGCCCCTTCTTATCAGCATGTTTCTGGGGCATTTATCCAGTCAAGGCCCCTGGCCCTGCCTGGTTGTCTTATCAGTAGGCCAAGGGCCCTGTCTAGCATCCTAGAGCTCAGTGTCACGTCCCTTATTTTTAGCTGTGCATTTGTATTTCTTCTTCTTCTTTTTTTTTAAAAAAAATTTTCATTGCATTTTTATTATGATATAAAATACAGAAAAAAAATGCATAAAACTCATATATACAGGTTAACATATATGATTGTAACTCCTTCTCAGGTTCAGGAGAATGGGGGTCCCAGGGACCCCCACTGTCCCCCCAGAGATAACCCCTACCTCGACTTTTATAATAATAAGTTTTGTGTTGTTCTTGATAGTTCCACCACTGGGCAAGCCACTGTTCATTTTCGTTGGTAAAATTGTGATCTTTTTGATTTTTAAACATTTGATAATTCTTTTTATTTCCCTCCTCCATGTCTCCCCCCCTCCCTCCCCATTCCCTATTGATAGCAAGTGAAACTGTTTGTTCATCCACATCTGCTGTGGGGATTCAAGTTTCTATTTACAAAATGAGTCATTTTGCATAAATATATTTAGGAAAAAAATTAAATAATGGTTCAGGTAGTATATGAAATGAGCAAGGCGAAGGTGTTACCCAAAGAACTGGAGTTTGGGAACCACGGGTTCTGTTCCATTTACGAAAAGAAAAAAGTCCTGGAGAGGTCATTGGAGAGTCAGGGACCAGAACTCAGGTGCTGGGCCCCCAGGCAGACCCGGCCACAAGATGTCACTGGCCTTGGGAGGCACCTGCCACCGGTATGCTTTGGGAAGCCCACAGCTGCAGCACCGCCATGACCACCAGGGGGCAGCACTGCCCTAGGTTCTGATGCCCTCACAGCTTCACCAGCGGGAGGCTGGTGGGGGTGGAGGGCTGAGCCGCTTACCCCCGGGCTCTGGATTCGTCTGGATTTACCCTCGTCTAGGGGTCCTCAAATGGAGGTCTGGGACCCACTGCCTTCAAAATTACCTGGGACCTTGTCGACAGTGTAGATTTTGGGGTCCTTCTGGACCCACTGAATCAGTACCTCTGAAGCTCCAGGTCTGTGGGGTTGGGGGTGTGGAGGTTTGGACAGCAAGGTTACCCCGTGGTGAGTTTTGAGAACTGCTCTAGGGAGGTGAGCAGTCTTCCTAGGTCAGAGAGAGGGAGAGGGATAGGAAGAGGGAGAGGAGGAGGGGCAGGGGAGCGGGGCAGAAGGACAGAGGCAGGGGGAAGGAGGGAGGGAAGGAGGTA
Source organism: Pteropus alecto (assembly GCF_000325575.1). Taxonomy (NCBI): domain Eukaryota; kingdom Metazoa; phylum Chordata; class Mammalia; order Chiroptera; family Pteropodidae; genus Pteropus; species Pteropus alecto. The sequence continues at coordinate 27,837,316 of NW_006442491.1, forward strand.
AAGAGAGAGAGAGAGCAGATTATCACATACAGAACAAGTGGGACTGACAGGTCTTGGGTTTACGTTACGGCCCCACCTCTTACTTGGATAGGTGGCAAATTTTGCTTGTTTTTAGCATTTCTCTCCAGCTCATCATTCACCCATCCATCCATCCATTATCCATCATCATCCATCCACTACCTATCTACCTTTCATCCACCCTCTGCCCATCTATCCACCATCCATCCAACATACAGTAACTAAACTTACTTTGTGTCCTTTTTAGGTTTGGGGATGTGATGATGGACAAGGAAGACATCATCCCTGCCTTCCTTGGAGTTCATGCTTTTGTAGGGGAGCCAGACAATAGCAAATAACCCCATACAAATGAAATTACAAATTGTAATAACTGCTTTAAAGGTGGAGGACTATAGGGTGCTATGTGAGCGAAGACCTACTAGAGGAAGGTGTGGGATCGTGCGAGGACTTCTTCCCTTAGGAGATTACATTTGAATTGAGAGCTGAAGGGTGAGTAGGAGTTAACCAGGCAGAGTCAGGGGTGAGAGTATTTCAGGTAGAAGAGTCTGCGTGTGCAAAGGCCCTGAGGTGGGAATGAGCTCACTGTCTTTGAGGACATGCAAGAAGGCAGCGTGGCTGGAATGCAGGGAGAAAGGGGCAGTGGCTGGACCTGGGGTTCGGACTGTAGGCAGGGACCGGGACCTTCAGGTTCTCAAATTTTTTCATCTTCAAAACGGGGCAGTATGGTTTGTCTTGCAAACAAGATTAAGTGTAATGAGTCCAAAATATCTAGTATAGTGCTGAGTGCCGAGTACACGGTTGGAGTCAAGAACTGTGAATGAGTGTGGGAGGAGGGCGCCTGGGTGGGAGGCACAACCTGGTCAAAGAGTGAGCCGGGGGAAGCACCCAGCAGGTGCCAGGACCAGAGCTGCTGTCTCAGTGGACTTCACGGACCAGCTGAGAAGCATATTTTGATCATGGTGAAAATTACCGTTGGCATCACTCTCTTGTTGAAAACAGTGAAATTGGAGAACATACTGTTGTCTTTAACTAGGCCAAGATGACTAATTATTAGACTCATTTTCTAAAGGTTACCATATGCAGACACGCGATTAGATGGAGAGAGGAGAGTGTGGAAACCTGATTCATTCTGAAACCCCAATACGTGTAATGCGTGCAGGGTTTCTGAGCATAATGACTGTGAACATTCGGTTTAACTCAGCTGTCACCCCAGGCGTGATACAAAATGAAATGTTTTGCATCAGCTCCACAGAGCATCTTGTGCAGCTCGTGGCAGTGCTGCGGGAAGGGGGGGCGGGTTGGGGGGCGGGAACCTCTGCCACATTGTCAAAGGTGTGAACGTGGGAGCTAGTAGCGGAGGGAGGAAGGGAGCCCCAGACTCTGAGTCCTCGCTACAGCTCGGACACTTAGTGACTGCGTGGCCTTGGCGACCCCCCTCCTGTCTTTGGGCCTTCGTTTCCCTATCTGGGCAAAAATGGGCCAGACGTGGTGATCCGTAAGGGCCTTTCCAGTTCTGTTGGTGGTACCTTTACGGATGGTGTGGTCTTGGACGTCACCTTCACCTTTCTGGGCTTCAGTTTCTTTCTGATCATTTTGCAGTTCCCTGAGAAGTTTGGTACCTTTGACTCCCCGGCAGATTTATCCCTCCTTCGAAGTCCAGTGACTCTAAGCAACCCAGTCCAGACTCCACTGAGAACAAGTGATTCTCGTTCCTTCCCTGTGGGTCAGTGGTTTAATCTGGGAGTGTGGAGTCCCCTGGGGCGTCTTCCATCTGGGGTTGCACAGGTCCAGCGGGGTCCAATCTGGGGATGTACCAGTCCACTGGGGTCTAATACTCACAGACTCAAGGGGACTCTGAAAGGGCTTGAAACCCTTCAGGTACCACTTCCTGGGACTAGCAAGGGAACATTTATGAAGCCAGTGTCAGGGCTAAACGTGGCCTGAGGCTGGGTGCCAAGCGCAGCGCTGGGCACTTGGATAAGCATGATCTCATAGCCTTGTCACACGGCTCATGTGAGGTACGTATCATTATTCATACCTCTGAGGGGAGAGGGGCTAAGTAATTTTCCCAAGCCACACAGTGAGCACGGGGAAGAGGGGGCCATATTTACTCAAGCCTATTTGATTCCAACCCCACCTGGATTTTGGAAACTGATGCCACCATCTCATTTAATCCACCATCTCATTTAACAAAGCCATCCACAGATATCAGGTTTCAGAGGCTTCGTATCAAAGCAGAATGGGGGAGACCTTGATGGTGAGCAGGAAGCCTGGCAATTTCTCCACCCATCCTCCACTTCCCAGCCTGGCACCAGAAGGCAGAGTTGCACTGCCCGTACATAGCCGTGTGAGACTGTCCACTTGCTCCTTCCTGCAGTCAGACTCAGTGGTGCCAGAGCATCACTGAAGTGGGTTATAGTCACCATCAGTCCACTTCACCGGTTGTCCAGGCATCTCATGGTAGTTTTGAAAACACACAATTTTTCCCTTAAATGTTGACCTTAGGGCTCAGCCACACTAGGTCAGGTGTGTCCTCCCAGACTCCTGAGTCCACCGATTGCCATTAGAATATCTAAGTGAGTCAGTGGTTGTGTCTGGACCCAGACCTTGCCTCCAAACAGCGGGATTGCCCGTGGGCCACTTATCCACGTCAGAGATTATAGCACCCTACCTGGTCCTTCTTATCAAAATCAATATGGTACTAAAATTGACCATAAGCCACTATTATCAGCAATATATTTAAGAATATGATGCATCATTTAAAGCCGTATTTAAATATACATGGTTCAACGCAAGTAAAATATTCTTGCTCCAAATAGACTCTAGGGGTGGACCCAAAAGCCCCCAAGCATGCGAATATGATTTTTCAAACTATTTCCCAAATCTGACCACTTTTCACCATTTCTACTTTACCGCATTTGTCTGAGCCACCAGCAAACGACTCGCATTATAGCAACAGCCTCCCTGGCCTTCCTTCTCCGAACTTGTTCACCCTGCACGTTATTCTCCACATGCAGCCGAAGGATCCTGTTAGAAACGTCAGTCAAGTCACGTCCGTCTCTGCTTGCAACCCTTGAGTGGTTTCCCTTTCACTCGGAGTCGAAGCCAAAGTCTTTACAAAGGCTTACATGGCCTGACGGGTCTGTCCTGCCCCCTCGCCGAGCTCATCTCCTTTTGCTCACCTCGTTCCAGCTTCTCTGGTCTTCCTGCTATTCCTCCAAGTGCATTCCTGTCTCAGGGCCTTTGCACTTGCTCTTCTGCCTGGAATACCCATGCATATCGTCTCCTCTCTCACATTTCTGCTCAGCTGATTTGAGCGACACCGTAATTTGATATTCCTTTTCGGAATGTAGCTCTACATCATCACTTTCACGGATGCCGACACTTTTTCTTCACTCCCTCTTCCCTTTAATTACCACCATAAGCAATTGGATTTATTTTGGGGGCCATTTCTTACACAAAAAAGCAAAGTTTCTTCCCTTCTTGGAAGTAGCTGGGGACACGGAAAGACCAAGAGGAAATAACCAGATCCTGTTGAGATGTGATGGGTGGTGGGCTTGGCTCGCTCACTGGCTAAGGGACTCACCCTCGATGCCTTCTATACTTAGCTCTGCAGGATGCATCATTTGAATTAATTCATCAGTAACAATGTATCAAACAAAAATCTCATGTCGTAGTATTTGGGGATGGCTTACAAACAATCAATGATGACTCGATCAATGCCACGGAATCTGTTGGGTTTATCTACTCAATCTCTGCTTAACCTTGGTATCTTCCAGGCATCTGTGGTTCCATCAAATGCCGAAGTTCTCTCTGCTTACTCGTGGTTCTGGAATTGCAGCTCCCAGGTTCTGTCAAATGCTCAGTCCTTCCTTAGGAGAGACACGTTACCAGATGTGGGGCTGTGAGATGGCTGTGTTTGATCTTCCAGTGTTCTTGTGAGCTAAGCTTTTAGCTCTGGCCCCTTTCTCCCTTGATTTCTCTCATATTGTGGACAATGGGAGGTATTGAAAGTTCAGATTTTTTTTTTTTACTTTTCAAACTCATGAAAGATTTCTTCTCTGGCTTCCTTGATATGTGGTCTCCTTTATTCCAGCTGCTTGTATTGAGGACTTCTTGTGTGGACCGTGGCCCTCCATGGGCTACAGGGATGAGCAAGCAGAACTCTTGCCCACTGAAGATGTATAGTCCAGTAGGGGGCTGGGGGACAGGCATGGCAGCACCTATAGAGTAAGGAGAGTGACAGGGAGAGGAGGGGAACTGTGACCATACTTGGGGGGGCAGTCAGGAAAGGACTTAACTGTTTTCATAAAAATAGTGCATATACTTTAATATACAAAAACCCCCAGAAAAGTACAATAAATAAAAACAAAAAGACCCCCTTTCGCCCTCAAAAATCATCATTCGAATTATGTTTCTGTGTGGAGTTTCTAGATGGAGAGGAAGATAGGAACATTTTTGTGAAATGGGAGACTTTTGAAAGAGAAAAAAGTCATTTAGCGTAATTTATCTGACATTAACAGGAAAAGGTAACCAGTGAAGCCAAAGGCATTTCTGAACCTCAAAGAAACATTACATGATCACCAATGCAATTGTTTCTTAAAAGATCCCTCCAAATCTAACAAGAGACTAGGAAAAACATGTGGTTGGAGTCATCGGGTTTTAAAAATCCACATCGTTTATTATAAGCACAATTAACAATGTTATTCTCGGATAAAATCCTTAAATTAATCTGATGATGGATTTTTTGAGACAGCAATGTAAAATTGTCCATTAAATCAAAAGACACAGGCATATTCTGTGAAAAGTCTGTGACTAACTTTTCCATTCCTGTCCTAATCCATTTTTCACAGAGCCATGTACAGTCAGTTTTGAGTTTAGACAAATGCATAGTCACATAGTCACTCCACAATCAATCAAGATGTGAAATGGTTCCATCACTCACCCCAGTTCTCTGGGCCCCTCTGTAGTCAACCCCTCATTCAACACCTGGACCTTGACAATTGCTAATCTGTTTTCTGTACCTACATAGTTTTGCCTTTTCCAGAAAATCATGTAACTCAGGGAAGATAGTCTTAGAAGTTGGGCTTTTTTTTCACTTAGCGTAATGCATTTGAGATTAACCATGTTGCGTATTTCTGTAGTTCACTACTTTTTATTGCTAAATCCATTGTATAGATGTATTACAATTGGGTTTTCTGTTAACCAGTTAAAGGACCTTTGAGTTGCTTTTAGTTTTTAGCAGTTATGAATGAAATTGCTCTAAACAACTGTATTCAGGTTCTCCACTTGGGAGGCACAGGAAAGTCTCAGCTTTCTTTTTTTTTGTGTGGGGGGGGATCAGTTACTATTCATCCATTCATTTTTTATCTTCAGAATTTTGATGACATCTCTGCTGTCATCATTTCTGTTATATTTGTTCCTGAGAGTTTATGTCTTTAAAATATCTGTAGTCTTGTTATATAGTTTTATAGCAGGGAAAAACTGCAGTAAATTTTCTTCTGGTTTTGGGGTTGTTTTCTTCTAGACTGGATTCTTTGCCTGTGGGTGATTTTTTTCTCGGAGCATTGGTCGAAGTGTGTTTGCATGGTCGTCATTTGTTTCTTGTGTCCAGGGATGTCTCTCGGGTATTCTTTTTGGCGTTTGGACTCATTTATTTAGCTGACACAGGTTTGTTTTTCATTCTAAGCCAAAGTGTGAGGCCTGGGTATTTTGTGTTCTGAACATTTTTCCTTTCGCCTGGGGTCCTGGTGGAACGAGGGCAGGAGAGTGGATAAGCTCACACTGTGTGGAGCCCTTAGAAGAAGTACCTGGGGCTGTTCTCTCTCTCACTTCTGAAATTTTGCCAGTATATTATGCTAGGGTCACACCCTCATAGGGAAAAGGATAACTTTTCGTTAGACCATGGGCTGGTTAATATTCATTGGCCCCAGCTTTGTTGGGGAGGGAGAGAGAACAACAAGAAAAGTCACACCAAACATTCTGAAACAAAAAAGTGAAGGTGGCGGGGTGAGCCCTGTGGGGCAGCTGGTGGCCAAGTTAGGCTGGTGCGATGGAGGGCATAGGATGAGGTCTCCAAAGCCTGGAGCATCCCTGGTCTCCTTAATGGTCACCATGAGCAGGTGGGACCAGAGTGGGACGGCCCAGTCTGGAAATGCTGGCAGTGGACAAGTGCCCTTGTGGCCGCTTTTGGGATGTGTTCCAGCATCAGAATCCTATGGTTGAGAAGCTGGAAGGCTCTGAAAGGGTGGCTGAGTCTGACTCCATAATAAGGTCGAGTCCCCGGGAACCATTTATTGACGTTTCTGGGGAGAAATGAGAAGGAATACATCAATTGAATAAGATGATGTTCGTTTATTACATCCATGATGTCTTTCAAGGCTTTGAAAACCACTCTCTTTTGTCTAATTAGTCATTGTGACCACGTCTCCATGGAAACCATTATGTTTGTATAGACACGTGTGCATCCATTAAAGGGACACAGTTACGAAATGTGCACTGTGGATTCAGGGTGGAGTGGTTTTTTACACCACAGCCATCCGGGCTTCTGCAAAAAGTGTCAGAAAACAAGCAGATGGATGTCCCTGTCCACAAAGAGAGACATTCTGGTGTCAGGCCCTGGACCCAGGGGAGTGTGAAACCCAGGAAAACTGAATGCTGATGATCAGGCCGACAGCCCGAAGGGACAGATTCCTCCTCCTCCTATCTCCTTCTTTTCCCTTTTTTTTTTTTCTGAAGCTGTGTCAAAGATTATTTTTAACCCTTGATTTAATGAAGGAACCGATAAGGTGTTAAGAAGTGACTCAGAAGAGAACTAAGAGCACACTAGGTAATTACGCAGGTGGAAATGAGTTGGTTAATAGATGCAAAACTGGCTTCTGCCAAGGGGAATAAAGGAAGTGGGGAGAAGTTTCAGTTTTTCATTAAAAAAAATACATTGAGGGCCGACAAGTGCCCAGTGGCGGGGAGTGAGTGCTGTGACGCAGGGATGGCCAGGCTGGGCCACCTAGGCCTGGGCCATCTGTGAGGGCTGCACACAGAGGAGCAGAAGGCTGTCAGGAGATGAGGCTGGGTAGGTTCCAATCTGCTTGTGTTAGTGTCCCCGGCACCCAACGCAGGCCCAGAAGAAGGTACATGCACTCCTGACCTTGAGGCATGAAGGAATGGATGGCAGGGGACTTCCCGTGAATGGAGTTGGGGCCGACCTCCTAAGGCCCAAGGTTACAGGACACCACCTCTGCCATGGGGCGGGAAACCAGTCCCTCCCAGGTAACCCTTCTTCACTCATTTCTGCCTCAGATCTGAGAGCTGTAAAGGGCTTTTGATCCTGCTGACTCTTTTGTCTGAAGGGTTTCAGGACTACAAAAACCTGGGCTAGCGTCTCAGGTGCGGACCATTAGCACGCGCTACAGCAGTACTACGAGAATGAAGTCCTCAGATGCAAAACAAAACGCTTTTTGAGAAAGCAAAGAGGGGAAAATTTAATGAGAGTGGTACTTGGCTTATCCGGAAACGTCACCTACCTGGACCCAGGGCACAAACGGAAGTGCAGTCATCCCAGATAGCACTGTCTCTAACTCATGCACCGGCAAGCCCTCGTTCATAGCCGTTTTCTCTTGTTTTGCACACAATTCTAATAACCGCGGTGTGTTTTGGCTTCCTAGTCATAGCGCTGTTGGTGTGGCTGTGGCCAGACAGTGATACCAACGAGGGAGCAGCAGAGAGCCTGTCAGTGAGGTCGGGAGCTGGAGAAATACACAGGCAGTTCCAAGATACTGAGATAGGGCACACTGGGGCCATTTAGTGTTGGAGCACAAAGCTCTCCACTCACCCCTGGTCTAGCCCAGCTATTGACCGTGCTTAGTGACAGCCTTGAATCGCCCAGGAAAGAGGTTCCTGACTACAGCAGGAGTTTGGGGGCCATAAAGTGCTGGGTTCAGTTCTCTACTATTTCGGGGCTCCAGGCAACTCTTCTATAGTAATGCCTTCATCTTAGGGTGTTGGGAGGATTAAATGAATTTACAGGGTGCATAGTAAATGCTCATTAAAAATGAGCCGCGATTAGCAGGGAGGTAGGTGCACGGTAGTCAGTTGCATGCCACAACGTGGACAAGCCTCGGAAACATGATGATGGGGGTAAGAAGTCAGGTGCGAAAGGGGACCCACTGTATGGTTCCAGTTACGGAAATCACAAAAAACGGACAAAACTCATCTGTGACATTAGAGGTCAGAACAGTGGTTATGGGAGGTAGCGACTCAAGGAGGCCTTGCCCTTTCTTTTGTAAAACAGAACAGATACAGAAATCCACATGAAAGAGAGGTGCAGCAGGTTAGCGATTATTGTAAAGCGCCCGAGAAGCTGTCCTGTTCAGTCTCCTTCCTGCCTCCAAGTGTTTTGTTTCTTGATCTGGGTGTGGGGGTGCTCGACTTATCAAAAGTCAGCACGCTATGCGCTTATGATAGGTTCACCTTTCAAAACGCCAATGAAAAGTTTTAAATGTCCGCTATGATTATTGTTGTTGTTATTGATATTATTGTATTAACCTCTTTCAGCCTTGAACTCTTCATCTGTGTAATGGGGATGATGGTCCCTTTCTTTACACAATTGCTATTAAGATGCGGTGTTCACGGCACATTCTTTCGCTGGTCCAGCCAACGAATATTTACTGAGCACCTACGGCCCTGGGCACTGTTCTAGGTGCTGGTGAGAAAGCAGACAGTCAAACAGACAAAAATCCTGGGCCTTACCTGCTGGGTAGGAGAGAGAGACATGTTAGGCGTTCACTTAAAAGGATCTATTAAATTCTGACAGTGCCCTCTGGTTTTAAAAACAAAATCCTGTTTGTTTGGTTTGGTTTTAATTTGGCTCCTTAAATAATTAGCTTCACTTGTTATGAAATCTTGTTTAGAACAGTGATACCAGCAAAGGCATATATATATATATAGACCAGCACACATATATATATATATATATATATATATATATATATGCCGCACTGGGAATTTCTGCCTTTTCTAGAATTTCCGAGTACAGTTAAATTGTGAATTAGAACAACCATCCTTCATGAGCTGCAGCGTTGGGGGCTGAGGGATAGATGTCCTGGCAAAGAAATGCCTTCTCCCTCCTGCTTTGAGGAGCTTAGATTTCCAGGCCCTGAACCCTGCAGGCAGGAAAGCGTTAAGAGAGAAATGTGCATTTCTACTGAACAAGAAAATCAACTTAGAAAAGAAATGTGTATTGGAAAATATCTATTTGCCTGCAAAATAATGTAAAAATAATGAGCTCCTATTCCCCTTTGATGTGCAGCGCACGCTTTTAAGGAGAGATTCTGCATTTCTGAGATACTGGGCCTGGCGTGTAATGAAGTGGTTGTTATGGCAACAACTTTCAAAAGCAAGTATTTTCTGAGAGATGTGCTCCACACAGCCAGCGTGAGAGAGGAAAACATGAAAACAGAGACAGGGAGATGAGCTCGACGGAAGGCATCAGATACGGAGAGAGAGCATCCACTCTGTGTCCGAGAAGGAGAGAAATGTGCCCTCCACCCCCACCCCAGCCTGGCTTTGCAGACTGCAGGGGAAGCCAGGCCCCTGCCCTGGAAGGGGTCTCTGTGAGGAATGGGGGGCAGGCCCAGAGAATATCAGGGCTCAGACCGTGTCTCTCAGTTGAGATGTAGCCTGAGACCAGGGGTTTCATCACCAATTCCTCGCCCAGGTCCCCTCCTTCAGGCTAGCCTCCCAGACTCGCCCTCTGCCTCTCCCATCCTTCCATCAGCTTCCTCCTGGCCCCCTGCTCAACAGCACCAAAGGTCCCCCATTCGTTCCAGAGCCCAGACTTCACACTAGCATTCAGGGTCTCCCACCCTCATGTGCCTGGGGGTCCTGCCTAGCTGGTACCTAGTGTGTGCAGACATGGCATCAAGCGCTGGCATTCATCAGATCTTCTCATCTTCACGACAAGTCCAAGGGCCTAGAGCAGTGCCTGGTACAGAGTGGCTGCTCAGTCTCTGTTTGTTGAGTGAATGGATAGTCCTTCTCCGGGGCTATTGCTATCGTCCCCATTCTGCAGATGAGGAAGTTGAAGCTTGGTGACCCTTAGTGACTTGCCCACGCCTGGAGGACAGTGAGCGGTGGAGCTCAGTGTCTCATCCCTCTGCACAGTGCCGCCTCTCAGTAACGCCCTCTTCCCCAGCCTCCTGTCTTTGTTCAGACTGTGTCTCTGGCTGGGGCACCCTCTCCTGTGTGTCCTATAAGGTTTGGCTCAAGGGCCACCTTGACCATGACATCACGAAAAAGCCACCTCTAAACTAGACCCCTGGATGTATCAGGGCCCAGGGACAGGGCCATTGCTACCTGCTGGTGAGTCTGGGCTGGGGCTGCCAGGAACAGAGTTACTTCTGGGGGACTGTGTCTTGTTTACCATTTTCTTTCCCACGCGGTGCCAGGCCCAGGGAAGGCACTAGGTGGCCTTTGGCTGAGTGAAAGAAACTTTGGAATCCAGAAAGTTCTGGAAAATCCTGCTGGGTCAGTCACTAGGCATCTGAGATCTTCTGGTGTGCCCTGGCCAAAGCCTCTTGTGATTGGGAGACTGCTCACATCCAGCCGAAACTCACTCGTGAAGCGACTATGACTGTGTGTGGCACACGTGTGGGTGAACACGTGTGTGCATGGCCTCCCTGGAGGGGGTTTGCTCTAAAAGGGAGTGTGGGGCTACATACGTGCTTATATGGCTGAGGTGAGGGAGATAAGTGTGTGCATGGCCTTGAGGGGATCTGCTCTCTAGAGGGGCGTGTGTCTC
>NW_006442491.1:27848160-27910432 GCF_000325575.1 Pteropus alecto
GCGCGTGTGTGTGACCTTGGTTGAGGGGGCTTGCTCCGTAAGGGAGCATGTGTTTAACTATGTGCATATGTGTGTGTGTCTCGGGCATAAGCGAGGATGTGTGTCAGTGCGTGCATGCACCTGGCCTTGATGTAGAGAGGGAGAGTGTGTGTGTGTGTGTGTGTGAGTGATATGAGCGTGGAGGAAGTGTACTGCAAGGTGAGGCTGTATAACTTTATGTGTAAGCGGTGTGCCTGGGGATGTGTGGGTGGATGTGTGGGGAGAGGGGCGTATGCATTTAGGGTTTGCCGCCTTTGCCAGGTAGAGGCAGAGGAAACCCACTGAGGATGGGCTGTGTTGTCAGTTTCAGGCTGTGTGAGAGCTGCTGGCAGCTGCTCCGTCTAACCCGTGATCACAGAGAGAAGACTGTGCCTTCGGACTGTCCTCTGGATCACAAAATGTAAGAGTCAGAGCTGGAAGCAGCTTTGGAAGGCACCTAGTGTTATCCCTATGTTACAGCCGATGAAAATAGGGAGGGGAAGTAACCTCCTGAGGTCACACAGTGAAGTTGGGATAAAGCTAGAACTTGGACTTGTATACTCTAACCCGTGATCACAGAGAGAAGACTGTGCCATCAGACTGTCCTCTGGATCACAAAATGTAAGAGTCAGAGCTGGAAGCAGCTTTGGAAGGCACCTAGTGTTATCCCTATGTTACAGCCGATGAAAATAGGGAGGGGAAGTAACCTCCTGAGGTCACACAGTGAAGTTGGGATAAAGCTAGAACTTGGACTTGTATCTGAGTCTGCGGGTTCCCTCATCCCTCCAATTTGCGGCCAGGTCCCCGAGGAGCAGGGAGAGGGTTAACCACAGAGTAATTAATATCAGGCACCAGAGTATTATACAATTTCATTCCCACTTTAATTAGGGGAACTTTTTTTTTTTTAAATAGAAGTCTTTGTTGTGTCAATTAGTTGATTGACTATCATTGGTTTCTGGGTTAGGGAAACTTGATCCGCGGTGAATGAATTTGTTTATCAGGGAAAAGGAGCCAGGGGATGGAAAAAGAAATTCAATTAAGTGTCAGGCTGCTGAGTGACAGGCTGCATTTGATAGGACTTTTAGCTTAATTGCTTGTATTTCATTAAGAGATTTATTTATCAAGAGAATTCTTCATTTTAAAATCTTGGGCAGTCTCTGAGTGGCTTCTGGCTATTTTTCTGCATTGATTGAGGATGCCTAGTGTGGACCTGAAGAATGTTCCGGGACCTCTGAGTCATTCTTGTCCCTACTAAGGTCCTCCCTTTTCCTGGCTACTGGGGCGACAGTCTCCTCATCCTTCCCATCCCAAAGTCATATCTAAAGTTTGGTGAGTGTCTGCATTTCCCTGGGGAGAAGAGTCCATATTTCTCTTTAGATTTTCAAAGTGATGTGAGTCCCACATAAAGTAACACGCAATAGACCGATCACCGTTTGGTCTTTGTTGTTGTTTGGCCCCACAAAAATAAGTTTAATTTCATGCACATTTGTAAAATTGTATATGAAGGCAGTGCTAGAAACTAAATATTACTCTGCACTTACAAAAGTGACTTTGAAAAATAAATATCCTTGAGAATAAAGTCATCCCTACAAGATTTAATTTTATTAGAGATGCTATGACTATCAGTTTTTTCAAGAAGGTCCTTTCAACGCCAATTCGAATGCATTCCGAATGGGTCTTGGTGTTCCAATGTAAACAAGTTGTATGTCATGTGGGCTATTTTACTCCAAAGGCTGCCTGATCCTTATGAGAATTGCCCTGTGTATAATCTATAATAGTCATAGGGGGCGATCACCTTGTTTTAGAAATGAAAAGACTGAGCATCAGAGAGAGCGAGAGGTTTTTTCAAGGATGCAGTGCCAGCCAGGGGCAGAACCGGGATGCTCACTTGTTCCTCCCGCTTCTTTTCCAAAGACCTGGCTCTATTTGGCCGTCTCTGGAGTTGCTTGGTTTAGGGCCTGCAGGGGGCAGTTTAGCTGGCAGGCCTTCTATTTCTTTTTTAACTTTATTATTCCTTTTTAAAAAATTATTTGTAATTGAGGTATAATTGGCATATTTGATCTCTTCTTTGTCTTTTGATCTATTAGGACAGGAGAGCAGAGTGGCTAAAACTGCCATCTCCACCCGTGTTTAAATCCTGAATCTACCATTTCTTATGTGATCTTGGGCAAGTGCCTCGACCCCACTGGTAAACTGGGGATAGTAAGATTATCTGTCTCAGTGGGTTGTCTGGAAGATTCTAAAGGATATTCCATGCATTGTACTTAGACTACCTGGTATGTAGTAAATGCTTAATAAATATCAGTTGTAATTATTATTGTACAAGCCAAGTCAGATTTCATTTGGGAAAAAAAGATTTCTAATTCTTAAAATAACTGAGGACCATTGTTCTGTACCATGTGAACTCTCCCCCGCCCCCAACACCGCATCCTTAAGAAGAAATAATTTACCCTAGAAGATGGGTGGATTCAGTCCTAGTCCATGATGAACGCTGGTGAAGCCCAGTTTCCCGCCTCTTCAGGCTTTGCTCTTTCTGGCACTCCCTGGTACTCGAGTGTTTTTATTTTTCCTCTCTGGGGTAAACGTTTATTCGTGACTTTCACTCCCTCCTCCTCTATTCTCCCTTCTTCCTCCCCTTATTTCTCTCCATCATTCCTCCCTCCCTCCCATCCGTCCCTCCTGGTCACGTGCAGGAGCTGGCTTCTACAGACTCATAAGCACCAGTTTTGCACATCTTTTCCCAACTCTGTATTCACTGAGGTCCCACTGGTGGCTTGAAACCAGCACTGGTGGGAGTGTGTACACTGTGAAAATTGGAGGCCAGTACAAGGAAAGGCTTTTTCTCGTGTGTTTCTTGGCTAGCTGTTTTCAGCACATCACCGCATCCTGGGACCCATGATCCACAGGATCCACCCCTTTTTCATTCATCCATCTCTTTCTATGTCCATACATCCATCCACCAAACCATCTCCCATTGAACCACCCATCCCACCAACATGTATCGAACACTTTTTGGGGATCGGGCCCTGTACAAGACCCACCGGGAGGGCGGAATTGGCCAGAGCCTGCTCCCTGCCCTTGAGGAATTGATAGTTTAGTGGAACAGATACCTTACATCTGTCTCAGACTCAAGGACTGTCCTAGATACCACCTCGTTGGATGATCATGGTTAGTATTGTTACCTCAGTGTAACAGTTGAGGCGATTAAGGCCCAGAGAGGTTAAGTGAATTGCCTGAGGTCACACAGCTGGCTGTACGTTCATTTGTTTGCCTGTATGACAAGGCATGATATTAGGCTTACCGAGGTGCTCAAATCCAGCCAGGATGTCAAGGTGAAAATAGATTTTCAAACCTGTCCTTCGGAAATAAGCTTTCTTAAAAAAAAAAAAAAAAAAGGAAGAAAGAGAAGGAAAGAATAGGGAAAGTTATTTTTCCATCTTGCTTAGATGGGGACAGTTTTGAATTTATTTTTTTCAGATTGAACAATCGTCCCTCAAATGGATAGTGATAGGTGATCTAAAAAATAATCTTTAAAAACGTCCCCGCGTTGGGCATTTCCTCCGGGTGACATAACTCACTGTGACAGAATGCATTTAAATTCACAGAAAAGAAATTGAAAGGAGCGCAGTGTGGAAGGTGTCTGCGTGGGCTCCCGGTTTCTTAACCCTCTCCTTTCGCCATCCTCCTCCCTGCCCTCCACTGCCCCTGGGCCTGCGGGCACGTCCAGCCTCTCCTCACTACCTTCGGCCACGTGTCTCCGCAGGCACCAAGCACTGAAAGCATTTCTTATGTGGATCATGGGTCCCAGGATGTGGCCAGAGTGGGGGTGGGGTGTAGATTTCCTGATGGGCCAAGAAAGAGGTACCTTTTGGACGGTGATGCTCTCTCTTCTCTCTGGATTCTTATCTGTTCCTATTGCATTTCTATTCCCTCTCTTGGCTAACATAGTAACGAGGAGGGAGCTTTGCCTTGGGAAGGCCAGCGGTAAGGCCAGATGGGGCTCAGGGAAAAGGGTCTGCTGTTCAATTCAGCCACAAGTCCTCCCTGGTTTGGTGGTGGCCTCCCTCCAAGAGACAGAGCTCCAGGCCGTGCTAGGGTTGCTGGCGAGAGTTTTGATGGACAGCGTGATGCTCAAGACCCTGGAGTTTCTTTTGCGCGGTATTTTCATTGTAACTCCTGAGGCATGTTCTGTTATCTGTAAGCTGATTTCTCTTTTCCTGTGTCCTGCCTGCCACTGTGGCTCTGGAGAAAGAAGGGGTCGGGTGCCACCTTGAGAAAGAGGAGGAGGATGTGATGGAGGGGTGCCTCAGGTAAGGTTTCCCAGAATCAGAGCCTGAGATGTGGACTCTCGTGAGTGTTCTATTGCGGGGTGCTCTCGGGAGAAGATGGGCGAGCACAGAGAGTAGGGGAAGGACCTGAAGCTAGAACTCAGCGTTAGCCTCATCCCACAGAGTTTGTCCTCACTTGAGACAAGAGGGCTGGGCATTTGCACCCCATGTCAGTCAGTCAAGGGCCACTGTCTATCACTGGTTGGGAGGGAAAGTAAACTCCTAGGCGAGGCAGATCCCGCCAAACGCAAGTCTCCAGGGGTAGGGGACAGTATTAGCTTATAGCAGTTAATGCTCACAGCACCTAGGGGCTGGGGACACTAGTCTGGCGAAGGGGATACAGCTTGGGAACCAACAGTAGATACTGCAGGGAAAGCCTCGACAAGATAGGAAAAGGGAAGGAGGAATGTTCTACTTCCCAGCCTGGTGGGGGAGAGATGGGAAATAGAGGAGCAGTAGAAACCATGAAGGCACCGGATGTCCGGACCTGCCTGCCTTGGCCTAGAGATAGGTCGGACGGGCACTGAGCCCTCCTTTAGGAGACCTCTGCGTGGCCTCCCGTTTGGGACACCAGGAGGAGATAGCTGTGTAGAAGGCTCCTGAAAAGTGAGGAGGACAGTGAGGTGAGAAAAGGCAGAGGCTGGGCTCCAGCCATGAGGGTTCAAAGAGCCCGTCACCAGGGCAACGGTGGTGAGCGGTCAGGATGTCCTAGAGCGAAAGGCTCCTGCCCTGGGATGCACAGGGGCCGTGTGGTGAAGCTGCACTGCTGGTAAGAGTTGAGGTGGGGTGTCAAGGTATTCAGAGATGACAGCGGCCCTGATGTCCGATGGAGAGTAGACCACAGACTTAGCAAATGCTACAGAATGTCTAGGATCAGGCCCTGTGGTAGAGACGGCCAGTATTTCACCTGCCAATTATCCATGCTCCTGGTCCAGGTTGTTGCTAGCAGGTGGTTGCCCAGATTGGAACTACACTTCCCAGTTAACCTTGCATCTATGCCTGGCCAAGTGACAAGTGTAACGGAATGTGAGTGAAAGTGGTGAGTGTCAATTCTGGATGGTAGCTTTTAAAAAGTGGGTGGGATTTCTCACTTTCTATTATTCCAGTGGATAGAAGCCAACTCTATGGTCTGAGAGACTGGCCGAGCCAAAGATGGAATTATCACATGGAAGACCAGGAACAGACCAGCAATCGCCTCATTGGATGGTTATATAAGCAATGAGGAAAAAGTCTACTTTAAGCCACTAGAATTTGGGAGTTTGTCACAGAAGCAAGTGTTGCCCTGACTATGACAGGCCTGACCAGTCATCTCCAGAACACACGCACAATGCCCGTGAAGGCACTAGCACAAGGCACTAGCACAAGGCACTAACTAGCACAAGGCACTAGCACAAGGCACCAGCTCTGCACCTACTTCCACTCTCGCTCCCCACTTCCTGGTAGCAAAGTTCACATCAAGTCCCCTTTCAACATCCAGGTGCCATCTTGGAGAGGAGGAGGCGGGGGATGAGATCTGAAAGACTCACTCATAAAAGAGGGACTGAGTGAGAGCTTAGGTATTAAATATTTGCTGTCAGAGTGTGCTCCCTGGACCAGGAGCATCAGAATCACATAGAACTTGCTACACATGCACGTTCTCAGGCCCCAGCTCAGGCCTCCTGAATCAGAATTTGCATCTTAAAAAGACCCCAAGGTGATTTGTGTGAGAAAGTGTGAAAAAGGTATTATGTCATCAAATGTGCCCCTTGTCTGGTCAGATGGCCGAAGAGCAGAAGAGCTCATTCATTCATTTATTCTATTTATGATTTCATTTGTTCTTTTAATTCATCGTTGTTTATTGAACATCTGTTGTTTTCCTGGTGACATCCTGGAGAAGCAAGGTCCCTATCCTCATAGAGCTTGCTATCTATTGGGAGGTGGGTACAGACATTAAACATAAAATTATACAAATAATTACAATTGTGGTAAGTGGTACAAAGAAAAAGTACAGGTGACAAAGAGTAAAACAGAGAACCTGACTTGCTCTGGGGACTCAGAGAAGGTTTCTTGGAGGAAGCAACGTTTAAAGCGAGACAGGAAGGAAGAAGGGAAGTCAGCCAAGGGAAGAATGGGGGACTGCTGTGTTCCAAGCAGAGAAGAAACAACATAGACGAAGGCCCTGAGACAGGAAGAAGCTTGGAAATATTAAATTAAAAAAAGAGAGAAAAAGCAACCCGTCTTTGCTCTGAACTCGAGAAAGGTAAGTAAGAGAGAGCCAGGTAAGGTGGGATGGAGAGGCGGAGGCAGGGGTAAGACCCTGCAGGCCCTGGTAGGCCACGAGGATCTCGAACTTTATCTTAAGAGCACAAGGGCGTCCTTGGAAAGGATGTTTAGTGTAACCGGTAAGAGCATGGTCTCAGGAGCCACATGGCCCGAAGGTAAATCCTGGCTCGGCCATTGCTTGGCTGTGAGATTTTAGGCAAGTTACCTAACCTTCCAGCACCCTAATTTTCTCATCTGCAGAAGGAGAACAACAGAGTGCCTATTTCATATCGTAGGGTGGTTTTTAGGATTAAATGAGTTGATATATGTAAAGGGCTTATACCACGGAACAGCGCATGAGACTTGGCAATTACCGTTGAAGGGTTTTAATCAGGAGAGTAATGTGATAAGATTTGTGCTTCGAAAAGCCACTCTCGCTCCTGCACAAAGGGAAACTAGACGGCGGAGGGAAAAAACGAAAGCGGAGAGCTGCTGACGGTGTAGAGCGCGGTGGAAGCAGTGGAGATGGAAAGAGGGTGGATGAATCTAGGACTTGGTGATTCGTGGGATGTGGGTGCTGGGGGTCGGAGGGAGCGAGACGAGGAATCGCAGATGACTGCTTTGAGCATCTTGGTGGATGGAAGTGCCAGGTTTTCAGTGGACGTTGAAGAGTTAAATTTTGGACATGTCGGATCTGAGATGCCTATGAGACATTCAGATGGAGACATTGAACAGGCTGATGGAATGCAGGAGCTGTAGATAGGTATTTGGGATCTATTAGCATACCAATGCCAATCGAAACCATGAAACTACTCAGAAAGAGTATATAGAGTTCAAAGAGTTGGGAGTCATGTAGGCTTGGGTTTGAATCTCCACCGCATGCCAGCTGTATGTTTTTGGGAGAGTTATTTAGTTTCTCTGAGACTCAGTCTCTGATCTGAAAAATGAGGATGGTTATACCTACCCCGAAGGGTTGTTGTGGTATGTAAATGAAATGTATATAAGACTCTTGGCACTCAGCTCAGTCAATATTAATCACTTTTCTCTCTCAATCTCCCCTTCCTCACTCATCACATGCATTTTTTTTTCTACCTTAGTTTCTAAAACACCCTGTACTCAGAGTGCACTGCGGCCTGCCTGCACCTGTTACGCAGATGCTACACTCAAAGCAGGCGATGTCCAGATGGGAGAACAGTAACATGGAGAGTGAATCCTATTGTGAAATGAACACTGGCCTCCGAGTCAGCGGGACCCTGATTCAAATCTTGTCTCTGCCTCTCACTTGCTTGAGACCTCAGGGAAGTCCTCCCTGCACCTTCCAGAGCCTCAGGCATATCATCTGCAAGGGGAAGAGTTAGGTGATTCCACTCTGTCTGAGTTCACTGGGGCTGCTATAACAAAGCACCCTGAACTGGGTGGCTTAAACAACAGATATTTTGCACTCACAGTTCTGGAGGCTGGTGGTCTGACGTTAAGGTGTCAGCAGAGCTATGTCCCTCTGAGACTCTGCATAGAATCTCTCCTTGCCTATTCTTAGCTTTCGGTGTTGGCTGGCAATTGTTGGTGTTCCTTGTCTTACTTTGCATCGCCCCAATTTCTGCCTCTGTCATCACAATGGCCTTCTCCTCTTGTGTGTGTCTCTGGGTCTCTTGTCCTCCGCTTACAAGGACACAGTAACATTGCATTAAGAACCAGCCACCCTACTCCGGTGTGACCTCATCTTAACTAACTACATCTGCAAGGACCCTGTTTCCAAATCAGGCCACATTCTCAGTTACTGGGGTGAGGAATTCAGCCTTTTTCGGGTGGTGGGGAGAACACAATTCAACTCGTAACATATTCCTAAATTTCTTTCCTTCCAAATTTGTAGAGAGCAAAGGAGGAAAAATGTCCCCAGAGGAAAGAGCTAGGCAATGTTAATTATATTTTTACTTATTGTTAGAAAACAGTTTTCTGACTGCTAAAAATATATGTGCTCTCGGTTAATTATGATCTCCTGGTGAAAGGCAATCTGCAGGCAAAACAAACCTCTTATTGAGAAAACGAACAGAGAGGTAAGGGCTGGATGCTGCTACACCCGGAAAGAAGTTTGTGCTGAATTGGAAAATTCAGACTCTTTCTCCCCTCTATTCTCTGGGGCACCCTCTTTAGGGTGGGGGCAGGGCCAGGTGGTGGGGAATTTTGTCTTTTTCTCTGCTCCCGTTTCACGGGACCACTGGACACTGTTTGCCTTCTCCTGGAATAGACAGCAGTACACATTTGCCCCTCCTGCTCCAGGGATAAGCCAGTTCCGATTGTGACAGACTCTGATGGCCTCACCAAACCATAGAGTATCCTGCTGGCCTGCTCCGTTGAAAAACCATGCCTGTTGAGCCTGGAGAATATTAAGGGCCTGGGTCCTAGTGGTCTCATTGGGCCTCAAACACTCGTGGGCCAATTGTACTCTTTAATATTTACCCAAGTGAGTTAAAAACTTATGTCCATATGAAAACCTGCACGCAAATGTTTACAGCAGCTTTGTTTGTAATTGCCATAACTTGGAAGCAACCAAGATGCTCTTTAATAGGTGAGTAGATAAACAACCTGTGGGACATCTAGACAGTGGAACATTACTTGGTGACAAAAAAAAAAAAAAAAGATTAAGCCAGAAAAAGACATGGGAAAACCTTAAAAGCACACTGCTAAATAAAGAGGCCAGACTGAAAAGGCTACATGTCGTGTGATTCCAGCTGCATGACATTCTGGAAAAGGCAAAACTATACAGACAGTTAAAGGATCTGCGGTTGCCAGGGGTTTGGAAGGAAGGAAGAAGAGATGAATAGATAGAGCACAGAGCATTTTTAGGACAGTAAAACCATGTCATATGATACTGGAATAGCAGATACATGACACTGTGCATTTGTCAGTGCAAATCTAAAACTGCTCCAAAAATTAAAGTCTACTAATTAAAAAAACAACCAACAAACCTTGCGTGCCTGTCACTTTAGGGAAGCTCTTGGGGCAAAGGGGACTCTTGCAATCTCCCTCATGAAGCAGAGGCATCAGTGCCTGATGCAGCTCTTCACGTCCAGGTGGCCTATTTCAACCAGTGACCACACAATCTAACATGCCACCAGCTCTGAATGGCACTCAAGGCAATGTAAGTTTCCACAGCTGGTCCAGACAACTGTGCAGGTGACCTTGACTCTTGGCGGGTCTGGTGGCACATCAAGATGCTGTTTGCAGCTGGAGGAAAACCTTGAGCTTCCCAGCGAACACTGCTGGGCTGGGACAGAACCAGGGTGAAGCCAACAGGGCATTTGCCTCGGGCACAAAATTTAAGGAGATGCCAAAAAAAAAAGCTTTCAGTAATCAAGATAGATAATATTTTAATTTCATTTTTTTTTGAAAAAATGGAAATTAATGCAAAAACATTCATCATCAAAATAGCAAAACTTTTAAGTAAAAAGTGACCCTGCACTTATATGACTTGGCCTCACTCACCCCACCCTAATCTTGGTCTGGTCACATCTTGTATTTATTTGATATTTTTATTCATCACAATTTTTTTGGTATTAATTTTTATTTAAAAAAATCATTTCAAACAAAATATTTTAAAATCTTGATTACTGAGATTTTGGAGCACGGTGCCCAAGAAGAGTACCTCACTGGCTTCGCTGTATCCTGGCCAAGCCTCTACACCTCTCAAATATCAGGTTAATGTATTCACTCAATAAATATTTATTATCTGCTACATGCTATTCACCAGTGGACAAGATAACTAACCTTATGAGTGTTGATCTCCCTCGTTCCTGGGCTGGCCCCATTGCTCAAGGGGCTCATGGCCAGGTGGCCATAGTGGCATGCATGCACCCAACACCCAGACTTCCTGGGACGCCCCCATTGCTCAGTGTCCAATGCCCGAGCAGCAGGCGTCTACTTCGAGTCCTCAGTGAGGTGCCATACCACGTTGAGGGCAGCTAGTGGCTGGTTGGTTCATTGGCCCTCATCTGCTGTGGAGCTGGAGCAGTTTGTTCTTTCCAGAAAAGACACTTCTTCTGGATTCCCACTCCTGTCAGGTCCTGCCAGCATCACCATGGACATTGATAAATGCGTCTTTAATAGCTACGGATTCCCTCTGGCCACAGCAAGAGCACTGAGGGGATGAGCGGTGAAGTGCTCATGGGATTTATTTTTACCATGTAGATGCAGAAGTAGCCAGCCTGGCGGAAGGGGAAGTGGCCCATTGAGGACTCACCTTTGCCTCCTTTAAGGCTGGGCTGCTGTTCTGCAGGACGTAGTAGATGATCTGAAGCAGCAGCTGGTATCTAATGTTTTGTCGTCCGTGGCCAGAGCACACAGCTCTTCCCCCTTCACTCTGGATTACCTTTTGTCAGACACCCTTGCTGAGACCCTTGCTTGCCCAAGTCCTATTTCTCTGCCCGGCACTCCAGCCTCCAACCTGGGGCCCTGTGTTGGCATCTATTTTTAACCATCTTCTCCCTCTGGCAGTCAGGCTTAGCCCTTAGACTTTGGAAAGCAGCCTGGATTCTAGCCCTAAACTGGAGGACTGCAGAACCAGGGTATTTTGCTAACCTCATGGTGCTTATGCTCTCCAACTAGAGACCTGACATCTAGATCCTCTATGGTCTCACAGTTTGCCCTGAGACCAGGGTCTCTATGTACAGGAGTATAGGTTGTGCGCTGCACGAGCATATAGGCCACCGCTCAAATGGAAGAAATTGTGAATGGTGCCCTTGGAATTGTGTAATTCAGCGGCTTTGCCTTAGCAGTTAAGCATGAGATGACAACGCTCTTAGGGAACTCGTACCCATGTCATTAAGGAAAAGGACATGGCAAGCTGACTCTGGTGCCCAAGATCAAAGTGTGGTCATGACAACAGTAAAAATAACACTTATTTAATGTGTTGAAACATCAGCGTAAGCCTTCTACATGTAGTATCTCAGTTAATCCCCATGACAACCCTGTTAGGTGATATTACTATTATCCTCATTTTACAGATGAGGAAACTGTGACCCAGTAAGGTCGGGTAATTTGCCAGGGACACACAGATGAAAAGTGATAGAGCCAGGATTTGAACCTCGGCAGTTTAATTCCTCGGCCTCTAGCTCTTAAACATGATCCAACACTGGCGTATCCTGACTTCTTCATTTCAAGATTGTGTACTGGATCAGCCTTAAACATAGTACAGAGGAAAGAGATTTAAAACTAGGCAAATGTGGGTCAAAGTTACACTGTACCAATGTGTCTGTGGTCCCATCCCATAATCTCTCTGAGCATCCATTATCTGTTCAAATGAGCCTTTGATAGCTAACAGGTATCACACTTGATGTCAAGCCCTGCTAGGACTTCAACCACATGACCTCATTCAGTCCTCACACAGGTCTTCCTGGGGCCCTCTCTGCCTGGGACCATGGTCTGGAGTGGCATCTAGACAACGTGTGTAGAAGGACTTTTGAAATGGCATCTTTTCATGCACACGTACTTGTCAAGAGCAATAATTGCTAAATCTCACGAGCCTCCACTTGCGAGAGGTGCTCTGCTAAGAGCTTCACCTGCGGTATCTCCATTAATCCTGCAAGGTAGGCTCTTACATCCTTTTACAGATGAGGACGCTAAGGTTCAAAGATGAGAGATAACTTTTTCTGGGTCAGAAAGCTAAGAGGTAGTAGAGCTGGTTTTTCCACTGAGACAGGCTGACCGCAGAGCCCATGATCTCCACTGCGAGTCTCAACGGCCTCTCGGGTGGCCCTTCCTCATGGGGCCCTGCCCACCACCTACCTTCAGTTGGAACAGGAAGTAGGATGGGGGTGTGGTAGAGAGATTCAAGGGAAAGAAGCAGCTCATAATCATGCAGCTTGGAGCATCTGTGTGATTGGTCCAGTGTCTCTCAAGGGTGATTTTGTTGTACCTCATGATCCAGAAAATGAGGAGCATGATGGGTGCCAGAGAAGCCAAATCTGCCTCCTGTTGAAACAAGAACTTGGATGCCAGGAGAAGGCCCTTGAAGGCTGAGTTTTCTCCTTTGCTGTTGCCAAGGGCTCCTTTCTGATTTCATCTTCATTTAGGGCCATTGAGCGAGAAGAATGAAGTTATAAAAAGACTTGCTTCCAAGGCCTGTCATTAAGGCACTTCTTTGTTTGCTGGCTCTCCTGCTGGGTTTTTAATAGCAGGCTTCGTGGCATTCGGGGACTTGTACCCGAGCTCTGAGGGAGGCCTCCAGCACCCACATGACTTCCAATGCTCTGGATGACCCTCTCACACACCTTGCAGGTGGGCAGACTAAGATCTGGGTTTGACAGGATTTTGAATAAAGAGGAGAGTCGACTGCCCACTTGGGGCATGTGGACAGGCCCATCGGTCAGGGTTGTTGGTCACACCCAAGGGGATTTCTCTTAACTTGGGAAGATGTCTGAATGATGAGGAGTCAATCACTACCCAGGGCTGAGGCTTTACCTTCAGTCCTGACTTGGATTCTAGGAGGCATTAGAGCTGCAGGGGTGAGGAGCATTGCTTGTGAGGAGCTTTGTGGGGTGAGGGGCCCCATGGGGTGAGTTCTGGTTTAAGAATCGGCTGCCTGGGCTTTGGTTTTGCTTTGTACCTACTCGCCATGTGACCTCGGAGAGTCAATCTTTCTTTCTATTTTTTTTTTTGAATCACTTTTTCTGTGTCTTGGTTTCCACATCTGTTATGGGGACAGTGAGATCAACTCTCAGAGTCTGTAGCACTTGCTAGTGTGGTTAGTATTTTCCTGCCCAGCTCTCCACCCCACTCCCCACTCCCCGCCTCCATTCTGGTTCTCCACGTGGTGCTCAGGGGCTTCCAACCTCAGCTTTGCTAGTGCCCAGAGCAGGTGCTGATAGTGTAAACCAAATTCACAAATTAGTGAAGAAATGAATGCTGGTAAACTGAGTGCCTGGGTGGAAGTAGGAAGCTCAAAAGAGACATGTGTGGACTTCGTACAGAAGCATGAGTCCCTGGGGAGATCAGGTATTCCATCTGCCTTATAGTTTTCATATTTCAATGATTTATTTAGTGTGATGAGTGATCCTTGGCCCTGACAAAATGTAGACCTCAGGAGACACAGCCATATAACATTATCCACTTATATGACAAAGTGAAAATTCTCTTTTGTCCAGGCAATTAGAATTTATTCCGAGCATTTATTCTAAATATGTGTTCTGATTGATTAGTGCAGCAGTTGTCAATAAGGGATAACCTCTTATACTAACTAGATCACTAAGACTCTAAGAGGTACATGGGATGCAGGAAGGGCTGGATCAAGGGGACATCCCGAGAGAGCTGCGTTGTTGACTCTATACATCTTCAGAAATTCACTTTCTAAGCTTCTCTAAGGCACCAGGAAAGCATTTTCTCTATATAGTATCAGCACAGACTCACTGAGGTAGAATCTTATCCTTTTGGCACTGGCATTCTGTAATGTTGGGTTTTAGGACTCCGTAGCCTCACTTAGGTTTAGATGAGAAAAGTAGCCAGATCCCACATGGTCTTATAGACTCTTACATGGACTTTGCTTTTCTCTGAGAAGGGAGCCAATGAGAGTTTTGAGTGAGGAGTGATTTGATGTGACTCAAACTACAAAGGGATTCTTCTGGCATATTGAGGCTAATCTGGAAGAGGATAAAGCAAAGGCAGGGTGAGCAAAGAGGCTATTACGATAGTCCAGGTGTGGCGTGATGGTGGCTCGGACCAAGGTGTTGGGAACGGAGTTGCTGACAACGGGTCAGAGTCTCAAACTATTTCAAAGCTTACTGCCCCCAGGATTTGCTGTCCATAAAAGAAATATGTCAGGGATAACATCAAGGTTTTGGGTCTGAGCAGCAGGAAGAGGAGAGTTACCTTTTCCTGTGATGGCGGTGACAGCAGGAGGAACGGTTTTGGGGCACAGAGGGGCAGTAGGAATTGAGAGCATGGCTTTGGGCGTGATATGTTTGAGGCACTGGTTTGATACCTCAGTGGAGATGTTGGGCGGCAGGTGGTTGGATATCTAACTGGAATTCACAGGCAAGTTCTGGGCTGGATGTAGAAATGTGAAACTCTTATGTGTTCATGAACCTTTTTAAGGCTTTTGAAAATGATGGTCAAATTCCTTCACAGAAAGGTTTATAAATGAATGCTCTCTCTAGAGAATGTGGAAATTCCCAAATGCTGGGAATTAACTTAAAAAAAGCCATGCCGATTTGATAGGTGAAAGATGGTGTTTCAGTGTTTTAATTCATGTAATACAGATTTCCAGTGAGATTAACTTCCTAATGTCTTTTGACCATTTCTATGTCACCTCCTGTGAATTGCATGATCATGTCTTCTAGTCCATTTAAAATATGAGGGTGACACATTGTCCTTTTCGTATTGATTTAGCAGAAATTTCAGATATTATCTTCTTTGTTATGTGACAAATATCTTTCCTGAATTTTGTTCATTTTACTTCTTGAGATATAGAAGGTTGGCATATTAATGCAGTCAAGTATGTTAGTCTTTCCCTTTTTGCATTCTTCCTTATGCTTGGGCAGCCATTTCTCCTAATATCAGAAAAACATTAATCTGTATTTTATTCTATTTTTTATAGTTTAATTAAAATAATAACTCTCTGATTCATCTGAAATTTATTTTCCTGTCCGGTGCGAAGCCCTGAGTTTTTTCCTGCCCCCAAATTGTTAATGAATTGTTCCTGCATCATTTATTGAGCATTCTACAACATTTCCCATTAATTTAAATGCCCCTTTAATCGATACTACATTTTTTCATAGATGGGGGCCCATTTTCAGGCTTTTAATTTTTTTCATAGCTGTGTCTATTCTTCTACACAGTTTTAATTATTATAATTTTAAAATCCACTTAATATCTAGTACGTACATCCATTATTTATTTATTTGTATTTTCAAAATTTTCTTTATCATTCAACCTCTTTTATTTTCCTAGATAAACTTTAGAAAAACATTTTTAAGTTCCAGAAAAGTTTCCAGCCAAGTTTTAATTGCAATGCCGTTAAGCTTCCATAGTACTGTGAGCAGAATCAATAGATTTGTAATATTGTTTTCCACCCTCGACACGGTGAGCTCTCTAACCATGCAGGTCTCTTCTTTCATTTTCTTGACAGTTTTCTTTTCATTTTCTTGACAGCTTCTTCAAATTCTAATGCAAATATCTTAATGATTTTATCCCTAGGTAGAAATGTCTACCTATCATCTATCTCTATCTATCATCTATCATCCATCTGTCTGTCTGTCTGTCTATCTATCTATCTATCTATCTATCTATCTATCTATCTATCTATCTATCTATCTGTCATCTATCATCTATCTGTCAATCTATTATCTATCATCTGTCTGTCCATCCATCCGCCCATCCGTCCGTGCATCCATCCATCATCTATCTATCAATCATCTGTCTACCTATGAAGTGATTTTTGTTCCCCAGGGGACATTTGGCAATATCTGGAAATATTTTGTTGTCACAGCTGGGCAACAACTACTGCTATCGAGTGGGTAGAGGCTAGTGATGCTGCTAAACATCCTGCAATGCTCAGAACAAAGGATTATTTGGCTCCAAATGTAAGTAGTGCTGAGGTTGAGAAACCTTGGTCTCTCAATTATGAATGCGATCTTCTCCCCATGAGGTCATCCTACTGGCATAGCTGTGCTTTGACTGGTAACAGAGGCAAATCTGTTAGTGTCGTCAGGGGTACCCTGTCCTCCTGGTGTCTGCTCTACGCCCTGGGCCAACGTCTGGGACAAGCAGCTTCCCATGAGAGGCTGCACCCCTGAATGGCATGGCGGCTAAGAACACTGAGATATTCAGTCCTCAGCTGTGGCTTAGCCTGCTGCAAGTCTGTTGAAGACACTTGGTGTCCTAAAGGAGGCCAGTCTTCTGGAGGGAGACCAAAGAAGGCCTAAAGGAATCCCACGATTCCATTTGAATAAACTTTAAGAACAGGCAAAAGTCACCTCAGGTGACAGAAATCAGAGAAGTGCTTGCTTGGGGTGGGGGCTGGAGGATTGACTGGTAGGGCTTCAAGGGAACTTTCTGGGGATTGTTTCTGGCATGCTGGGTTTGGTTGTCAGATGGAGAGTATTTTCCCCAGGAATTTTATTCCTTAAATAAAAGGCTCAACCGTAGCTGAAGCCTTTTTGTATTTCTCCTCAATCCCACTCCCTTTTCTCTCTCCCCAGAGGCAACCAATGTCCTGAAGTTTGTATCTTTCACACCCATACGTTTTTCAAATCTTTTCAAACAGTGTATGCAGTTGAGTGTGTTTTTAAACACTGCATTTAAAGTACCACGCTGTGTATCATTCTGTATTTTCTTTCTCACTTAATATTTTTGAACCTACTAAATTTATTTTAACTGCTATATAGTATTCTGTTTAGTATGCACACAGTTCTATTCACCCAGTCTCTTCTTGTTGGACGCTTAGGTGGTTTCCAATTGTTCTTTATGACAATGCTTCAGTGAACATCCTCACACGTGCCTGCATATTTATTCTGTAACCAGTCAGAATATTGTTGTTCAGTTGGTCCTCTTGGGTTCTCTAGAAAGACAATATTATCATGGACTAAAAATAATGCTATTGTCTTTTTCTCTCCAATAGTTATGATTCATATCTATTTCTGGTCCTTTTACTTAGAAATTGCTTAGAAATTTCAGGACAATAGTGAATAGCAGTAGGAATGGAGGTCGTCCTCGTTTTGTTCTTGACATTAATAAGATGGCTTCTTAAGTTTCACCGTTAGAGATGATTTGGGCTATTGGTTTGAGAGAAATATTATTTATCATGTTAAAGTATTATCTTTTCATATCTGAGTTTTTTAGAAATTAAGATCATGCATAAATAAAATTTTATAGACTAATTATAATATTTTTATGATATACTTTTTATTATTTGAATTATTGTGGTAATGGACTTCTAAATTCGAAATAGCCTTATAGTTATTTTGATGTGTTATTCTTCTAATTTATTGAAAATTTACCTTTGCCTATGTTTTGTTTAGCATTTTTTGCATTTGCAACCTATTAAGTGTGATTAGCTTGTTATTTTTCTTGGCTATCTTTTAAATTATAGTTCCAAGGTTTTATCTTTCCTGACAGTACATTATCGAGGTATAATTTATATATGATAAAATGCACAAATCTTAAGTGTACAACTTGATGAATTTTAACAAACAAACACACCCCGGAGGCCATCACCCAGATCAAGATATAGATCACTCTCATGGCCCAAGAAAGTTTCTTTTGCCTCTTTCCAGTCTGTCCTCCCCACCAACCCCCAGCAACAACTTTTCTAATTTTTACTACCAGATGTTAGATTTGTCTGTCCTTGAACTTCATATAAATGGGATCATATAGTTTATACTCCTCCGTGTCTGACTTCTTTCAGTCATCATAATGTTTTTGAGATTCACCCAAAACATTATTTCAATAACTTAGCTAGCCTTGTAAAATGAACTGATAAGGTTTACAACTTTTTTCATGCCCCGAAGGGGTTTATGTTACATGGAAATTATTTGTTCCATGAAAGGCTGAAGTAGTGTACCTGTGAAATCATCTGAGGCTGGCAGCCATTTTTGGAGGCGATACTTGGACAATTTACTTTTGAATTTTCTTTTATTATTGGTCTATTCAGGTAGTCTATTTTTTTTTCTTGAAGCAATTCTGGTTTTCTCAGAAAATCAATTTCACTGAGGTTTTGCAAATATCTTATGATTATGCATAGAGTCCTATTACAGTTTTAAAAGCAATAGTTTCCTTTTTTGCATTTATAACATTTTTGCGTTTTCGAATGGTGGGGATAAGGCTATTTCATGAACCAACTCTAAAATTTATCTATTAATTCTACTATTTTTCTATCTGCTGATCAATAAGGTTCGCTTTTACTATATTTTCCAGATTTCTTTTCATAGTTATTTTGTTCTTTTATAAAAACCGAATTATTTAAATGAATATTTATTTTACCTTTTTTCATTCTTTTCTGATTAACTATGAAGGCATTTAAGGTTATGAATCTGCCTCTGAATCAGCTTTGCCTCATCCCATAAGACTTCCTATGTGATTTTTTTTTTCATTGATTTTAAACAGCCTGTTTGCAGTTTTGATTTTTTCTCTTTAGCCCAAATGTTATCCAGGAGAGCACTTAAAAATATCTAAGGGATTGGGTTTTTGGTTGTGTGACAGGGAAGACGTATTAATTATTTTTAATTCCTCACTACCTTCTAGAGAGATGATTCCTGTTTCTTGTTGGTACTTTGCCTGATATACAGATAAGAAAGATATCAAAGATAAAAAAATTAGAGAAACAGACTAAGAGATCCAACATCCATATATTAGGAGTTCTAGAATGAGAAAACACAGACAATGAAAGGGATGACATCATCGAAAAAATAATTCAAGAAAAATTGCTAGAATTAAAAGATGTAGAATTGTGGATTTATAGGATGCCTCAAATGTTAAAAAAAAATAGACCCATACATTTAGAAGATATTTATATATAATTATGGGTGATATGTCTGAAGTTTCTGGTTGACTTAGAACATAATTGATGTTGTAGTTGGAGAAGACAAATGAATTTGTAATTTGCATGTGACCAGACTGTATACAAAAGAACCTCTGGCTGCCTCTAATCACATAATAGATTGGTATTATGTCAAGGAAATAGATTTTTCTATTATGAAAAAACATCATGTAGAAATATAACATTCTAACTTTTAAAGTATTTTATATTTAGGTGAGGAGAAAAACCTGCCACTTACAAAAGAAGGGGAGGTACAAGCAAACAAATAACCTAGTTTTGTTTTCAGTTATACAATTTACAAAACACTGTCCCCTATGTGTGATAAAACATTTCAGTTAATCCTAACAGCATTGTAAGCGAGGCATTATGACTCCATCTGATAGACAAGAATGAGGCTCAGAGAGGTTAAATGAACTGTTCACATTCATAGAGTTTGCAGGTGGCAGAGCTGGGACTTAAATAGAGGTCTTTGGTTCTCCTGGCATGTCCCTTATGGTTACCTCAAGGTCACGAGATGGTTGAAGATGAGAGAAGAAGAAAGCTTAAAAAGTAAAGAACGAAAAAGGACATGGGCACACTGAGTCTGCCCTGCCTTTCATGACATTTCTCTGAGGCCCACCCAGCAATTTCTCCTGATACATCATTTGCCAGACAATGCTATGAACAGTGCTGAGGAAGCTGGGAAATGTAGCATTTTAATTGGGTACATTGCTCCTCTGATGAAACCAAAGTTGTTAGCGAAAGAGGTTTGTGGAAGCCAGGAGCAGAAGCAGCCAACATGTCCCTTCATTTGGCTACCTAAAAACTGTTTACATGAATGAGTGAGGTTTTCTTTTTTCTTTTTCCTTGGCTTTGGATGATGTGAATTATTTTCATGGAATGGAATCAAGTTTTCAGTATGGTGCATGCATTTAATATTTAAATACTACAAGTTGGCTGGCTTTTCTTTCCTCATGACAAGATTATTGTGATGGTCCCAAATCCGTTTAAAATTTAATCTAAGTCATTCTGCCAATAAAGAAAGCATTTAGTGTTTTAAACACCCTGAAAGTGGTTGCCCTTAGTTTTCTAGGCTTTTCTTTCAGTGCTTTTTCCCCTAGGACCATTTCCTCCATCCCTTCCCCACCTTTTCCATTCTCCATCTCTACCAATTCAACTGCTGTCACTTCTTGCTGAAATTTCAACTCAGAGATTCCAATGAGAACCTCTAGTTCAACCAACTCATGTTCTAGATGGGGAAACTGAGGCCCAGGGACTCAGGGACATCTCTGACAAGGATTAAAGTCCCCTGGCTCTGCTCGGTCTCCTTGAAGGAAGGTCAGTGATCCGTATTTCCAGCAGAGAATACAGAGAGTGAAGGCTCTAAAGTGAAAAAGAGATTGGGGGCATTTGAGAAAATGGAAGGGAGGCTGGTGTGGCTGGAGCACAGGGAGCGAGGAAGGAGGTAAGTGGCTAGAGCCAAAGTTATAAGGGTCAGCAAAGACCACAGGAAGCCAAGTAACGTAGGTTATGGTAAGATACGGGATTTATAAGCTAGCGAAGGGCTATCAGCAAGGGAGTGGTGTGGTTTAGCTTAAAATCTCAAAAGATACTTGAGGAGTTACTACCGTTGTCCAGGTGACAGAGGCAGTTGGATTGGAGAACGAAGCAGATGGATATACAAGGTAATACTGTCAAGGTTTGGTGACAGGTTTATGTATTGGGGTATGAGAGAGGGAGGAGGCAGGGATGAGTCCTAGGGCTCTGCCTGTGCAAATAGGTAGATGGAAGAGCCCCATGGAGCTAGGGAGCACTGGAGGAGGAACAGATCTGAGTTAAAAATACAAAGCTCACTTTTGCACGGAGGTTTCTGCAATACAGTCTCATAGAGATGTGAGCAAGGTAGCTGGATGTATATATTGTGAGCCATACTTTTTGATTATATTTCTAATTGGCTATTGTTAGTATATAATTTTGTATTAGGCCATTTTTTGGACCTCTCTTATTCGTTTGAATAGATTTTCTATGATTTTTTTTTGTTTTCTGATACGTAATTATATTGTCTGTAAATTATGATAAATTTGTTTCTTCCTTCCCAACAGTTTTATCTCTTTTTTTTCTTGTCCTATCACAATGGCTATAACAGAGGTCCTTTTACAGTTACTTTTAATGGTAAAAATAATGTTGATATTTGAACAGCCAAGAGGAAGATGATTTTGAGACAGAGGAAAGGCGAGGCAGAGTAGACAGCTAAGAAATTATGGCAGTAGTTTAGGTGTGGTGTGATGATGGCTTTGAGTACAGTGATAACTGAAGACATAGAATAGGATAAAAATCTCAACCCTCTTCCCCCCACACTCACAAAGAATCGTCTAGTCATAAAAGACGACCACAAAGCTCCAAGTACAAGCAAGGTAATCAGAGTGACAGGAAACCAAGAACATCTAAACAGTAAATATTAAGGTTGGGTACAGTATGTTCATCTGAAAAAAGAGAATAAAAAGGAAATTTATCAAAACATCTCAGTTTACAAGCAGTTCTAAAAAGGTAGGATCAAAAGAAATGAAAAAATAATTTTCTGATCTTATCTCCATGGTTGAAGCTTAATCCATCTTCTTTCAAAATATCTTATAACAACTACAATTTATGTAATGCAAGGGTGAATATAACGTATCATTGTGTTCCCCAATACCTCTGTGACGTGGCAGAGTAATTCACATTTATCTAGGACTTGACATTTTATAACATGCTTAGATTACCTCATTTGATGCTTATATTCCCCGGACTCACTCCCCTGCAATTCAGGCTCCAATAAAAATCATTCTACTTCCAGTTCCTCAAACACAATGTCTTATGTTCGTTCCCTCTACTAAGCATGTGGTTCACCTTGTACATGCCTGTTTCTCCTTCAAAACCCAGTTCAGACCCAAGGAAAGGCCTTTGTTCCATTGCAGGATGGGAAAGGCGTGTGTAAATAGCAAGGTCCCTGAAAGAATCCCAGCCAGAGGGCATATCACAACCTCAAATATGTCACTATTACCTGCTGGCCTAGGCTTTGCTGAGCTACCTCGCTTGGGGGAAGAAAAGAAAAGAAAAAGTCCTTTAGCCAAATGCATTTCCTTTTCACATTTTCAGAGCATACCTGGAGGAGGTACACATTAGATCATTCACTGGCCCATCTTTACCAGTCACCCCTCTGTTTGGGGCGGATATCAAATCATGTGTCTTACGGTAGAAGAGACTCATGGGGGTGATGAAGGGGTGACATGGGGCTGAGAGCTTTCCTGATGGGGAATGCCCCAAGGCTCCAGAGTCTGAATAGTCTGAGGTCCTCTTGCCAGATGACTAGGGTTTGGGGGAAAGATGGAGTATGCTTGGCTCGGTGTGAAACTTTCTGCACTTTAGGTCTCATTGGGTGGGAGGGGGCCTTTGATGGCCTTCAAGCCTTGGAGACCCCAAACCCAAGATCTATAATGACCTGTTTCCGGAACCTCTTCTACACATGCTGTGAGTTATCCCCTCTCTCAGGCCGGGAGATTGCTGGGATGTGGACCAAGTCCACTCCATCTCTCACTATGTTGCCTATTCTGGTGCCTGGAACACAGAGGGCCTTAGTGGATGTTGGAATTGAAACCAAAGTCAGGCCTCCCTCTCTCTTCTCTTCATTTCCTGGCCCCTGCTTCTCCACCATTGCTCCCTAACCTGCCACATGGCTACCTACAAAAGAAAAAGAAGGAAAAGAATCCCAGGTGAGTGTGGGTTGAAGATGTTTCAAAGCTCTTGCTTTAGAGGCTCAAGCAAAACTTTTATGCTGTGTTGAGGGGATAAAGCATTCTTTCAACAAGCCTGGGCTTTCCTAGGACTGGGGGCTAGGGAGGAGGGAGAGCAATGTTGTCACTTTAATTGCATTGGCATAAATATTTGATATTCAATAAATTAGATCTGGAGCAGGGCAAACATTCTTGCAAATGGATTTTTTACCTGGAGCCCAGCCCCATTAGTAGAGGAGTGGAGGGCAGCCTGCCCCAGGGCCGGTAATTAACTCAAGTGGAGCAGAACTAAGCAATTTTGACAGCCTTCCTGGTCTGGAATTAACTGTCATTTCAGAGGGAAAAAGAAACTGCACTGTCACATTACGGCTTACAAGAGGCTCCCAATGCTGCTAACAGACCGAATTTAGTTATGTCTCTTCCTCATGCCCCACAATGTTTTTTCATCATTAAAGACAAGTTTAAAAGCAACTAATGATGTATTTTATATCCACGTACCCGAATCACAGATTTCACCCAAAGAGAAGACATTAGCATGGTAATTCAATTTTTTTCCTTTTGGCAGTTGTA
Source organism: Pteropus alecto (assembly GCF_000325575.1). NCBI lineage: Eukaryota > Metazoa > Chordata > Mammalia > Chiroptera > Pteropodidae > Pteropus > Pteropus alecto. The sequence goes on from NW_006442491.1 coordinate 27,871,593, forward strand.
ATGAAACAAGATACAGTGGATGCTGTTATAAGTCACAATACTGTGATATTTGAAGATAGTACAAACTGGATTTTTTTTCTCCTCTTTGTATCAAGACTTGCCTATAATGAGCAATAGCTTAGCCTCTGTCTGTCTCCGCTGTCTCTCCCTGCCCCCACCCAATGTTTATGAAAGTAGCAATTGCTTCTCAGAAAAGGCAAAACCGTTGGAGCCTGAAGCTCCTTCTAGAAGCCACTGCTTGTCTTGTTCTGTGAAAACTGATACAGTGGAAATTGGCTTTGTGCCGGGCCTCACCTTGCAGCCTTGTATACAAGTGAATTTTTATAAGGCTGGAGATCTCTTAGCCGGACTCTTGCGGGTGTGTCTATACAGTCCACTGCAATGGGCAGCTGGCTTCAGGGAGGAAAGGCTGAGTGAGTGTGTGCGTGTGCATTTGTGCATGTGTGTTGGGAGGGGTGAGTTGTTTGACGAGCATACACACAGATCATACGTATCCGTTTCTCTTAGATTCTCTGCCTAATTCAAAGTAGTGTGACCACGACTCACCTTCCTCATCACTGAATCTCAACACTGTTTTCCTCCTGACCTGCATTCAATGGGCGCCTGAATCTCTTGATTTTTCCTCTTTCTGTCTTCCTAATCACTTTTGCCTTCTGTCTGGCCTTGCTCCCTGTGCAGTGTTAGATCTGAAGATGGGATCAGGTTCCTCCCCAGCCTGAAAATCTTTCGAGTTTCTTCTTGATGCCTGTTAATGGCCCCGACTTTGACTGTCATTAGAATCTGAGGTAACCAGGTCACTGGGCCAGAGTCCACAAAATTGAGACCCAGGCAATTTGAATGTTTTCTTGGCTTGGCAGCCCCTGGCTTGTAGGATCAACCCCTAAAATCTTAGCCTCATATCTTAGCCTCCATGCCACTTCCCCTTTGGGACCCAGAAAGTGCCAGGCTCAGCCACACCCCTAGACTGTCCCTCTACAGTGCAACACACTCTCTGATTCTTCCCCTGGTTAATTTCCACTCATTCTTTAAGATGCAAGGAAATATCACTTCCTCCATGAAGCCTTCCCTAATAACTCCAGATCATTCACTCATCATTTATTTGTTCATTCACTCATTCAGCAAACAGTTATGGAGTACTCGCAGGTACCAGGTTTTAAGCTGGGTCCTGTAGATGACTTAGCAGCAAATCAAGCTGATATGAAGAGTTCCTGGCTAGTGGAGAAGGCAGAGGAGATGAGGGAGGTGTGGAGAGCAAGGAGAGGCAGCGAAGGCTTCCTGGAGGAAGTGACATTTCAGGATGCTCTGAAGGGTGTGATAGGAGTTAGTCACAAGAAGGAATGGCGGGTGGAGGGAAGAAAAAGGCCGTAGGTATGGAGAGAATGTGTCGGGAGGACAGGAAGGGTGAGACCTAAGATGTAAACTAAGGCCAGACTCCATTCTGTTTCACTGCAGTGGGCGGTGTGTCTCCCCAGCGGAAGAGGCCTCAGTAGGTATTTGTCGGTGAAATGAATGGCCTTATCCTGGAGGGTGAAGCCTCTCAGTTTAGAGGGCTAGTTGTGGGGAGGTGGAAGATGTTGGGGTGGAGAACCAACGTCAGAGGGAAGACAAGATGTAATCCCAGGATTATAAATAGATGGAGAGGTGAAGAGGTGCGTCCTGCTTTACGCTTTAAAGAGATGGTATATGTGAAAGATATGTAAAAAATTTAGGGCCCTGTGGGGCAGGAATTATTATTCTTATCTCACAGATGTAAAACTAGAGGTACTGAATAGGTAACTTATATGCCCATGGTCACTGAGCTGGCAAGTGGAAGAGCTGGGATTTGAACCCACATGTGGCTCCGGAGTCTGTGCTTTAATTAATCATTATACCACACAGCCTTGGCCTGACCTGCCTTCTCACCAGGGCTGGTGATTCACATCCTCCAGGCCGCCCTGGACCTGGCTCAGGGTTGGGGCAGGGGGGGACTGGAAGCTGTGGGGTCTCCACAGGCACCTTTCTCACTGACTGCTGATCTGTGTCATGCCCCGGGGGTTGGAATTTTCTACTCCAACATTCGAGAGGGAAATAAGATTTGCGAAAAGGGAATTCAGATCCCTTGGAGAGAATAAGTGCCTGGTGTGGCTGTTGCACAGCCGCCCTGTGCTGGGAAAGGCGGGACGTGTAGGAGAAGTTGGCAGCCCTTCCCTGAGAGCTGCTGGCTGGGTCCCCAAAGGCTGCAGCTGGGCTGAGGGCTGGCCGGGTCTCGGAGCATTTTATGTGCTTCTGTGCCTGCTAATATTTTATTGAGAGCTAATTCACATACAGTAAAATGATGCATCTAAATAAGTATTCAGCTTGGTGATTTTTTTTGAAGAACAAACTTTTTTGGGCGAATAATTTTATATAAATGAACATATTGCGAAGATAGTACAGAGTTCCCATATACCCACACCCAGCTTTCCCTATGCTAATATCTTACATTACCCTAATACAGTTGTCAAAACCCAGAAACCAATATTGAGACGTTACTATTAACAAAACTCCAGAATTTTCAGCAGCTTTTTCATTAATGTCCTCTTTCTGTCCCAGGATCCCACACTGCGTTTTGTTGCCATGTCACCTCAATCCTCTCTGGTCTGTGGCAGTTTCCTTTTTTTCATGACCTCCACAGTTTTAAGGAGCTGTTTTTAAGAAGATTCCTTAATTGGGGTTTTTCTGATGTTTTGCTCATGATTGGACTGGAGTTATGAATTTGAGGAAAGTGCTGTTCTCATCACTTCGTGTCAGAGCACACAATCACCACGTGACTTATCACTAGTGATGAATGACATTTTTACAAGTGCATAGGTCCAGATCTAGCTATAGAACATTACTGGCCTTCCAGAAAGTTCCCTCATACCCGTTTCCAGTCAATCTCTGCCTCCTACTCCAAGGTAACCGCCATGGGGATTTCTATCACTAGAAGTTAAACTCATTATGCCTGTGCTTGAACTTCATATTACAGAATCATCAGTGTGTTTTCTTATTTTGTCTGGCTATTTTTTTTTTTTTTTTTTAGTACAGCATAATGTTGTTGAGAAGCATTCAGGTTGTTGCTAGTAGCATTCGATTTCTTTTTCATAATTGTCTACTATTCCATTGTTGGAATACATATAATCTATCTATTCTACTATTGATGGATTGGGTAGTTTTCAGTTTGGGGCTATTATAGATAAGCTTCCATGAACATTCTTGTGTGGTTCTTTCTGTGGGCATGCCATACTTCAATTTTGAGAGTCCAGGTTGGGGCTTGGGGACTTTAACCTCATCTCTTCAGCTCTCACTCCTGAACATTCTCTCAAAATGCTCTCATCTGCTCTCTCCACAAATGAATTAGGGAAGAATAAAAGCCCATAAAAAGGAACAGAGGAAAAAGCTCTTGCTAGGAGATGACGAACATTCTCTATGTTAGCAAATCTTATCAGTTCTTGCTTCAAAATATTTCTTAAACATGTCTACCTCACTGTTTTCCTAGCTCCTACCAGGGACCAAGCAACCTGTACCTCTTCCCTGCTCCCTGATCTGGCTTCCTTAATTCTACACCCTCATCCTCAGTTCATTCTTCACACAGCCACCAGAGTGGTCTTTTCAAATCACCAATCAGTCCCCAGTCCTCCACTCACCATTAATTGCCCCCCACAGGCTTCCATTCATCTCAGGAGACACGTTAAACTCCCTCCTGCACTCGGGGTGTGAAAGCAGGTAGCCGGCCCTCCTCACCTGCCTCGGCTCCCCGCACAGCCACCGCCAACAAGCTCTGTTCACCTCGGTCTCTGTGCTGGCTGTTTCCTCTGCCTAGAATGCACATCCCGAGGAAGCGCACACAGTGTGTTCTGTTTCTTCAGTCAGGACTCTGTCCTGATGCCGCCTCTGTAGATAGGTCTTCCCACCTCCCTACTAATTTGCTTTCTGTCTCTATGGGTGTATTTATTCTGGACATTTCAAGTAAAGAAATCATAATGTGTAGTTTTTTGTGTCTGGCTTCTTTCACTTAGCATAATTTTTGCAAGGTTCATCTATGATGTAGCAGAAGTCAGTACTTAATTCATTTTTATGACTGAATAATATTCCGTTGTATGGATATACCATGCTTTATCCATTTATCGATTGATGGACATTTGGGTCGTTTCCACTTTTTTTTGACTATTATGAGCATGCTACTATAAATATTTGTGTATATGTTTTTATTTCAACACATGTTTTCAGTTCTCTTAGCTGTATACCTAGGAATAGAATTGCTTGGTCATATAGTAATTCTATGTTGAACTTTTCGAGAAACTGCCAAACACTTTCCCAAAGCAACTGTATGATTTTACGTTCTCACCAGGCATCTATGAAGGTTCTCATTTCTCCACATCTTCACCAACACTTGCTATTCTCTGTCTTCTTGATTGTAGTCATCCTAGTGGGTCTGAAGTGATATCTCCTTGGGAGTTTCATTTATGTTTCCTTAGTAACTAATGATGTTGTCATATGTTTCTTGGTCAATTGTATATCATTGGAGAAATGTCTGTTTAAATCTTCAGCCCATTTTTAAATTGAGTTATTTGTCTTTTTATTGTCGAGTTGTAATATTGCATATTCTAAATATTCTGAATGCTAGTTCTTTATCAGATACATTTCCTCCCATTCTGTGGGTTGTCTTTTTAACTTTCTTGATAGTGTTCTTTGAAGCACAAAATTTTTAAGTTTTAGTGGAGTTCATCCATGTTATTGCAAATGGTAAGATTTCCTTCTTTTTAAAGGTTAAATAATATTCCTTTGTATGTGTATGCCACCTTTTCTTTATCCATTTATCCATTGATGGATATTTATGTTGTTTTCATACCTTGACTATTTTGAATAATGCTGCAATGAACATAGTAGTGCAGATACCTCTTCAATGTTGTGGTTTCAAATTGCTTTGGCTATATAGCCAGAAATGGTGTTGCGGAGTCATAAGATAGATATATTTTCAATTTTTTTGAGGTAACTTCATACTGTTTTCTGTAATAGCGGCACCAATTAACATTCCCTCTCATAGTGTACTGGGGTTCCCTTTTTCCACATCTTTGAGACACTTGCTATCTTTCGTCTTTTTGATAATAACCGTCACAGATGTTAGGTGATATCTCATTGTGGTTTTGATTTGCATTTCCCTTATGATTAGTGATATTAAGAATCTTTTCGTGTACTTGTTGGCTATTTTATGTCTTCTTTTGAAAAATGTCTAGTCAGATAGATTCTCTGCCCATTACAAAATTATGTTATTAGGTGTTTTTTTTTTTTTTTTTGCTCTTGACAAGTTCATATGTTAAAGTCTTAACCCTAGTACCTCAGAATATGACCTTATTTAGAAATTGCCTAATGGCAGATATAATCAGTTAAAATGAGGTCAGTAGAGGGGGCCTTGATCCACTGTGATTGGTGTCCTGATAAAAAAGGGAAATTTGGATACAGAGATACGCGTATGGGGAGAACCCCATGGGAAAATTGGACTTAAGCTGCCATAAGCCAGAAACTAGGAGAGAGGCCTGGAACAGACCTTTTTCTTACACTTTCAGAGGGAGCTTGCCCCTGCAGACACCTTGATCACATACTTCTTGCCTCCAGAACTACAGGACAATGACTTTCTGATAAGGATGCTAAATCCTTATTAGATATATGGCTTGCAAATATTTTCTTCCATTCTGTAGGTTGCCTTTTCACTCTGTTGATTATTTGCTTTGCTGTACAGAGTGTTTTAGTTTGATGTAGTATAGCTTGTTTATTTTTGCTTTGGGTGCTTGTGGTTTTGGTGTCATATTGAAAAAAGTGTTGACTGATGTGTCAAGGATCTTTTTCCTTATGTTTTCTTCTAAGAGTTTTCAGGTCTTATATTTAAGTCAAATCCATTTTGAGTTGATCTTTGTATACAGTGTAAGATAAGGTTTCTTGCTGATTTTGCCTCAGACTTTTAATTTTTTTAGACAGGGTTTCCTTCGGTTCTTTTATCATATTTAAAAGAGCTGATTTAAAGGCTTTGTCCAGTAAATCTGATATCTGTGCTTCATCCCCACATCCATGTATGAGGCACAGTTTCTTTGCATGTCATAATATTTTTTGTTGGAAATTGGACATTCTAAATATATAATATGACCACTCTGCAAATCAGATTCTCCCTTCTACCTAGGTTTATTATTTTTGCTGTTGTTATCATTGTTATTGTTTATTTGTTTAGTGACTTTCCTGGACTGATTCCATCAAGTCTGTATTTCTCGTTGTTTGCGGTCACTGAAGTCTCTTCTGGGCTTAGTGGTCAGCTGTTGTTGGATGGAGATTTCCTTAAATGCCTGGAACTCAAGTCTCCGGGTCTTTGCCAAGGGGTTCTGTATGCACGTTGGGCATGTTTTCAATACTTAGCCTAGTGGTAGATGATGTTGGTTTTAGCCTTCACTTCCTGTTCTCCGGGAGCCTCAAGGGTAGCCTGAGGTGATAGTTTAGGGCCTTCTCATGTCTTTCCTAATCATGCACACAGCCCTGGGCATGTGCACAGCTCTATGCATGCGTGTGGCCTTCTTTTCAAAACTCTCTATGGAATTTCATTCTCCAGCTTTTTTTTTTTTAAGTTTTTTGGTTAACTTGTTGTTTGCCCAAGTTGTTATCCCCGCTTCAGGCAGTTACAATGTTAAATAATCGTTGCTTATTGTTTTTGACAAAAGCCCCCTGGCTGGGGGGAGCCTGTTCACCCTGGGCCAGCTCTGAGCCACAGTAAACAAAGACAAACCTTTATGAGTGGGGTTTTCTGGGGCACCATGAGACAGATCAAATAATGATGATTCTCTGAGAACAGAGCTTTGAAAATCTCCAAGCCTGTTCTGACTCCTCCAGAGGCTGCTGGGCTGCTAGTTTTCCCTGTGATTATGAGCTGTTAGTCTTCAAGGCTATTGTGGGCTGGAGAGCAGGAGATGAGAATAGGGCACGTTAAAATGCCACAAAGCTCACTGTTCTTCTCAAGATTTATTGTTTTTCTTGAAGAACTGCCCCTCTCCCTGCCAGATGGCTGCAAAATTTTTTGGTTAATTTCTAGTGTTCTAAAGCAGTAGATTCTGACCATTTTGCCAGTGTTCTCACGGCTTTTATACGGAAGAGGGTTTTTGGAGACTCTTAGAACTCTGCCATTTTTTGATTTCACTCCTCTGTAGACAAAAACTTAAGTATTTTCTTCTTTATGATCCTTCTTATGATCTTTATGCTGCTGTTAATTTTTCTCCAACTAAATACCACCATGGGTGTACCTGTGGTTGGGTTTATTACAACAAAAGAGACCATGCATCATGGGGAACTCTGAGCACCTCATAAATGTTACAAAGGGCTTGTTATAGGATTTTTGGCTTGAGTCGAGTGGTTTTGAGAAGGTTTCAAGGAATCAGGACTTTTCTCTAAATTGGATGCTTTCTGGAAGTGGAGGCAATTCTATGACTGACTAGTTCAAAAAATCTTATTTAGGAGGTGGAAGGAATGAGGTGAGATTAAAACTGCAATTGGTAAAGAAGCAGAAGTCGCCCTCGCTAGCTAGGTTGCGGGGATATAGCAGGCTGAATAATGGCTGCCAAGGATATCAGATCTTCATCCCTGGAACCTATAATGTTTTCTTACATGGAAAACTTGCTTTTTTGCGGTGTGATTAAGGATTTTGAGATGGGAAGATCATATAGGATTATCCAGGTGGGCCCTAAATATAATCACAAGTGTCCATAGAAGAGAGAGTCAGAGGTTCACAATAACCTCTCTTTGTTTGTCTCTCTGTTTCTGTCTCTGTCTCAGGAGAAGGTGATGTGAAGATAGAACTCAGCTTTGAAAATGCTGGCGTTTAAGATTGGAGGGATGTGGCCACAAGCCAAGGAATGCCAATAGCCACCAGAAGAGGCAAGAAATGGATTCTTTCCTGGAGCTTTCGAAGGGAGCACAGCACTGCCTTCACCTTGATTCGGCCCAATGAGACTGATTTCAGACGTCATGCCTCTAGAAAAGTAAGAGAATACATTCCTGTTGTTTTAAGCCATCAAATTTGTGGTAATTTGTTACAACAGCCCTAGGAAACAAATGTTTTGTCATTTTTGTGGTTTAGACAACATCCTTATTTTGCCTAAATTCATGGATTATGGGTTGAATTGTGTCCTCCCCCCACTCACGTTCATATGTTAAAGTCCTAAGTCCAGTACCTCAGAAGATGACTTTATTTAGAAATCGCCTAATGGCAGATGTAATCAGTTAAGATGAGGTCAGTAGAGTGGGCCCTTGATCTACTATGATTGGAGTCCTGATAAAAAAGGGAAATTTGGATACAGAGATACGCATATGGGGAGAACCCCATGGGAAAATTGGACTTAAGCTGCCATAAGCCAGAAGGTAGGAGAGAGGCCTGGAACAGACCCTTTTCTTGCACTTTCAGGGGGAGCTTGCCCCTGCAGACACGTTGGTCACAGACTTGTAGCCTCCAGAACGACAGGACAATGGCTTTTTGTTATTTAATTCGCTCGGTTTGTGATATTTTGTTATAGCATTCTCAGCAAACTAATACAGTTCAGGCGCGATTGCAGAGTGGTCTTGCTTTTGTCTTGCTCACCCATGGTTACAGAGTGGCCTTGTCTGATGTCAGTGCTCAGTGAGACAGCTTATGGTCAATAGGAAAACGCCAGTGCCCAGCTCTGAGCGCCAGGCTGGCTCTCACAGGTGGCAGTGGCTGCTTATCTCTTTCTTACCATAAAGGCTTTCCTCATCTGATAAATGTTCACTTTATGTTGTCTTTAAGGCTTTTCACTAATTTTTTTTTTTTTAACATTTAAATCTTCTACCCAGTTGGTATTTATTTGAGAGTTGAGGCCGGGGCTGGAGGTGTACGGCCTTGAGTAGAAACAATTCAAGAGGTTTGAAGGCCAGACTTGCGGAGGTCTGTCTGGACCTGAGTGGCCTACAAGGCCAGCTTAGCCCAATCCCCTCCAGGGGGTTTGTACATAGAAATAAACCTCAGACTAATCCTTCAGAGCATTTAGGGAAGCATTTCTTTCTCTTTTCCTTGTTATTCTTGATGAAAGGAAAGGTGCCAGCCCCCTTTAGTTAGAATGGGTTGTGGCTGTGAGTGCCTTTTCATGACAGCCATTAATTCGGAGGATAGACTCATCAGCAGAAAACCCTCCCAGAGCCCCACGTGCCCCGGGCATCTTCTCTGTCTATTTGGATAAGTGCAGCTCAAGATCAATTATGGATGAGGTTCTATGGGAGATGAGTAAGTGGGCTGTTGTCTATGTTGAAAAATTAATGGGGTCTGATTAATACAGCCGTGTACTCCCTCTTCCTCAGCCCAGAGAGGCTCAGATCTCTGCAGAAGCTCAGGGTAAGGGGGTGGGTGTGGGGGGCAGAGCAGCAGCCTCCATGTCTGTGTGGGGTCAGATTTGATTCATAGAATCATGCTTTGGGATTATCTAACCCCTTGACAGATGAGGATACCGAGGCCCATCAAGGTTAAGCCATTTGCCCAAACATCAAGGTTAAGCCATTTGCCCAAACAGCAACTAAGGAAAGACAATAGTCAATTACTATTATTTTCTAAATAATTTTTTTAATGTGGAAAATTTAAAACATGTGCAAAGTAGAGAGAATAATACCATGTTGCCATTCTTAAACTCTTTGGAATGTTTTACTCTTAAAAAAATTTCGAAGACCTCAAAGAGCTTTTGTTCATGTGGGTTACATCTACTGGTATTAGACATGAAAATTCAGACAATTAAAAATATTTATTAACTCACTTCAGCATAACAATAATCCCATTACATGTCAGCACAAATAACTTTTGTCCTTGACAGTGTATTTCTACTATAAGCTTTTGGGTCATAGTTATATATTACTATTCAATTTTTATTTTTATTGTGATAAAATATATGAACATAAAATTTACCATCTTAACCACTTTGAAGTGTACAGTTCAGTGGCATTAAGTAATTCACATTGTTGTACAGCCATCACCACTATCCAATTCCAGAACTTTCATCATCCCAAACAGAAACTCTGTCCCATTAAAGAACAACTTCCTCTTCTCCCTCCCCCAGCTCCTGGGAACCACCATGCTTTCTGTCTCCACAAATCTGACAGTCCGGGTACTCCGTATGAGTGAATCGTACAGTATCTGTCTTTTTTTAACTGGCTTAATTCACTTAGCATAATGTCTTGAAGGTTCACCCATGCTGTAGCAAATATCAGGATTTCCTTCCTTTTTAAGGCTAAATAATATTCCATGGTATGTATAGATCACATATTGTTTATCCATTCACCCATTGACGGACACTTGGGTTGTTTTCACCATTTGGCTCTTGTGAACAGTACCGCTATGAACATGGGTGCACAAATATCTCTTTGAGACCCCGCTTTCAATTCTTTTGTGCCTGTACCTAGAAGTGGAATTGCTGGGTCAAATGGGAACTCTATGTTTCCTTTTATAAGGACCCACCATACTGTTTTCCGCAGTGGCTGCACCATTTTACGCGCCCGCCAGCGGTACCCAAGGGTTCCAATTTCTCCATATCCATGTCAATACTCGTTTTCTGTTGTAGCTTAAAAAAAATAATAGCTATCCTAATGGCTGTTAAATAACTTCTTAATGAAAAATAAAACATGTTTTTCCAAACAAAAAAAATAATTAAGTGAGAAGAGAAGAATTGTTTTACATTTTGCAAGTTTTTTTTTTTTTTTTTTTTAATGTCTGGCTTAATAGGCAGCTAGATTCTCAGATCTGCTTCTGCATTTAATCCGTTGTGTTAGAACATGCCATGTCGCCTCTGGAAAACTCCCCAGTACCCTCGCGGGAGAAGGAGGGGGAGAAAGGCAAATGACATTGTAGTATGATTAGGAAAATAATTATCACTTTGCAGATCTCAGTTTTAATTATCAACCCAGGGTCCACCTTGTTTTGTCTCTTCCCCTCCCAAGCCTTCCTCCTTTCATCATTTTGAAGCAAATTGGGAACCAAGTATTATTGACATTGTGTTGGGTGCTTTCCTGCATGACTGTCTTAATATTCATGACAAATCTGCTTTATTAGCACATATGAGTATCTGGTTGTTCATTTGAAGGAACCGGGCCTCAGGGAAATTTCCCCAAATTCATGCCTGTGGAAACTGATGTCACGCAGATGGTGCCCGGGTCAGATCTTTATTACACTGTCTCCTAAATTTGACTTTAGACCATGAGAGCTGTTGGGCTTGCTGCCTGCCTGTTTCTTTATCCCATTGGGACTTTGCGGGAGGCGCTGGTTTTTCTCCCTGCCTCCGTCGCTCATCTGTGGATGCTCTCTTAGTAGACCTTCGAGTAGACCAGGCCTTGTGCAGCCTGCTGGACAGAGGGCTGAGTTGGGTGCTGCCTTGAGAAGCAATTCTGTATTATTTCTCTATGCATGAGCTGAGAGGGCATTGATACTCCCCATTCTGAAGCCCAACCCTGCAAAGGGAAGAAAAACAGCTGAAAGACACAGGCTGGTGGAAGGGGTGGTTTTTTCTGTTCCAGTCTGAGCTGGGGACACCTCTACTCACTAAAGAATCACGCAGTCCAGAGAAGACGGGGCTCCAAGGTCAGATAGTCCTGACCGCCTCCCAGAGAAGATATCATCTTTGAAATATCCTACCCAAAGGCCACCTGATTTCTGCTGTTGTACCTCCAATGACAGGGAACTCACCATCTACCTCAGCAGACAGCTAATCCATGGACAGATAACCTTCCAGGAACGACCTGATTTCTGCTGATGGGAAGAACCCAGAGTGGGAGTTGAGATTCCGGGTATGAGATTAGGTTAGCCATGTGCAAGCTCCACCCTCTCCAAGGGTCTTGCTTTCTTTGTTGTGAAGAGAGCTGGTCTCCAGTTTCTTTTACTACTAACATTCTGATTTATTTTCTGATTTGACTTCTTTTGTTCCCGGAGCAAACTTTAAGGCCTTGGAGAAGCTGAGGTCCCCATGAAGTGTGGGTACTTCCTTTTGGTACACCATCTCGTTGCCCACCTGTGTCTACTACCTCTGTGGAGTGTGCCCCTGGCCCTCTCTGTGGAGTGGGACCTCAGCACAGACCTCCAGGGGCTCCTGGAGTGGTCCTGGATTCCATGGGACCTGCTGCGGCCCCAGACACCCAGAGCTGCTTCATCTACCTTCTGTGACACACTCCCTCCAACCATACCAACAACTGTCCTCTGACTTTAACAAGACTTAGTAATTGTGCAGTTCATGAGACATTTCATGCCTTTGGCATATATCTCAGTTGTTTTTCAAATAGTGGGACCTTCTTACAGAAAGAAGACGGAAAAATGAAATGGAAGAACTTCCCAGCCAGCTGACTAGGGGAGAGCCAGGCTCAGTCTGCCTCTTTGGTTTGTGGATGTGGCTCATCTAGCGCTGGCCTGAGAGTCATTCCAGGTTGGCAGGCTGGACTGTCCATCTCCATGGCAACTGTTGTTATTGGTAACTGAATAAGCATCTCCAACAACAGCCGCTGGAGCTATTGGTTTTCCCTTCTAGTTGAAAGTGAGAGAAGCCAGGCCCTTTACTGATGATCCTAAGTGCTGGGCTCTTGCCCTCATTTTGGGATCTTCAACTGATAGTGGGCAAACCGAATCCACTCTTCTATTTCCCTTCTAACCTCCATGGCCTAAAGGGACAAAGTGACTTAACATGTATTTCCCAGCTTCCTTCCGAGAATCCTGTTCAGGGGCATCCAGCTAGGTAGATCCAGAACTTGACCCCTAACCTGTCTGATTCTGAAACTCATGCTTGTGACCACGTGGCTATTGTCCCTCTCTCTGTCCTTTTCCTCTGAGGTCACATGGAAACCTATCAGCCCTTCCATGTGATGTCATTGGTTTAATTATTTGTGAGGACAGGTAGCACCTCATGGTGATTCATGGGCTCTTCTAGAAGCTATCTCACTTGATCGTCCTGTAATGGGGTTAGTGGGACCCTGGAATTATTAGGGAAGCAGATCAGCAAGATGAAGAAATTTGCTCACCCAAACGATTGTCTCAAACTGCCTACTCTCCTCATCACACTCTCTCTCTAGCTCAGTGGGTGATGTGCAGTGGGGCAGACCTGCTCTCAGGAGTGAAATTCAGATCATCCATATGGGGGACCTTTGAACATTGCATTAAGTTTTCTCTCTCTCTCTCTCTCTCTCTGTCTCTCTCTCTCCTTATTTAAGAATACATTTCAGGCCTACTTCCACTGGTGACTTTCCTGGATGAATTTCAGAATATTGTGATCAGGACTTAGAACTAAACCTGCTGAGATTTTCAGTGGAGTTGGATAAAGCTCAGAATCCATGAATGCCCTGCTACATGGAAGTGAGAAAGAACCCAGAGTTTGGCGTCTGGCCATCTATGTTCAAATTCTAGTACCCTATCTTCAGAAGGACCCTCCTCTTTCTTGATCTCTTGGTGGCCTCTGACAGAACTGACTGCTCCCAACACCTTGAAAATATCCTGGCCCTTGGCTTCCACGACCTCACCTCTCCCTGGCTTCCCTTTTGTCTCTCTGGTTGTTCCTTTGCTGTTCCCGTTGTTCTTCCTCTTTTGCTTGACCTCCACATGTTGGAGTCGTTCAGGGCTTGGTCCTAGGTGACGCCATTCACCATGCCCATGGCTTCAATTCCCACCTATCTCCAGCTCACATCTCTCTTCTGAGCTCTAGACCTGCATTTCTCACGGGAGACTGCAGCTCTTCCTGGGTACCCTTAAGGCGTCTCAAACTCAATGTATCCGAAACGAAATGTGACTCTTCTCTACCAAAACTTGTCTTTCCTCACCACCAACCCCCAGCCCCGCTCTGCCTCGCCGCGCTGTTTCTTATCACAGGAAACGATGATACTCTCTCCTCGCTTCTCAATAGTCTAGGCGGGAAGTAGGGGATCATCCTTGACTGTTCCTCTTCCTAATCCCTCACAACCAATCCATCTCCAAGTCCCGTTGATCCTATATCCTAAAAAGTCTCTAGAATTTGCCAACTTTTCTCTGTCTCCATCATCATTGCCGTCATCCATCCACTGTTATGGCTTGCTTCCTTAACAGTCTCTCTGCCACCACTCTGCCTCCTATCTCTTCTTTGCTCTAGCTAGAATGACCTTAAAATATAAATCAGATCATATTACTCCCCTGCTTAAATTCTTTCACAGGCTTCCTCTGCTCTCATGATAAAGATCTGTGATGGTTTTAGAACATGGCTGCAAACTACATTCTCTCTCAAATCTAGGTGAAGACTGTTTCAGCTATTAGAGCATAGCAGAAACGATGCTGTGTGACTTCTGAGGCTAAGTCATAAAAGGCCGCGCAACTTCTATCTCGTTGGTGGAACATTAGCCTTTGGAATCTGGGTACCATGTAAGATGTTTGGATCACCATGAGGCCACCATGCTGTAGAGAAGCCCAAGTCAGGGGAAATCGACGTGTTGTTGTTCTGGTTGACAGTCACAGCTGAGCCCAGGCTTTGAATCATTCCAGCTTACGAGCCAGATATATGAGTGAAAGAGCCTCTCGATGGCTTTAGACTCTCTACCCCCGATTCAGCCATTGAGTCACCCATCTTCCCAGCTGAGGCTCCAGACATCGAGGAACAGAGAAATGCCATTCATATTGTCTGTTTGAATTTCTGACCCACAGAGGGTGTGAGCATAATGAAATGGCAGTTGCTTAGGGTGGTTTGTTATGTAGCTGTAGATAACCGATGGAAAATTCAGATCTTACGGATGGCTTTCAAGGCCTCCAAGTATTTACCTCAGGACCTAGAATGATTTTTCCTCTTTCTCCCCATCCTCTCATCTTTCAACCTCAGCTCCAACATCACTTCTGCTAGACACCTTTCCTCACCACTCCAGCCAGGTCAGGCCCATCATGGGCTTCCATCACATGACAAACTTCTCATGACTGCGATCCTAGTGACCTTTGACTTACTTATCTTAATTCATCCCCACTGGCCTGTGAGCTCCATGAGGGTAGAATCTGTGTCTGGATCCCCTGCTCCTGGCAGGCTGCCTGGCACACAGTTGGCACACAGTGAATGTTAGATGAGTGAAAGAATGGATAAAGCTACTGTGATCATTGATATTGTTTGGTGGGCATATTTGGGAGGCGGGAGAGCTTCTATTTGTTCCCAATTACATTGGGTCGTCCTGATTAAATTTCATACTGTGACCAGGGAGCAGACTGGAAGGAAAAGTCTTGGGCTGTGTGGGTTTCAGCAGTGGTGGTGTCCAGGTGGGAAGAGTCTCAGGGCAGGGGCGAGGTGGTCAGGCAGGGTGGACACTCCATGCACGGGCTCTGCATGGGCCTTTGTACCTGACCATCTAAAATGAGCCATGCTGACTGGAGGCAAAGCCCATCTCTGACTTGATGGAGAATTTGGATGGAGTTCGCTCACCCTCCTTTGCCCCAGTTTTATACAGATGATGGACAAGAGCCCAACAAAAGCCTGTTCCAAGTCTATGGATCTGTATATGAAGATAGCCTGGAAACCAGACAGATTTGCTTGTAAATGGCTCTATGATCCAGGCAAAGCCAGCAAGGAGGGTTGCAATTTGTAATAAAAAAAAAAAAAATTAACAATTACATTCTTAATGCGGCAATTCTTAATTCCCTTGAAAAGGATCTTTAAGCATCTAATTGGCATATTTTAAGAGACATATTGGCTAGTTAGACACCAATTGACACCCTTATTAAATATCAATTAACACATTCCCTAACTTGATATTTAATTAGCTTGCCATAGCTATTCTTTTAAAAGTCAATTAAATGCTTGCTATATTCTTACAAGTTGACTCCACTGATAGCAATTATGTATAAATTCCTGTCACAATGGTTTTTTGTTAATTGAAGGGCAATTCGATACTGAATATACATATCAAGTCTTTTGATAAAAATTTTAAAATCAATCATTAGATGTGTAATGAACCCTCCCCTCATTTGCTGATGATGAATCAAAGTCACATCTGGCTCTGGAACTGTGAGCTATTGCATTTTCAGATGATTGTAGAAACTCTAGGTCAAACATCCTTGCCCTCTGCCTCAGATAGAGTCAAGCTTCATTTTTTAAAAAAAATTGTGATAAAAGACACATATTTAAAATTTACCATCTTAACCATTTTTAACTGTACGGCTCATCAGGGCTAACTACATTCATATCGTCATACAAACAATCTCCAGAACTCTTTTTATCTTGTAAAACTGAAACCCTATACCCATTAAACAACTCTCCATATCTCCCTAGCCCCAGCCCCTGGCGACCACCCTTCTACCTTCTGTCTCTGTGAATTTGACTACCAGGTACCTCATGCAAGTGAAATCATACAGTATTTGTCTTCTGTGTCTGGCTTATTTCACTCAGCATTATATTTTCAGGGTTCGTCCATGTTGTATCATGCATCAGAATTTCATTCCTTTTTAAGGCTGAATGATATTTTCTTCTACGTATAGACCACATTTGACGTATCCATTCATCTTTTGATGGACACTCGGGTCGCTTCCACCTTTTGGCTATTGTGAATAATGCTGCTGTGAACATGAGTGTACAAATATCTCTTTGAGACCCCGTTTTCAATTCTTTTGGGTATATACCCAGAAATGGAATTGCGGGATAAAATAATAATCTTATGTTTTATTTTTTGAGGGCATAGTTCGTTTTTAAGTTTATTCATTCAGTGCATTCATTGAGCATCTGGGCTAGGTGGACATTCCTAAAATAGGGGAGCTCAGGGGGGTTGCCAACCCAAGAGCGATTCTAACACAGTGGGGCTGTAGTGATGAGGATCCTACCACGGATGGTGTGACTGGGGTTTTTCTAATGGTGTGGCATGAATGAGGTGTAGACGAGACACGAGGAGGGCGAAAGCGGGGAGTCAGCTATAAGAAGGGGTACTGAGAAGAGTGGATGTAGCAGGCTCAGGCTTCCCCTTCTGCCTTTGTCACTTCTACAGTGGTGGATGCTTCCCCTGTGCTCTCGTTGTTCCCTTTACCCCACCCAATACCTGCCTTTCACCTCCCATTATCTCTCTAAAAATCACTGAGTTCCTATTACTTACCTAGAACTCTGCTACATTTTCTTGCATAATCTGTCTGATAATGAGGAGTTGTTAGTGTTTTCTCTGCACATGAAAATCATGAGGCTCAGGAAGGCTAACTAACCTGTCTGGAGTCTCACTCGGCTCCAGGGGGAGGAATTCACGCCTGTCTAGTGCCATACCGCCCTGCTGCCCCTATGCCTCTTCTCCACATTGTCTGACCTTCACCCCATTCTCTCTCCCTCCTTCTGCAAACCTTTCCCTCCAGGCCTCTGATGGAGGCTGGGAAAGGTGCCCGAGGCCAAACCAAGGATGCAGGTGCTGGGCGCAGGGGATAGAAAGATGCAACAAGCACGGGAACCTCTGGCTCTTGCAGCCTCAGCTTTTTCACCTGTAAAATGGGGCAGGAGATGCTTCTCTCATGCCTGCTGTGAAGATAGGTGAGAGGACAATTTATAGTGTCATCTACCGGTGTGCTGTAAGCATCTGATAATTGCGCAAGAATGTTCAAGGCACAAGGTACCATCAGATCACGAGGGGCATTTTTTTCAGATCCCATGATGAGGCAATTTTTATCCTATCTATGCCCAAGGGTGGTGGGGATGGGGGTACAGTCAGCTCCAGCAAGCCCTGCAGGCTAGGGACCTTTAGGACCTGTTCCCTTACTCAGCTCTCAGGAAGGAAGACCCAGCATCAGGCCCTAGGGCATGGTAATCAAGAAGTTGAACAGCACTTGGAACTTGAGCTGTTAGTGATTACTGGCTGCTGAACTTATGTCTTTGTGCCTTAGTTTCACCACCTGGAAAATGGGGACATAAGCTGTCTTCATTAGCTGTTGTGAGGATGCAATGAGTAAATCGATATGCCTGGTACATGGTGAGTGCTCACTAAATGTTAGCTGATGTTCTCCTGGACACCAAACCTGCTCAGCCCAAGGACTCAGATCCCTGCTCAATACCAGCAAGGCGCCTTCACACCTGGCTGCGAGTGGCCCACAGAGGGCCAGGGCCAGGCCCCGACTCCAGGAGATAGTCTCTCTCTAGCACTCTCTGTGAACCAGGCTTTGTCATCAGTTGTGTCCACTACATTGCTATTTATGAATAGAACTGGGAGATCTATTTCTAGGTGAAGAAACTGAGGTCTGAGGGTCCGAGAAACTTTCTCTCACTGGTAAGAAGCTGTCAGGACCGGAGCCCAGGTTGGCTGGGTGCTCACTCACACATCTTCCAGCCATTCACTTGATACTTATTGAGGACCTGCTATGTCTAGGTACTGTCCAGGTGCCAGGAACAATGTGAAGAGAAACACAGATGTGATTTCTGCCATCCCTGGATTTTTACAAGAGTATGTTGCCTTGGGAATGAGGATGCAGTCAGGCATAAACACTTCTGACCAGTATTGATCACAGGGTCAGCTGAGCTATGAACAGACAGAAGTAACAAGCTTGAAGGGTTAAAAAGAAACAACAGCCAGATATTCTTCTAGGTAAAGATCACTGCCTTATCAGTGTGAAAGAAGAAGAAAGATTTGGGATGCATTAATAGAGGTATAACATCCAGAATAAAGGAGATGAGAGTCGATCACTGCCTTATCAGTGTGAAAGAAGAAAGATTTGCGATGCATTATTAGAGGTATAACATCCAGAATAAAGGAGATGAGAGTCCCCACTTGTTGCATTCCCAGTCAGACGTCATTAGTTCTGTGCTCATAGGATTAGGTGAACACAGATCATTGGAACAGATGTCATGGAAAGCAGCTAGGATGGCCAGTGGGGTACAACTGAAAGAGCGAGGAAGGTACATCAGGCAAAGAGGAGACTTAACTGGGACCATCATTGTTTTCAACTGTCCAAAGATGTCTTGTGGACTACCTTAGAATAACTTGGATGGCCTTAAGATCATAGCCTGGACCAGTTAGTGGACATTATGGGTTCATATGAGAAAGAACTTTGACCTATTAACGTCCTCAACATGGGGTGGGCAGTTCCTAGAGGCAGTGAGTCCTCTGTCACCTAAAGTGTGTGCGAAGAAGCCAAAAGATCATTTGAGCTCTGGGAAGGGGAGTTGGACTAAGGAGTGTCTCAAATTTCTAACAAGTTCGTGTCTATAGTCTGCATTTACTGTTCTGCCTGTCTGAAAGACTGTTCATATGTGCCTTTCCATCCTTCAGGTCTCAACTTTAATATCACCTCCTCAAGGAAATCTCCCTCGATTACTCACTTAAGGTAGGCTTCTTCCTCTCTCATCCTGCCATTCTCTATTTCAGAGACCTATTTGATTCCTTCGCAGTATTGCCATAATTTGTAATTATTTAATTTGCCTGTTTAATATGTATCCGTAGTAGAGACCAAGATGTTTAGTTTACCATCTGTATCCCCAGGGCTCAACAAATAGTGGGTCCTCAACAAACGTTTCTTGGATAGAGGATGATGGATGGATGGATGGATGGATAGATGGATAATTTCTTGGATAGAGGATGGATGGATGGATAGATGGATGTGCAGCAGCAGGGGTGAATAGATAGATTACTTCCTAGGGTTATGCAGGAGCAGGGGTGAATAGATAGATTACTTCCTAGGGTTTCAGATTCAAGCTTCTCCTCTGTGTATTCAGGAATCCAGATATGTAAATTCTCGGCAGAGAGCTAAGCTCTGTGTGTGTGTGTGTCTGTGTGTGTGTGTGTGTGTGTGTGTGTGTGTGTGTGTGTGTGTGTTTCATCCAGTTCCCGTGGACAAGAATTATGACTTCTCCCTGGGGAGTCACTGTAATGAACTGATTAAGAGGTAATTACAAGAGAAAATTTTTATGTTTTTGACCACATAAGCTTTGATAAAGAGGAAAATCAAGGACTGGGCAAATTCATTTGAATATAGTTTAACAAGCCCTTTCAACATGTAGGCAGCTAACAAAAATGGATATTTTTCATTGTCCAAATCTCCTCCAAAGGGTCTTTTCTGGATGTCCCAGAGTCACGATCAGCTCTCTTTGGAGTGTGGCCCAAAGACCTCTGGTGACAAGTTCACTCTGGGCTTTATTAAAATGTAGTTTGGGGGTACCCCCCCTAGACCCAGTGAGTGAAAACCTTGAAAGTGGGGTCCAGAGGAAGAATTTCGGAAATCCGCTGAGACGATCCTGGCTCCAGCGGCATTCTTCTCTGATTCCAGAATGTCAGAGCTTAGGCACCCAGGAGACCATCTAGTACAGAGCCTAATAGATGATGAAACTGAGGCCCAGAGAGGGGCAGTGACCTACCTGAGGTCACACAGCAAGTCCATGACAGAGCTCAGACTAAAACTTTCTTTGTTTCCTGCTAGACTTACAGTTGCTTCTCGATAATGGGTGAGAGAGAAAATGGGATTTAGGGCTAAAGTAACCATAGCGCTCCCAGGCTTAAATTTATATTTAGCAGTTAGTCCCAATTTTCCACGAATAATGTCCATTAAATAATTAATGTTCCTTTAAATAGTCTGAGCTCTCTCACGCCTCTTTATTCCTGGGACATCAAACCCTTTCAGATCATAATTAATTAAGAAGCTCGATGGCCCCGAGAGGTAGACGGACACCCAGAGAAACTCGGTAGTTGGTTCCTGATAATGAGAGACACAGTCTGTATTCCAGAATTTTCCCAATTTGAGAACTACTGAAGGAATGAAGAGGGGACGGGACTGGGGAGAGCCGAACGTGGATCTACCCACCAGGCAACATTCAGGGTCCTTTTCATGCATTCTGGTGTCTTCACTTCACAGCCTGGCGAGGGGAAATTCTCTCCCTTTTACAGATTGGGGACACAGAGGTTCAGAGTACAGGGCGATCTCTTCAGCGCAGTGGCTTTGAGGGGTGGGGTGGTCAATCTGTGTCACAGAACTCATCATGTTCCCACCTGTTGAGGTCAGCGTGGAGATTTATCCTATGCTGTTTTTAAAACACTCTTTGCATATTGTTTGACTGGTCCTTGACCACCTTGCAGAGGGGAGTGGAGCATGTTCATTGTGGGGTGAATCATGGGGGAGATGAGGGAGGGTCTGCAGAGTTGGGGTTTGGGGTTGGACAGAGTCCAAGGCTACAGAGAACCTTCTTCAAGGTGAAGAGTTATTTGTAAGTTGGCTTTGTGTTATTTATAAATAACTTCCCTTCACATTCATTGAAGGCTTTATGGGTTAACTACATAGTCATCCCCAGCTGTTTGTTCATTTATTCATTCAACAAATATTTGTTGAGCACATACTATGTGCCAGGTATTGTTTCAGACACTGGGGAAACAGCAGTGAGCAGGACAAACCTCATGGGTGACAGACAACAAATCAGCCAGCACATCAATTAACTGATTAATTATGATTGTGACCTGTGTGATGAAGGTAACAGATGTACCTGTGGTTCAGGGCACTCAGGTGTCAGGCCACCCCAGGTAGGGCCATCCGGCTACCAAGGCCTCTGACGGATGGAGAATTTTGGCTGAGAGCTAAGGACTCAAGGGCAGGAAGGAGCTTGTTATTTGAAGATGGGGAGGAAGAGCGCCCCAGCCATGTGCTAAGGCATCTGGAACTAAGAGGAGATGCACATTCCTGCCTGTCATGTGGTGGGAGAGGGGGCGCTGGGAGAGGGCAAGGGGATTCGATCTGGGTCAGGTCAGCAGAATCAGAGCATGAGAGTGTTTTAGCCCTGGGTACAGAAATGGGGGGGCCATCGAGAAGTCAGAGCAGAAGGGTGACATGAACTGACTTACGCTGTACAAGGTCCCTCTGGCTCCAGAGAAGATTGAAAGTGAGAGATGCTGGGGGCTTGGTCTGGAGATGGAGCAGTGAAGGTGTGAGCCAAGGTCAGGCCCAGATCTACTTGGTGGAGAAAAAAACACTACTTAGGCTGACTTCTGGGTGTTTGGAGACCCGCTCTGGGCCAGGGCAGGGACTTTTCTCCCATTGATAGATGAGAACACTGAGTCCTCCAAGGGCAAAGTGATTCACCCAGGTCTCTACAGCATGTGTAGCTCTAAACAAGACCACTGTCCACCCTCATAGCCTGTTGAACCCGGGGACTTTGTTCCTCAGGGAGTGAGCAAGTCCCACTTGGGGGAGACCCCAGCCCTGAAGTAGCTGAGGGCTGACACAGCCTCCGTTGACAGTGAGCTCCTTCCCTGGGCTGGACAAGGAGGGCTCAGAGAGGGACGGGTCCAGCTGGGCCCTGGAGGAGATCACAGTCCAGTGGGGGAGATAGATGAGAGGCCCGGGCATGATACAGTTAAATGACTATATTCAGCAAGGGCTGGGGACTGGGTGGGCTCTGACGGTGGACAGCAGGAGGACTTCCCAGAGGAGGTGAGGGAACTATAGGACCAAAGTAGCCAGTGGGAGTGTGAAAAACGCTAGTAGGAGTGGACGATCATTGTGAGTGGGCAGTGGGCAGAAGAGACCCTCCAGTGGAGAGGTTTTGGGGAGAGGAATATTTTAGGATTAAGGATGAGCCCCATCCAGGCTGGGAGCCAGGAGACCTGGCTTGTTTGTGGCCTCAGTCCTGCCCTGAGTGATCAGCGATATGACCAGTCACATCCTCTCTGCGAAGTCCTCCTCCATACTGAGCCCCAAGGGCCTGCCCATCAGCATTCCCCATTCATGGTAAAAATAATCTCTCCAACCTTCTGAGAAGATTTGTAATCAATTTCATTTCTTTCAGATGGTGTATCTTAAAAAGTAGTTAATTATCTAGATGAGCATGCTATTAAAGATTGTATTACAAAGTTCATGTTTAATACAATTGCTATATAGAAAGAGACATTTTTTATCTTGCTCTTTTAAAAAGAGATACACACAATTAATTTATTTTGAATTAATTATGCGACGAACTGCACAGTTTGCTGACAAATACCTCTTTAAATGACATATCATGTTGGATTTGAGAAAGAAATGCACATTAAAATGTAGACTGACATTTAATCATGTGTTCATCATTGAAAAAGAGAAAAACTGCTTTCATGGCCTGATGTTAGGGATTTTTGCATTTTGTAGCTAGAATAAAAGCCATTGGCTTATTATTTAATTTTGAGCTTTTGTTTCAAAATGACTAAATGGGAGCAAAGGCTTCAGACCTAGTCTAGGAACACATTGTGGGGTCCTTCTTTCCCTCCGATAATTGAAAAGTCAAATTGTACTCATCCCTGAATTTCCCTTCTTTATAATTGGTGTTTGAGATGCTGGAAGCATATGGATGTGCTTTATAAGGACTGTGATCAGATGGCACCAATGAATGTTACCATGAACCACATCTAGTGAATTACCATCATTTGAGCGACGCTCATTAACTTGTATTTTAGATTCATCCTTCTCAGGCTTCCTGTCCTTAACGAATATTCTGTTGTGGATATACATGAAACAGGGTATGAGTAAGAATGCGAACTTGCACTGTCATACAGCCCAAATCCTGCAAACGAACGTAAAATTGCAACAGTGATAATGCTCATAAGATGCTTATAACATTACTTGGAATATACTAAGTGCCCAATAAAGGTTAGCTATGGTGATGATGACGATTAATGCTGTGAAGTAGAGGGATGCATTGCTGAGTGTGGGTACTATGGGATTTGCTCCAGAGGGAGGACTCTGGAGCTAAACTTTTGTGTGACTGTGAGCAAATTGATTAACCTTTCTGTACTTCAGTTTCTTCGTCTGTAACATGGAGACGATTAAGGTGCCTGCCTCATAGGTGTGTTGTGAGATTTAAATGCATTAAGACATGTAAAGTGATTAGGATGTTCTGAGCATATGGTGAGAGCTAAACATGTTACTTTAAAAAAAATCATCATCATCATAATTTTATCATCATCATTGTCGTCGTCATCATCATTATATTGTTATGGTAGTCAAGGGAGGCTTTCCAGAGGAAATGACTTTGAGATGAGCTATGAAAGCGGAGTCAGTGGTAGCTAGGCAACACTGGGAGGAACAAGTATCCCAGGCTGAAGGAATTGCTGGTACAAAAGCCCTATGGGGGGAAGGAAGGTGGTGCATTTGGGGAGCTGAACAAAGCTGATGGGGCTGGAGCAGAGTGATCCAGAGGGAGCGTGGTGAGGGATGAGGCTGGCGAAATCAGTTGGGACCAGAGCAGGTAAAGCCTGGGGACCTTTACTAGGGCTTTTGGTCTTTTACCCTGAGAGCAGCCAATGCCATCAAAGGGTTTTTTAAGTAGGAGAATGTCCTGGTCTGATTTAGGATTTGAAAAGCTCCCTCTAGTGGCTTTGGGAAGAATGAATGGGAGGAGCAGATGAGGGTTTAGGTAGGGTGGGATTGACAGGGATGGAGATGACGGCCGTGAAGAATCTAATAGGTGGACCCCATAGGAGCTGATGATGAGTTGGGTAGCTGTGAAGGGTGAGGGAGAGGGCAGAGGCCAGGATGACCCCTCCGTCCTTTAGTTAGTGCAGCCATTGGGTAGACGGTGGTGTCTGAGAATGATGGTTTTGGGGGCGAGATGACTTCACCTCTCTGATCCTCAGTTTCTTCATTTGTACCCTCCAGCCTGTTTTGAGAATTATTGAAAGAACACACGAAAGAGCAGTCGGTTCCCCAAATGTGTCTTCTTCCTCTGGAGCCATCACTCGAGACCTGCCTCTTTGCTGTGTAAACATGGAGACTGTTTGCCTGGTGGACATGGTCTTGGGGTCAGTACATTTATTTTGCCGGTCCTGGTTCTGCCTTTAGCTGCTGAGGCCAGAGTTCGCTGACAGTGTTTGGCTGACCCAGATCCCAGTGCCTCCCACTTGTGAAGGTGTCTCGGCCTCCATGTCTTGAAGGCTAAATAAGACGTAATGAGTCTGCTGGGAAAGTGGGTCAGAAGCCCATTAGCTCAGGCTCGAAGCTGCTGAAAGCCTCCACTGCCAATGTCTGTTTTAAATATCACACGAACAGGATGGCACAGCTGGAATGCTGGTCCCTTTGAGAGAGGGGTTACAAGGCTGTGCCATGCAGGGCCTCAGGGGCGCAGGGCTTGGAGAGAAATGGGATTTCTTGGGTGGCTTCCTGGGGCCCTGCTGCCAGCCCTGCCACCAGGCTCCTGAAAAGGAGACAGTAGCATCTGCCACACGCTTGGGGGTCTGAATATCCTCTCGTTTAGTCCTCTGAGGGACCCCATGGGGAGGGAGTATAGTAACCGTCCCCATTTACAGATGAGGAAACTGAAACTCAGCAAGATGAGAGGATCTGTCCAAAGTCTCACAGTCAGGCATGGGAGGAGCTGGGATTTATTTCTGGCCCTGGGGTGGGGTGGTTTAGTTTGCCATGCAGGCCAGGTGCCTTTGCTCAGCCAGATCTCTCCCCAAGCTCCTGTCCCAGAGAGTCAACTGCCCCAGGAGGTCTGCCCCTCAAACACAGCACCCCCAGACCTGAGACCCCTGGCCTGCCCCTGCTCTGTCTTCTTCCTAGAGATGGAAGGCTCTCAGAGCCTGGAATTAGACTCCCGGAAGACACCCTAAACTCCTGCCCCTCTCTCGACCCCACACCCAATGATTCATACTCTCGTTCATTCAACGAACAATTACTGAGCACCTACTATGTGCCAGGCACTGTTCTTAGCTCAAAGGAGAAGCCAGTTATTAAATAGACAAAACTTTCTACAATTCTATCTCAGAGACAGACTAAACAGTAAAAAAAAAAAAAAAAATTGAGCAAACGGTATGTGTTAGAAAATGGTATGTGCTATGGATAAAATAGTCATGGATGTCTTGGAGAGAGGAGCATTCTGGGAAGGGAATAGCCAGTGCAAAGGTCCTGAGGAGGAGATGGGCCTTGCGTGTTCAAGGAATAGCAAAGAATGTGAGTGGCAAGGAGCGGGAGGAGGAGAGAGAGGTTTGGACATGAGGTCGGAGAGGAAGCAGAGATGGGGAGGATATGTCGGGTTTCATTGAAGATTGCCACACCTGGCTTTTACTCCGGGTGAAATGGGCAGAAGAGTGATGTACTCTGATTTACCTTCTGAAAAGCTATGAGAAGATGCGGGAAGCCCAGTGCCAAATCCAGGTAAGAAAAAATGGCGGCTGGGGCTGGGGGCAGGTGGGAGCAGAGCCGGTGAGGAATGGTTTGATTTGGGTTATGTGTGGAAGGTTGAGCCAGCAAAGCTTCCTGATGGATTGGATGCAGAGCGTGAGAAGAAAGGGGTCCAGGGTGGCTCCCAGGTTTTTGGCCTGAAGCGTGAAGTTGCCTACAACCGAGATGAGTAAGGCTGTCGGTGGAGAGGGTTTGGGGCGAGACCAGGAGTCCACTTTTGGACCTGTGGGAGTTGAAATGCCTCCTAGGCACTGAAGTGGAGATGCCAGAGCCCGTTGGGTTTATAGAGTTTGCGTATGGGAGTGAGGTCAAGGCTGGAGTCACTGGCATACAGAGATATAAAGCCACAGCCCGCGTAGTCAGCAAGGGCTGCATCTTGGAGCCCTGGAGAGAAGAGGAGTCAGCGGAGGAGACTGAGAAGGAGGGACCAGTCAAGTAGGAGAACTGGGACTACGGTCCTGCTATGTGTCAAGTAAGAGGGAGACTGAACATCAGCCCTTAGATTTAGCAACAGGGAGCCCATCAGTGGCTGTGTGGGAGGAGCCTGGCTGCGGTCATTCTCTAGGTCTGAGCAATCTGCCTTTACCTCTGTAGTCAGCAGAACAGCAGCCTCCAAAGATACCAGATCCTAAGCTCTGGAACCAAGAGTTACCTAATGTGGATCAATGGTCTTTGCAGATGTGGTTAAGTTAAGGATTTTGAGATGAGAGGATTACCCTGGATTATCCAGGTAGGCCTTAAATACAATTATATCTCTTCTTATAAAAGAGGGGCAGAGGGAGATTTGACATGGACAAAAGAGGTGACAAGGTGACCACAAAAGGAAGACTAGAGTGGTGTGGGACAAGTCAAGGAATGCCTACAATCCCCAGAAGCTGGGAGAGGCAAGGAGCAGATTCTGCCCTGCAGCCCCTGGAGGGAGCACAGCCCTGCCGGTACCTTGATTTCAGATCTCTGACCTCAAAAACCGTGAGAGACTAAACTTCTGTTGCTTTAAGCCAAGTTCGTGGCAGTTTGTTACAGCAGCCTCTGGGAAGTGATACACTCCCTCTAGGATCACGCAAACTGCCTTCCTTTCACCTTCGTCATCATCATCCAGCAAGTGTAACAGCCTCAGCACCAGACCCCTGCCTCCCGCCTGCCCCCTGCCCTGCCCTCCTCACACACTGTCTCTTTGGGTAACTCCCCTCCTGAATTTCCTCAGCACAGAGGACATTTAAAGAGTTTATTAACTCCAAAGCCCAAGGCTTTTCCTGACATGGAAAAGCTGACTGCTTCTCCGCTGGCTACATCAACCTTCATGCAGTTTCAATTGCTAAGTGTTCTCAAGCTTCTGAGCCTTTGCATTTGCTGTTCCTTCTGCCTGGGACACTCTTCCCCACACCAGATATCCACACGCCTTATTTCGTCTTGACTTCAGGTCCGAACGCAAAGACTTTCCTTGATGACTGATTTCAAAATATAATCCCTCTTCACCCTCATGTTTCTGATTTCTACGTCCTACCTTGTTTTCCTCCATGGTACTTATCACTCCCTATGCATTTAACTGATTTGTTCATTTTCTGCTGCCCCACTCCCCACAGGGACAGGGAATTGAGAGTGGGTGGTTGAAACAACAAACACTCATTTCTCACAGTTCTTCAGGCTGGGAAGTTTAAAATCAAGGTCTTGGCGACAGACTCCATGTCTGGTGAGAGCTCTGGGCTGGCTCTTCCTTACAAGGGCACCAATGCCATCATGAGGGGTCCACCCCCATGACCTCATCCAAACTTAATCACCTCCCAAAGACCCCTCCTCCAAACACCATCACACTGGGGATTAGCCTTCAACAAACAAATCTGGGGGAAACATTAAGTTCATAGCAGGAGAGTTTGGGGGTGATCCTTCGACCCCTTGCAATCCTCAATGTCAAAGATTCCTAACCTTTCTGAGCCATGGACCTTTTCTCTGAGCAAATCTTTTAAATGCACAAAATGAAATACATTCGATTACAGAAAGTTCCAATTATATTGAAATGCAGTTATCAAAATATTTTTAAAAACACATTTTTGATATGGTAATAAATGTACTTTGTTAACTTGCTAAATAACAGGAGCTAGGGACAGGTTTAATTAGTATCATAATTTTGAAGCAGTAGTGAGTATAAATGATCTTTCAAGATAGCGGTGACAGTAATGTGACATGCAAATATCTGATTTCTCTTGGTGACAAAGTCATGGGCACTGTGAATACTGTAGTTTGTTGTCAGCCTTCATAGGGGAAGGAAATGCTAAATTTTAGTTAGAGGTGAGTAAAGAGAAAGATGTAATTTTTTTTCCGTTTCCAAGTTTGCCTATTCCTTCTGCTAAGATCCTCCATCATTGATGGAGGTGTAAGTGAGCAGGAAAGAGTTTGGGCCCCCAGGAGTTTCCAGAGTTGAAAGGGGCTTCTGAGCAGCGTACCCTCCGTGGCTATAACGGGGACCATAGGAAGCTGCCGGCAAACCCGAGGCCTGCCTCTTCCTCCCTTCAGCCCTGGTAAGTCTCAAAACATCCTTTCTCAGGAAGACCAAATATAAACAGGTCAGGATTATCTTGAGAACAAGATGTTTGTTTACTTTTTTAAAATGCAGACATGACAAAGCGCTCTGGTCTACAACTACAACTAATAATAATTTAGGTCAATCTCTCTTGGGGTGAAGCTGCTTCTCGATTTCAGAGACAAAAACCAATCTTTTCTTTGTTTTATGTTGTTTATTTGTTCGTAGCTATTTTTATTGCCCCCTCTCCTGATTATATAAGCAATACATACTCATTGTAAAAATTTCAGAAACACTACGGAAAGTGAAATTTCCCCCATTTCCACTCATCCCCCAGAGAGAACTACTGATAACAGAGCAGAGTACTTCAAAGATGCTTTTTGTCACCATGCGTGTACTTATACACATTACCACACACATAATTTTTTTTTCCCAAATAGCATTCTATGAAAATTGTTCTACATTTTGTGCTTTTCACCTAATATACCACAAAAATTATTTGTCTATATGTCTGTCTCCTCAACTAGAATTTGAGTTTTGAGGTGGGAAATATTATACTTTAAAAATCTTTATAAAGCTAATGCCTTGCCCAATAATTTGTATATAGTAGGATTATGTAATAAATATTTGCTGAACTCATACCGAAGTAGTGAATAAATGAACCCTTTTACAAAATGATAACATAAACACTTATGTTTGTCCATTCGAATAATACGTCATTGTTTCAAGGTAGCTGAGAATTAGATTGTGGGATGTGATTAACTTTTTCAATAAGCACTAATGGCTACTTAGACTTAGGTTATTTTTTGTTTTTTTAAGCCTCTATCTGTTCTTCACTGACTATCCTTATGTATATGTATCTTTGCACACTTCTTTATGCTTATTTTTAGACTCGGAGAAAGGCTTATTTTGATAGATATTGCCAAATTGCCCTTTCTATAAGTTGCACCAAATTACAATCCTATCACTTCAGAATCTGTTTTTCTATTCTCTCACTAACATTGAATATTTCAACAAATAATATACTTTGAAATTTCAGGCACATGGAAAAGTTGCTAGAACAATACAAAAAAAAAAATCTCATATACTACTCCTCACCCAGACTCACAAATTCTTAACATTTTATTATAATTTGTGAGTGCTCTTTCTCGCCATAATTTTCTCTGAATCTTTGGAGGGCAAGCTGCAGACATAATATCCCATCATCTCTAAACATCGCAGTGTGCATTTCCCAAACCACATTCATTCTGCTACCCTCCAAATCAAGAAACCAGCTTGGTACCAATGCCACCATCCAATCTACAGACTCCATTCAAATGAACTGCCTCAACAGTGTGCTTTTCTCCTTCTGGTCCAGGATCTTCTCCGAGAATATGTATTGCATTTAGTTCTTATATGCCTTCAATTTCCTCCAGTCTGGAACAGTTCCTTCATTTTCCCTTGTGTTTTGAGTCCTCAACAGTTTGAAAGGGGATGGGCCTTACATTCTCTACGATGATCCTCAACCCAGATCCACCTGATGTTTCCTCATGCTTTCTAGGCAGGAAGACCACAGACGAGATACTGCACTCTCTCAGTGCACTGTATTAGGAGGCGCATGGCAGTGACCCATCCTGGAGATGTTAACCTTAGTCCCCCAGTCATGTTGGTGCCAGCCCCATTTTCCTACTTTAAGCTCATCACTTCCCTTTTGTAATTGATCAGTAAGTTGTGGAGAGTATTTCTGAGTTTATATCAATATTCTGTCTCTTGTCAAACCTCTTTCATGGATGACTTTGGCTGCATCAGCCACCTCTATGAAGGTTGCTAAGTGGGGATTTTCTATTCCTATTATTCCTTCTAACTTATCAGTTGGGCTTCTATTGTAAGTAAAAGCTTTTGCCTTTGTCCCATTTATTTGTATCAGCAGGAGCTCATGCATTATTATTTTACAATCCATTTCTATCATTCTTTATTTCTATGTCAAATTGTCCCCGATTTGGCCAGTGAGAGCCCAGTGTCTCCTGTGTTCTTTTGATGTGACTCCATCATTCACTGATTATTTGCTTACTTTCTGGCACAATGAGATAGTCTAGGTTTATCTGCCCACCTTGCATTTTCCCTGTCTCAGCCTTGGAATCAGTTATTTCTTTGATTACCTCTGGTACATTTCAGTGGAATATGATATTTAAAAGCAAGATATAGACATTCAGTATGCTTGTGCTACTAGCATCATTGTGCTACTAGGACATCATTGCTTCTGTCTTTCTATGTATCTGTTCATCTACCTATGGATCAAAATATCTCTATCATCTATCTATCTATCTATCTATCTATCTATCTATCTATCTATCTATCTATCTATCTATCTATATCTATCTATCTCTATCTATCTATCTATCTATCTATCATCTTTCTATATCTACCTACCTATCTGTTCCCTGTATATGGAGTTTAATATATCATATATACTCATATTGAATCCATTTTGATATTAATTTTTTATTTAGATTATTTATATCCTTAATTATTTAACTTAACTGTCAAGAACCAAGAGAGGGGAGTTTTCTACTCTTGTATTTCTTTAGTTTTACATTGTATTTATCTATAGTTTTTGCTTCATGTATTTTGATGCTACATTATCTGGACTGGAACATGAAGTGTCATGACAATTATCCTTATTGTGCTTTATATCTTCTATCATTATGGGTGATGCTTTTTCTCATTCAATAATTTTTGGTTTCAGTTCAACCTTTTCTGATCTTCATATCACGCATCCTGGTTTCTTTTAATTTGCCTCTGCCTGGCGCATCCTTGAAAATCATTTTCATTTCAACTCCTGTCTCATCCTTGTCCTCGCCTCCTACTTTCCCTGCTCTCAACTCAACTGACCAGTTACTGATACAGTTTATCATATGTTTTTACCTTTTAAAAAATAACATACTTAAACCTCTTTCTCTCAATTTGTCAAGAAACAGTGTGAATCAACTCTTTGTTATGAAAGATCACAAATCTAAGGATTTGTATTTCTTCTCCCCCAATTTTGTTATGATCTGAGTTTTTTTTTTAGCACAATTCATTGTATTCTATTTATATGATTTATTTTTACATAATATAGATTTTCTTTTAGGAATTATATAATTTTTATTTTGACTTAAAATTAATTTTCACAGTTATTGAGGCTTAGTTTTTATTTAAAAGAATCCAAGACTCAGTTATTGCTCTTTCTTTCAATCAGTGCTCTATTCCTGACCTATTTTGACTTATCTTTAGTTGTCTGGGTTTTATTATCAAAATATTTTTTAAAAGAAATGTTGATGAATGCAATGGTCCCTGAATAAATACAAATAAAATATTTCTGGGGTACAAAATTCTTAAGTCATACTTTTTATTCCCTCAAAACTTTGTAGATCTTACTTTGGTCTTCTGACATCAAATGTTAACATAGAGAAATTGAGGGGATTCTGATATTCTTCCTCTAGTTGATAATTTGGTATTCCTGGCTGGATGCTTATATAATTTCTTCTTAAATCCTTTAATTTGAACACTTTGATCAGAATATGTCTAGATCTTCATCTTTTTCTAATAAGGGTTTTACAATTCCATATACTCTTTTAATATTCATATTCAGCATTTTCCTTTATTACGATTATTATGATTGATTGTTTTTATGACATATTTGTTCTTTCTCTTCTTTAAGGCTACTCGTCTGTATGTTTTACTTCCATTGTCTGTCATTCATAACAATCATCTTCTCCAATTGTTCCTAACTCTTTGATCTATAACTCATCTTGGGTTCTTCCATCGTCCTCAGCTTCACCATCCAATTAGTTATCCTGTCGTGGCTCTTCTTCCAAGATGTCTCAAAAACTTTTTGCACAACTCCCAACCTCTGTTTCCTCATGAAGGAATAAAAAGGAAGGAAGGATGAAAGGAAGGAAATATTTACTGAGCTTCCCTTTGCTATAGGCATCTTCTAAGGAATTTAACATCAAAGGGACTGGGGCAAATCCAGCTTTGCTGCTTCTTAGCTTTGTGTCCTTGGCAAACTAATATCCCCTTGCAGAGCTTGTTTCCTCATCTCTAAAATGTGATATAATACGCATTCTGAGGATGAAATGAGACAGTGGTCCTAGCTCAGAGTAAGCGTTTGATATATTTTAGCCAGCCTGCCTCTTCTCCCTTCCTTCTCTTTCCTTCCTGGCCTCGTTGAGAATTTGTCTACTGAGCTGTATTTTTCCATCCAGGCAAATGCTCTCTCCTTACAATGTGTGCATCGCCTGGGAGTATGGGCCATGAGATGAGGCTGTAATCCATCACTGGATTACAAATGTTATGTTCATTCAAATAGCAATTTCAGGGCATACTTCATTTCTGATTGGTTGATGCTTCTGCAAAATTAAATGGAGAGAACATTGAGGTGCCAAGGAAAAAGATGAACTTGTTGCAGAACCCATCTCCAAAGTTCTAAAATTAGCAAACCCTGTGAGGAGGGCTCAGTCCATTCTTGTCTTGAAGCAAAGGGTGTCCTGTTTGCCCTGAGGTTCCAAGGTTTGGGGGACAGACCCTCAAGGCTGGCCTGAGTCTGTGGTATCTTTCCCTTCCCTCCACTTCCATTTGGAATCAGGTCCCATAGGAGAGGCTGAGCACCTGCCAGTCAACATCTCATTTAATTGTTACTCTCTTTTAAAAATCAACTTTAGGTTGGTCACGGGGATGAGGAGCACGGCAGAGGGAATGCAGTTAGCATTAATATGATGGCTAGGTGGAGGGCCAAGGGAGGGAGGGAGCAAATGGGGGAATCATTTTATGAACTATATAGATGTCTATCCAATGTACTGTATACTTTCCTGCCAGTCGACATCTCATTTAACTGTTACTCTCTTTTAAAAATCAACTTTAGGTTGATCACGGGGATGAGGAGCACGGCAGAGGGGATGCAGTTAGCATTAATATGATGGCTAGGTGGAGGGCCAAGGGAGGGAGGGAGCAAATGGGGGAATCATTTTATGAACTATATAGATGTCTATCCAATGTACTGTATACTTGAAGCTAAGTTAAATAAATTTTTTAAAAAATCGACTTTATTGGGGTAAAATTTATGTGATGTAAATTTTTACATGTGATGTAAATGGTATTCTGTTCAAGAAGCTTTGACACAGTCCATATTCATGTAAACTACTACCACAATCAAGACATAGAACGTTTCCATCACCCCGGTAATTTTTTTAACATTCAGAAATATTACAACCATTCAAAAAAGAACAGAGATAAATATTAGAAAATAACACTTATAAACCTGCCACCAAGGTTTAGTAAATTTACTGGTTTACCATATTTGCTTTGTTCTGTTCTCACGTTTCACTCACTTTTCCTCCCTTTATCCACTCTCCCTTTAAAAAAAATGGCATAACATTCTTTTGAAAAAATGAAGCATTACAAATTCACTTGGAGCCTTCCTCATTCCAACCTCCAAAGGTTACCACTGTCACTACCCATGTTTTAAAGGTAACATGTCCTACCCACATTTGCAAACTCTGATTGCATTGTGTATGATCACAAACAATACATAGCATCGGTAGAGAGGCTTCTGATGTTTACATAAAATAATGCCATGATGTATGTGTCCTTTTGCAACTTAGTTTTACTCAGCATATGCTTTTAAGATCTATTCACCTTCTTACAAGGAGATGTAATCACTGGCCTTAATGTAATGTTGAAGTGTAAGATTACTATAAAATTTCCTTATCTAGCCCCCTATTGATAGGCAGTTAGGTTGTTTCCCCTTTTTCTTTCTTATATCAATGCAGCAGTGACTATCTTTGCACCCTTATATAAGAGTTACTCTAGGGGATTCACCTGAAAGTGGAATTGTTGAGCCATAGGGTCTTTAGGGGGTGCACATCTCCACCTTTATCAGGTATTGCCAAATTGCTCTCCATGGTGAGAGAGTAAAAGCACCCCACCCGGAATGTCCGGAGAGGTCCTGTTTTTCCCTCCTCCTCTGCTACATTAGGCATGGTTACATTCCCTCCCCCCACATGATATTTATGACATGATGTCAGTGGTTTTCATCTATATCCTCCTGATTACCAGTGAAGCTGAGCATGTTTTCATACACTCATTGGCCTTTAGAGTTTCTTTTGTGAATGCCTGTTGATATTTTTGTCTTCTGATTGCTTCTACTTCTACAAAATAAAGAGCAAGGTTAACAGCTGAGAGTGGAAGGCAGTGGGAGTTGGAGATTTGACAGGAGGGGAGATGGTGAGTGTGGGTTATCATACTTTGGCTTCCGCAAAAGCAGACCCCTAAACGAGGATGCCAGAACATGTAGTTTATTTGGAAGGTGATCCCAGGGCACACAGGAAAGGAGGTGGAAGTGAGGCAGGGAAGGGAAGGAAGCCAGTAAGGGGTGCATGGTCAAGCCCATGCAACTGAAGGTCAATTTCACTGTGAAATTCTGGGAGCCACTTATGAGAGGTGGGAGCGGGGCGATCTATACACCAATTCTGGTGGTTTTCGGTGTTTTTTTCTTGAAGGTTGCTCCTGGTTGGGGATTTCTGAGGCCCTCAGCATTTAGACAGGCTGCAGGGATGGGAAGAGACGTCTGGACACAAGAGAATGCCCTTGATGATGGGATTTAGAAGCTGGCTTAGCACTGAAATGGTCAAGGCCCAGAGGTCATACATGGATGGGACCTTGCCAGCATCTGCTATGGTGAGAGAGTAGGCTTGCTAAACAATGCCATAAAGGGCCCCTCAGGGCTAATGGTGGTAGTTTAAAGGGATCTAGAGAGCATGACAAGTGCTCTTAGGACCTCAGCCCCTCACTAACCCTCTGGCTTACAGATGAGGAACTTAAGGCCCCAGAGGAAAAAGGACTTTCTCCAAATCTCAAAGCATTCTTAGCTCAGTCAAGATGGCAGATTGTGTTTCTTTGTGGCCTTACACAGAATAAAAAACAATTTTTAAACAGTTTTTATGTTTTACAAAAATAAAACAATTACTAGAGAAAATTAAGCAAATATAGACAGAAAAAAATTAAAATCACGCCTGTAACCCAGAGACAACTACTATCAATTATTAGGTTCATATCTTTCTAGTCTTTTTTCTAGGCATATTTGGATCACATCCATTTAGTTTTTTCCTATCAAAATTTCAGTCACATTATATATGCAGACTCTACTGTCCTATCACATGATTTTTTAATGTTACAGTTTATTATGTATGTCTTTCCATGTCATTGAATATTCTTCTATATAAATATTAAGTGGTCCATAATATTCCATTGTTAAACATTTAAATTATTGCACTTTTTCATTATTATGATATTTACCACTACAGTAAATTTCCTGGAAACTAACTCTGAGCATGACCATGATTATTGCATGAGAATAAATTCCTAGAAATGGAATTGCCAGCTCAAAGGCCTGTTTCAGGCCATTACTACACATTGCCCATTTGATAAACTTTATTAACTTTGGAAATCTCATGACTATTCACCTAGTTGCTTGGGCCAAAATTCTTGAGTCATTTTGCATATAATAATTTTGTACTTTGTGTAGGATTTCTCTTTGGTCCCTGGAAATAGGTTTGATGAATAAAAGGGTATGCTCATTTGCATTTTGATAAACACTGCCAAATTATCTTCTAAAAGTATTTACCCCAATTGAATGTTCTTATCCAAAAACATGCTATTTCTCTCTCTCTCTCTTTTACTCTTAAATACTTCAATAGAGTTAAGTAGTTTTTCTTTTTTCATATAGAGTTCTAGACCATGTACATTTTTAAAAGTTTATTTTTAGATATCTTTTGCTTTTTATTGCTGCCATGAATCAATTATAAAAATTTGCTATATTTTCTGATTGGTCATTGCCGGAAATCTAAGAAACCAATTGATTTTTTTATATTTATTTTTAAACCATCTGCCTAGTGAAACTATTATTATTTTTAATATGTTTTTAATTGATTTTCTTATTTTTTTCTAGGTAGAAAATTATATAATGTGTAAATATTGATCATTTTGCTTCTTTCCCCTAATATCTATACCTCTTATTTCATTCTCTTGCCTGGTGACTTTTTTGCACTTTAGAAAAGAGTGCAAAAACGGTAGTAATAGCGGTGCCCTTTGTCTTTTCTCATGATTGAAGGGGAATGTTCCCAAGTGTCTTCCCATTGAACGTGATGCCAACAGTCATTTGATGTGCATGTGCAGTTTTGTTTGTCATGCTACAGAAATATCCTTTTATTCTTATTGTATGAAACATTGCTATCAGGCATGGATGCTTTTTTTTTTAAATTGGTTTTTAGGCATTTATTGAGATTATTCTCTTTCTCCTTATATTAACAGTCAATCAAATTTTGAATAATCGTTGCTTAATCTCATGTTTCTTCTTTTCAACATACTATTTAATTTATTTGCAAATATTTTACTTAGTATTTTGCAGGTGTATTCATAATTGAGTTTGCAGTGTTCCATTACGTGCTTTGTCTATTTTTTTATATCGAGTCCTGCATAATTTATAAAAATAATTGAAAAAATTTTTTCATTATGCATTGGGACTTTTTAAATGGCAGTAGACTTCTATGATATTGAATGTTTGAGACAATTCTACTTTGTCTGATGTTAACATTAGCTTTGCTTTCTTGTTTGCATTCCATAGACCATCTTTGTTTTCCCTCTTACTCATAATCTTTCTGAATCATATTGTTTTACTTAGTGTTTTGTAGGCCTTCTGGACATAGATTTTTGTGTTTTCATTAAGCCTTTTTTAATATATGTGTTTATCCCATTTTCATTTATTGTCATAATTTCTGTTGTTTAAAAATACTGTTTGGTTATTTTGTTTTTTGTTGTGATTCATTACAGTATTATTTGCTCTGTGCCCTTGGCTATATTGTTTATAATTTTTAAAGTAACTCGATGACTATAGATTCTGTTTTTTAGATCTATTAATAATTGAATAATGATTAATCCTAGATTTTCCGATTCATCAATTTTGGAAGCAATTCCTTGTCTTTTGTGAAAGGGAGGTGAGAATTGCACATTTTTCTTCCTTTTGTTCTCTCTTTTGTCAATCTCAACTCAAATCTACTACATCAGATTTGTAGATCCTGAATTTTTGTCCCAGTGTAGTATAATGGAATTATTATTAATATTTGTATTATGTTCCTTTCTTTGTCAAGGAATTTATGTTTTCATTTTATTTTATAACTCTATTTCTCATAGTTATTGAGTCTTAGTTCCAAGTTTAGTATTTGGATGGATTTGGCTCCCACTCTAGCCTTTCTATGACACAATTTTCATGTTCGAAATATTTATTTTTTCAACTAGTTCTTGAGAAAGAGCTTTTAGGTGTTCTCTTTTTTAGATTCTCAATGTTCGACGACCTTCCTTTTACCTTAACAGGTGACTGGCACCTTGGCTGAGCTTAGAAATCTGGGATCGTGTTCTTTTTTATTCCTTCAACCCTTGTTTTGCCTTCTGGCAGTGAATTGTATGGCAGAAAAGTCATAGTCCTGCTTTTTCTGTATGTATATTTACATAAATTCTTATGTGTACATAAAATGAAATAATTTTATCAGAATTTGCCTTAGTATTGTTTTTTATTTTGTCTTCTCGGTGGGCGGCTGGAGGCTTCAGTCTGAGGTCCTCTTTCATATTCAGAAAGATCTCTCCTTTTGTTTCAAACGTTGTTTTTATCTAGTTTGTTCTGGTCTCTTCTTTAGAAATATCAATTATCTTATGTTGAATTTCTGTTGTCTTTCTTATAGGGGTTTTCTCATTTATTTTGGTCATTGGATGCTATAGTCTGCATTATTTTTCTCACGTCTACCCTCTACCTTGCTGATTAGGGTTTCTTCATTGACAGTCTGTTTTTCATTGCTTCTTACACCATTTTTAAAAATGTTGCAAGATCATCATTTCTTTCCTTAATATTTTTTTCTTAGAATTGCCCATTCTTCCATTAACCTGATCTGTTTTTATAGGATCTAATTTTTCATCCTTTTTTCCTTTGGAGTCCTTGACCTTTTTTTCACCCTCATTTCTGTGAGATTAGATTTGCCTAAAATTTTCATTTGTTTTATGAATTCAATTTTCAGAAACATACTCTTCATATTTCTATGATGCTGTGTTAATTTCATTATTTTGTTGCAAAGTTTTTGCTTGTGTCTCTCTTTTATTTTTTTTTATCTTGAGTATTCTATTTAGGATTTTTATTTGCCTCAGACTAGCATGGACAGATTTTCTTTA
>NW_006442491.1:27910452-27911745 GCF_000325575.1 Pteropus alecto
CCATCCCTATGTATCTGAGTAGCTTTGAATCATTTGACTAGAATCATAGTAGTGTCTATGTATTTGGGTGCATTTAGAAAAAGATTTAGAAGGATACAAAACCAACAGAAAATATTGGTTACTTCGAGGAAGAATTGGAGGGAGGGATAGACTATTAACTTTTCCTTTCAAAGTCTCTTTTTAAAAATGAGCGAACATTATGAATATCAGATAAAATTTATAAGCAACTAAATTACCAAGTCAAAAGCTACTTGACCTTGCTGATATCCACTGAAATGCAAATTAAAATGACACTGAAACATCATCTCTTACACATCAGATTGGAAAAACCATTAAAATTTTATGATATCTAATATGGCAAAAAATGTGGGTTAATATACACTATTTAAAAAAATTTTAAGGGAGCTTGAAAACTGTGTCATGTCACTTAAAATACTATTTCGGGCATTTTAAACCCACGCTGAGATGGAGTTACGCACAGAGTGTGTTAATTTAGTCTTTGTGTATTTTGTTTTTACTAAGGAAGTATTTTACATACTTTAAGGAACATTATGAACAAATTCAAGATCAGACTTTATTTTGCATTAGGACTGACTTCAGTTTTTCTGAATCGTTATATTTTGCCTAAAATGTCAATTTCCCCACTGTTTTATTAAGAGCTGGACTTGGCCCAACACATCAACATTATAAAGCAGGTAGGTATGGAGCCTGCAGCCTCAAGGGCTTGTTAAGGTGACCTTGTAGCCCAGGTTGGTGGCTCTTGCCCTGAAACTCTACTCTGGAGAAACTGTAGAAATGGGAGGAAACATGGATTTGTGGAATTAATAAAGAACTGTTAGAAATCGCAGGGCAGTCTGAAGGCTGCCTTGAGCTGGAGTGTGTGTGTATGTGTGTGCGCGTGTGTGCACGTGTGTGTACTCATGGATGTTGAGGGGTAGGTGATATGGCAAGCAAAGGCAATGGTGAGAAGATAGGTTAGAGCAGTGATTCTCAAACCTGACTGCACATTAAATATCATCTGAGAAAACTCTTAAAAATATTCACACACACTACACAACAGTGATATGTAGGAAAATGTCCTTGTTCTTAGAACGTACGTGTTGAAGTCTTAGGGATGGAAAGTTATGATGTCTGCAACTTACTTTCAGCAAAGAAGATTCAGCAAAAAATCCCAAAACCCCCTGACCCACACAAGAGAGAGAGAGAGAGAGAGAGAGAGAGATAGAGAGAGAGAGAGAGAGAGAGAGACAGAGAGACAGAGAGACAGAGAGACAGAGAGACAGAGAGAAATAG
>NW_006442491.1:27912048-27936050 GCF_000325575.1 Pteropus alecto
AAACCCCCGGCCCCACACAGAAGAGAGAGAGAGAGAGAGAGAGAGAGAGAGAGAGAGAGAGAGAGAGAGAGAGAGAAAGCAAATGTGGCAATATTTGGTGAATCTAGGTGAAGACCATATAGATGTTCATTGTACTATTTTTTTCCCAACTGTTTTGTGGGTTTTAACTTTTTCTTCCCCCCTAAAATACAGTATGAGAAAAATCAATACTCATTTCCAGGCTTCATCCCAGGTGTTCTGATTTTATCAGTCTACGTATGATTCTAATGCAGAACCTGGATTAAAACCCGTTGGGTGGAGGAAAGCTTCTTTAAAGTGCTGTTCTTGTCACTCCACCTGAAATGCCCTGATGGTGTCTTTGACACCTCATCACAGAAGTTGGAAGCAGCAGTCTAGACCTCCCAAAGCTGGGCGCTCTGCTGGCCATCATGAAACCATGAACTTTCAGGCCTAAATAACTAGACACCTTTCTTATGAAAGAAAGACAGGAAACTGAATACATTCCATCTGAAGCAGTATCATTGAGATAGGTTGATCCAGAATTTAAAGTAAGCATTATAAGAAGAATTAAGGAAGTAAGAGAAGGTGTTAAGAGTTTGAAAAAAAAAAAAAAAGAAGTTGTTTTTAAAAAGCCAAGTGGAAATATTAAGTGTGAAAAATTGAAGTAAAGAGTAAAAGAAATGAGATTAATAGCACAGGATAGAAACAGCTGGAGAAAAATTTAATGAAATAAAAGATCATGTTGATCTTTTATTTAAAAGATCAAACTCTCCCAAGAGCAGCAGAAAGTGATAAAGAGGGAAAAAATATTTTTAAGTGCTTTGAAATATGGAGAATAGAGGTAGAACTGCTAATATTCAGAATATAAGAACTCTAGGAGAAGAGAAAAGGTAGAGAAGATGAAATATTTGAAGAAACAACAAAGATTCGAGTTTCTAAAATTGGAGATGAGAGGCTCGGGCTTGAAAAGGCTTACAAAACACCAAACAAAAGAGATAAGGAAAAACCTATACCTGCCTTAGAGTGACACACAGAACAGCAAAACATTCTAAATGTTTTCAGAGATGAAGCAGATTACCAGCAAACAAGAATCAGGTTGACATCAAGAGGGTACCTGAAGTGATATGGAAAATAAGAAGGAGTCGATATAAATATTGTCAAGTTCAGGAAATAAACAAGGGAAAATAAACTTGACTATGGGACTTCAACTAAGGACAACCAACCACTATACGACCAAAAGCAAAATATATAACTTTTGAACTAGCAAAAGAAAATTATCCCTCTCCAATGGAAAACAGAAAACAAATTTTTATAAGTGTAAATTTTGTGAAATATGTTCTCATATAATTGCAATAAATGAAAATGAATTAAACTGACTAACTAAAAGATAGACACCTAAGAGTCAATTTTTTAGAAGAAAGAGTCAATATTATTTTTTTAAAAAATAAGAAATATAATTGATACAAAGAAGAAAAGAAAGTTAGACAAAGATTGGATTCCAGGCAAATATCAAAAAAGATGGAAGGCAGCAATTTCAACACAAGACAAAATAACATTTAATATAAAAAATTCATAGTGAATAAAGTAAGAAGTCGTATGTTAGTAAAAGGAACGATATAACAAGAAAATATAACCATCACAAAATATATGCACTTAAAAATGTACACTGAAATATATCAAGCAAAAAAAATATATATATAGATCAAGCAGCAATTGACAGAACCTCAAGGAGATGTTGATAATTAATTATTTGTTGTTGGACATTTTATCATATTCCTCTCAGAAAAGGGCAGATTGGGTGGTCTAAAAATAATCAGAAATATTTTTTAAATCTTATTTTTGCTCTCGGTGTCTTAAAATTTCACGATGTACACTTTAGCATGAATCTGTTTTTGTTCATCTTGCTGGGTGCTCATGGCCCTTTTCAATCTGGCAGTTGATGTTCTTCTGTTTGGGGCAAGTTGTTGTTATTGTTTTGTTGCCAACATACTCCCTTATGTTTCTCTGGAATTCTTATTTGGATGTGGCATCTTCTGGATAGTTCCTTTTCTTGCCTATTTTCTACATTTTCGTCTTTTTAATCTACTTTCTGGGAAACTTTGTCATCTATATCTTCCATCTCTGCTTTTGACTCTTTAAAAATACTTCTCCTATAATATTTTTAACTTCAAGAGTGTTTTATTGCTCTCAGAATGATGCTTTTTAAAAAAAATAGCATCCCATGCGCATTATATGCTTGCAATATTCATTCCTTTAATACTTTTTGAAAAGAGATTTTCTTCTTCCTGAATCTTGTTTCTTTAAATCCCCCTGAATTGCTCTCTAATTGCTGCTGTAACGAATGAACACAACACAAACTGATTATGTCATCATTCTATAGGCTAGAAATTCAGTATGGATTTCACTGAGCTAAAAACATGGTGTCTGCAGGACTATTTCTTCCTGAGGTTCTAGAGGAGAATCTCTTTCCTTGACTTTTGCGCCTTTTAGAAGCCACCCACATTCCTTGACTCATAGCCCCCTTTCTCATCTTCAAAGCTAGTAACATCACATCTCTCTTAACTCTTTTTTAGCTGTCACATGGTTCTCTGACCATGGCCAAGAAATGTTCTCCGCTTTTAAGGACGCATGTGATTCAGTTGAGCTCATTGGGATAATCTAGGCTAATCTCCTCATCTCAAAATCAGTTGGTTTGCAACCTTAATTGCATTTGCAGGCTTCAATCTGCAAATGTACCATATAACATAACATACTCACTAGTTCTAGAGATTAGGACATGGACATTTTGGAGGGTGGGGATGGGACATCATTCTGCCTACCATATCCCCTTCTTTTTTTGTGTTCTGTGCTCTGATTTTCATATTAAAGGTTTTCCTCAGATATCTGGTAGTCCTGAGTTATCTGAACATATTTAATAATAGGAGACTAAGAAATTTATGAGAAGCTATGAAAACATGAGTGGAGCTTGTTGTTTCGCTTTGGGTGGTCTGGCTAGCCATTTCCTGAGGTGACTCCCAAAGTCGGTATCATCTTAAGGTCTTTTCTGTTGTGCTGGTCAGTCTCCCCAGAGAAGAGAAGACCTCTTCAGAGACAGTCTCCTGCCTGGAGGAGGAAGAGTTGGCCACCAAAATTCTGCAAGCTCAGTCGGGGAAGAGGCTTGGGGATTTTAAGATCCAGGATGTGTATGTTTACTTACTTCTTTTGTTTCCTTCAATTATGCTTGGTGACCCTTCTGCAGTGACTAGACTTTTCTGGGTGTAAAGAGTCGGAGGGAATAGGGTAGGGGTGTCCAACTGTGTCTTAAACACACTTTCAACCAATCCTCCAACTTTTAGTCAAATTCTCATCTCTGCTTCTAGAGACATGTGATAATGATTGCTGATAATTTGGGGAATTTTTTAGTGTAAATTGAGTTGTTTCTTGGATTTATTTTCTACTGTCTTAGAACTCAGCTTTTTTTTTTAGTTCTTGGTTAAATAAGTTTCACTTGTCATCTGCTTTCCAGCTTCCAAAATATTGTTGTTACTTTTTCTCCTGTTGGTGCTTGTTAATATATGCCTTATTTGTTGTTGCTAGATCCTTTATTGTTGCTTTAATGGAATTTCTAAAGGGA
This sequence comes from Pteropus alecto, assembly GCF_000325575.1. NCBI lineage: Eukaryota > Metazoa > Chordata > Mammalia > Chiroptera > Pteropodidae > Pteropus > Pteropus alecto. Next base: position 27,915,662 of record NW_006442491.1, read on the forward strand.
GTAGACCTCAAAGCTTGGGTTCAATTCATCATCTTTAACTGAAAGTTGGTATATTTTTCTATATTTGTTGAACCCTCGGGGCAACATGGAATGGGGGAAGTGCCATAGCCATAGTAACATCCAATACCATGTATATTTAAATATAGGGCAACCAAGAGTATAAAGCACCTCCATCCATTATCCAATTTAGAGTAGCCTCCAAAATTTTGGCCAATTTAAATTTTAATAAATCATATTGGATTTCGTTAACCAATGTCACCATAAAAAAATAAATTAATTTAAAAAATAAAAATAAAATAAAATAAGAATATTAATTAAATAGAAAAAACATTAGGGTATAATTGAAATAGATATTTCCTTATAAATTTTACTGGGATAATTTCATTACACAGACACATTTTAAATGACGTATTATAAAATAATTTAATATCCTGCTTTTTTTCCACTCATTTCATTCAGACTCATCACTGGCATCTTAGACATCAGTGTCTTTGTCATCAGTAGAGCCATTTTTGGAGTCATCCAGCACAGTTTTCCAAGGCACGTTGTCTTCATGTCCATTTGAGGTATTTGAGATACATTGATGTTTGAATCTGTACTTTTGCTATCATAGAAATTTTTATCCCAAGCCACAATAATCCATTATGTCAGGACAGAGTTTGGGTTGTTTAATTTGTCCTGGTAGAGAATGTGCATGATTTTCACAGACACTATTTCCTGTATTGATTTTAAAGTGTGCTTTAAAAGGCTTGTTTACAAAGACATCTTGACACTTGCAATTGTGAGGCGATACCTCCAGCGATAATTACTAAATCTCTGTCAAATTTCTTTGCCTTCTTTATTTACTGATTCTGTCAGGTGCCACCTCTAGTCATCCCAAACCAGCATTGATTGAGGTCATTTCAGGTTGATGTTTCTTCTCCAAACAAGATTTTTGATCAAAATAAAGAAATTGAAAGTGTATTCTCCTCTGAGCCCAGAGTCCCACCTTGAACTCCAGTCTGGTTGATGGCCCTTGACCCTCTTCTGAATCCTCTGGAAGCTCTAGCTAATAGCTAGGATCCCATCACAAGGACCACCACACCTATTCCAGCCTTGTTGTGAGGTTAAAGAGGGACTCACAGATATTTTTTTTAATTATAGTTGACATTCGATATTATTTAATATTAGTTTCAGGTGTACAGCATAGTGGTTAGACATTTATATAATTTATGAAGTGATCCCCCTGATAAGTCTAGTACCCACCTGATACCATACATAGTTATTACAATATTATTAACTATATTCCCTATGCTGTACTTACCATTCCCGTGACTATTTCATAACTACCAATTTGTACTTCTTAATCCTTTCCCCCTTTTCACTCAGCTCCCTAACCCCCCTCCCATCTGGCAATCATCAGTTTGTTCTCTGTATCTGTGAGTCTGTTTTTGTTTATTTTGCTCTTTCATATATAAGTGAAATCATGTGGTATTTGTTTTTCTCTGTCTGACTTATTTCATTTAGCATAATACCCTCTAGGTCCCTCCATGTTATTACAAATGGTAAGGTTTCATTCTTCTTTATGGCCAAGTAATATTTCATTGTATATATGTACCATATCTTTATCCAGTTCTCTATTGATGGACACTTAGGTTGCTTCCATTTCTTGGTTATTGTAAATAGTGCTGCAATAAACATAGGGATGTATATATTTTTTCAAATTAGTGTTTTGGATTTCTTCAGTTAAATACCAGGGAGTGGAATTGTTGGGTCATATGGTAGTCTATTTTTAATTTTTGAGGAACCTTGATACCGTTTTCCATAGTGGCTATACCAATTTGCAATCCCACCAAGAGTGCATTAGGATTTCCTTTCTCTACATCCTGCCAACACTTGTTTGTTGATTTGTTGATGATAGCCATTCTGACAGGTGTGAACTGATAGCTCATTGTGGTTTTAATTTGTATTTCTCTGATGATTATTGAGTATCTTTTCATATGTCTATTGGCCATCTGTATGTCCTCTTTGGAGAAATATCTATTCAGGTCCTTTGCCCATTTTTGTTTTGTTTTATTTTGTTTTGTGTTGAGTTATATGAGTTCTTTATAAATTTTGGATATTAACTCCTTATCAGATGTATCATTGACGAATATTTCTCCCATTCAGTAGGTTGTCTTTTCCTTTTGTTGATGGTTTCCTTTGCTGTGCAAACCCTTTTTAGTTTGATGCAGTCCTATTTGTATATTTCTTTTGTTTCTCGAGCCTAAGGAGACATAGAAAAAAATATCACTAAGAGCAATGTCAGAGAGTTTACTGCCTACATTTTTGTTTGTTTGTTGTTGTTGTTTGTTTGTTTATTGCCTATGTTTTCTTCTAGGTGTTTTTTGATTTCAGGTCTTACATTTAAGTCTTTAATCTATTTTGAGTTTATTCTTGTATATAGTTTAAGAAGGTAATCCAGTTTCAACTTTTTTGTATGTATCTGTCCAGTTTTCTCAACACCGTTTATTGAATAGACTGTCTTCACTCCATGGTATAATCTTGCCTCCTTTGTCATAGATTAATTCACTATGTAGGTATGGGTTTATTTCTGGGCTCTCTATTCTGTTCCGTGATCTATGTGTCTGCTTTTATATTAGTACAATGCCATTTTGATTACTACAGTCTTGTAGTATAGTTTGATATCAGGTAGCATGATAACTCCAACTTTGTTCTTCTTTCTCAAGATCGTTGTAGTTATTTATGGCTTTTGTGGTTCCATATAAATTTTAGGATTATTTGTTCTAGTTCTTTGAAAAATGCCACTAGTATTTTGATAGGGATTGCATTAAATCCATAGATTGCTTTGGGTAGTATGGGCATTTTAATGATAATTCTTCCTATCTATGAGCATGGTATATGCTTTCGTTTATTTGTATCTTCTTCAATTTCTTTCTTCAATGTCTTGTAATTTTCTAGGTACAGGTTTTTTACCTCCTTGGTTAAATTTGTCCCTGGGTATTTTTTGATGCAATTGTAAATTGGATTGTTTTCTTCATTTCTCTTTTTGATAGTTCATTATTGGTGTATAAAAATGCAACCAATTTCTGGATATTAATTTTATATCCTGCTATTTTACTGAATTCATTTATCAGTGATATTCCTATTATCAGTCCTAATAGTTTTTTGATGGAATCTTTAAGGTTCTCTCTATATCATATCATGTTATTTGCAAATAAGGATAGTTTTACTTCTTCCTTTCCAATTTGGATACCTTTTATTTCTTTTTCTTGTCTGATTGCTGTGCCTAGGATTTCTAATACTATGTTGAATAAAAGTGGTAAACGTGGGCATCCTTGTCTTGAGAGACTCGCAGATGTTGAGTCCAGAACCTGGCCAGCTCAAAGACCGAGGGTGTCCAGGTGAGAGTGACTGACAGATACCTGCTGAGATGGAGGATATGAGGGTCTATGATTTTGTGAACAGTACGTGATCCTTGAAAACCTAACCTCTCTCCGCTCTGCAAATTCCCAGCTTTCAGAGATCTAGGTTAGTAGTCAAAATCCAATATGATGCCATTGCTCAGAAAACTTCATTGGTTCCCCATTGCCTTCTAAAAAAGAGACTAAGTTTTAGTCTAACATTCGCATCTCTCTAGAATATGATCCCAGCTCACCTGTCCAGTCTCCTGTGCAGTTTTCCCCCAGCATCACCTATCCTTCTTTGCTATACCTGTACAAACAGTCCAGTGAACCTGGACTTCTCCTGCATTCATCTAACATGCCATTCAGCACAGCGCAGCAGAGAGCATGGACTTAGGATACAGGGAGAGCTGGTCAGGAAGTCCATCTCTGCCACTGACTAGCTGTGTGACATTGACAAAGTCACTCAAGTTTCTGAGTCTTAGTTTTTTTAACCTTTTGAAGTCGGAAATAAGTCTACCTATCTCACTCCGTGGTTGTGGGGTTTAAATGGAATCGGGTACGTGAAGAGCTGTAGGGAACACATTTGCCTAGTCCCACATTCCTCTCCTTGGAGAAGAAGCTTCCTGTCCTACTTACACCTTTTGGCTCTGTGGGCTGTCAATCATTGCTGCTTACTTTCCTGGGCAAAGCTGGGGACATGGATCCTTTTAGGCCAATCAGAAACCTTTCTGGGAATTTTCAAATTGGAGTTAAAGGAACAGACATAGCATCTTTCATATAGAATCGGTAGGAAGACATGAAGCAGAGAGTTTATGGGGTCCAGGTGGCCCAGAAAGCCAGTGTGTAAGAATGAAGCCTATAGAGAGTTGCAGAGCCATTTAACTTTGGGTTCTGGTTATTTCTGAGGCCAGCTGCAGCATTTTCCATGTTAAGCAAGCCTATCCATCAATTATCCTTTTTGCCCAAGCGGATTACCATAGGTTTCTGATCCTTATGTAAAGTCACTTGATAAACTCAGGGGTCAGGGATTGGGGAACCCTCAGATAAGGTTTTATTCCTCCTCCACTCCCTCACTCTTCAGAGCCCCCATCACTCCCTTTTTTTAAATCATTGTTGTCTTTGTGATTTTTATCTTTCCTCCAGATCCAAGGCCCTGTGTGAGCAATCATCTGAGTTGGTCTTCCTGGTGAGCTAGCTTTGCATTCAAGCAGAGTTTAAGGTTGTATTTATTAACTCACAAGGCTCAGGCAACATCAGAGGGGCATCAAAGTCCTTACTGAGGGAGCAAACGTACTTAGAAAGGTACAATAAATGCCAGGACATCTGCCCACCCCCAGGGAAGGCTGAATTTGAACTTGCATGGATCTCAATGGCTAAACCACTTTCATTGCCACTCAGACCCACCAAGTTTCTGGAAGTGGGGCCTGAGGGTCTGCATGCTCGTCAAGCATCTGGGTGATTTTAATATGACCAAAATTAGAGAATTTCTGGGCTATCTTTTATGATGCTCTGAGTTAATAGTTTTACTTCTTAACACTCCTGAGCGAGCAGTTTGGAGAAAGTTATGACTAAAACAAGCCAGTGAGCTTAGTTTCTTATGCTAATAGTCACAGAGGCCTCATAATTACAGACAACACAAGTGTCCCATAATTAGCGTCTGCTGTCCTGTTCCTGTGGGTCAATTGTTCTGCGACAATGGCCATGCTCAGCACTGGACAGCCCACACATCAGACATCTCTCTCGATCAGCTCACTCCCCTCCACATTCCATTCCCATGAGAGAAGAGCCCCTGGGTTCTCAGGACATTAACCCTCTCCTGCCGGGACCCCAAGAACCAGGGCTGAGGTGGGAGAGGGTCATGATCTGGTGCACCCAGGGAAGTGGGAAGTGGGAAAAAGATTCTGTGAAGTGACTGAACATTTGGGGCAGCCAGCACTTTGCATCTGAGGCTGTGATTCTTACTCAGACCTAATGAAGCATAACTTTTGGGACCGATGACAGAAATCCTCCTGGGGATTCTGAGTGCACGATGATTGGAAATGCACAGAATCCTTACCCTTTTCAGGCTGAAGAGTTGGTTAAGAGGGCAGAGTGACTCACTCTTGATAGGTATTTGTCACTTAAACCATCAGTGTAGCTTTCTCCCTCCTCAGTGGAATTCTGGGTGACATGGCAGCAGTGTTTAGACCTAGAACTTGTGTCAAATCCTGACTGCCAATCACCACCTATATGATTTTTTTGGAACGTCATCTGAGCTGCAGATTTCTCATCTATAAAGTGAAAATAAGAACACCCACCTCTACTATTTGGATATTCAGATTGTTTCCAATTTTGTTCTTCTTTTACAATATTCTTGGCCTTATGAGTTTAGCATTCAAGGTTCTGAGCAATGAATGATACTTGGGGGTGTCCATCAAAACCATCTGGGGAGCTTCTACAAAATAAAGACCTAGATCCATTAATTTGGAATCCATGAGGGCACAACCAACTCAAGAATGGGTATTTGGAGAAAGTTCTGCAGAACCTCCTGGTGGACACTGTTTGTTCAAACCTGTCTCTGAGAGGTCTGGAAGGACCTAGACCTGTAAAATATGTGTGATTTTGCAGAGGCATCAGTTTAAATTGTGCACACTGATATGCTGGAACGAATTAGCAGGGAATGAGCCTAGACAAGTGCACAGCATAGGCCTGACTGTCTTTTCTAAGATTCACAGTGGCCTAAACACTTTACCTGATTCTCTTATTTAATCCTAAATTTGTATTGCTAGTCTGGGCCACTTCCCTGGTCTGCAGACCCATTTATCCAGCTATCTGCCTGTTCTCTCCACTTGGAAGTGAACAGACACCCCCAGTGGAATTTGTCCCAACTTCTGATCCCCTCCAAACCCATTCCACCCTCAATCTCAATGTCAACTTAATCGCAACTCGATCTTTGTAATTTCTATGGCTGAATATTTCGAAGATATCCTTACCATTCTTATGACTACCGCTCCATCTTAAGCCACTGTTACCTCTCTCCTAAATAATAGCATCTAAACAATCTTCCTGTTTTTACCCTTGACCTGCCCTAGTCAGATGTCACCTTAACAAGAGTCCTTCCCAGAATACTCTAACTCAAATGCAACTCCCTTACTCCGTTCCATTTTCCTGCTTTATTTTTCTTCTTAGCACTTACTACTAGCTCTTATAATTTTATTTTGTCATTGTCTGTCCTTTCTTAGAATGTGAGTTCCACGAAGGCTTGGATTTTTGTCTGTTTTATCAGTGCTGGGTCTCCAGTGTTTAAAACAGTGCCAAATATTTGACAGGCACTCAATATATATTTGTTGAATGAATGAATGAATGAATACCTACAACATGTAGGCATTATCTTCATTTACTGACGAGAAAATGAAGGTTCAGGAGATGTTATTTTCCCCAAGACCACTCTGTGAGTGGAGGGAAAGCCAAGTTTTGAACCCAGGACTGACTTTCCCAGAGATCATTATTCCACATATGATGGAGGGGCCTTCCCTTCCTTCCTTTGCCGTTACCACAGTTTCCTTCTAAATGTAGCTCCTGTGTTTGCATTTCAAATCAAGATTGCTATACTCATAGACCAACATGGAAACTTAACTTTAAGACAAGGGGTCCCCCAAAGCTCTCTGTGCTGGGCCAAGCTAACCCTTCAGGAATCCTGCTAGCCACTGTCAGTACTGACCCGGGAAGGAATTGCATTCTCTATGGCTTTTTTGCTCAGTGTTCCCCCTGGGGAGGGATCATAAGGAGAAAAATACTCAAACCTTAGGAAGACTCATTTTCACAAAGTTATTTATCACTGAATTACTTACCTATACAAGTAGAATCTTTGAGAATAAGTCTGAGCTCTTAGGCCCAGTGTTAAGGTGGCCTATCCTCAAACCTTCTGTTCCCTTAAGGGGTAATGATGGGGACCAGGATGGAGTCATGTGAATTCTCTTCCCCTCAGAGGGTGATCCTGGGGACCTGGAGGCCGTGCTGGGCACTGGAGCTGAAAGATGAGGGGCTAGGACTGGTGGGAGGGACATGAGAGGGGAGGAGAGTCAAAGGCTGGGGTGGGGAGGTGATGTGGAGGCTGTGAGCAGCAGTGGAGAAGGATGTGGAGGAGAAGATTTAGGGGGAGGGACCCACAGGCAGGTAGGATTCGGGGGCAGAGCAGAGGTGGGGCAGGAGGGGTGGGTGGGGTGTCACAGGACCCAGAGCTGTGATTTTGCACCTCCCAGTCCACCAATTTGCAATGAGTTCTCTTTGCTACAGGGAAGTCAGCTTCACGTCCTGTTTTCAGAAACAGTATGATTCGTGAAAGCCCATCTTGACATTAATCACTTAACTGGTTCATTCATTCAACACATGATTTATTGGTTACGTACTCTGAGCTGCACTGAGCTAGGCACTGGACATACTCTTCATGACCGTGTGCTTATAAAATTGAAGGCAATGTGAGAACACTTGGGTTTAAACTGGAAAACCACAAATAACAATTTTCCCTGCCAACTTTAATTCACTGTCTTTCAGAGGGGTCAGAGTTGTGGGTGTCCACCCTAAATTTATCGAAACTGCTGCTGTGCCAGGCACTGGGCAAGGCCCTATCATTATAGCACTACTATCCACATGTGTATAATATGAGGCCCAAATGCAGAGTCACACAGGGTCACACAGGGTCCAAAGTGAAACAACCTTTGGACTGACACGGCTGGTTTCAAAGCGGCTAAAATAGGTTGACTTTTTGGCCTTTTTCTTTGGTACTGGGCCAAAAACATAAAACAAAAACAAAAACAAAAACAAAAAAACAAAGAGGATGTGGGTGGGTGGGGACTCTTATTATAAGTGCTGCTATTTAATCCACTGTCACTTTGTAAGGGTCCCACTGAATTTTTGATAGAAAAGATGTCCGGGTCCAGCTGTAGGACAAAGGAAAATGTAAGGAGCAAAGGGCAGAGTTTACAGTGCTTAAAAACACGTTCAAAGATCTTCACTTTGTAACCGAGTTGCTGAGCAATAACGGAAGAATTCCTGACACAGCAGGGTGAGCCTGGCCAAGCCCTGCCCACAGGGGCTGGGGAATAAAGGCCCCTCCTCCCAGCTGTCAGTGAAAAAAATGCCCAGTCCTGACAGCAACAGACTGCTCCCTCTTTGCTCGGGGTGGGGGAAAGGTTGTTATGTGACATGCTATACGTTGTTTTTCTGGAATACACAAAAATGTCGGTGACATTCTGGAGAATTAATTTAGATCTAGCAGACCAGAGAAACCAGCACAGCTGGCCCGGGTTCCAGTTCTGGCTGCATCCTGGGTGGCTTTGCTCAGCACACTCTCCCTGAACCTGTTTCCTCATCCGTAAAAAGAAAGGGGCGGGGAGGGGTCAAATATATGGTAATGGAAGGAAACTAGACTTCAGCTGGTGAGTATTCAGTAGCATACACAGATGTAGAATTATAATCCTGTGCACCTGAACATTATGTAATGTTTTTAACCAATGTTACCCCGATTAAATTAGTAATAATATAAAAAAAAAGGACTAATGAGCTGATGAGGACCATTTCCCAAGCTAAGTGAGGATCAAATGTAGCAATCAGTCAGCAAGACAGTTAATCCCCTGCCCACCCCACCCCGCAACTCGTCTCCACGATCCAGTTAGAATTTCAAATAAGACCAAGAAGTGAATTCAAGGCTCACTTGGTGGTTCCTCATATCCTTGGTCACTACCACAAATCTGTACCCTGAAGCTCCAACTTCCTCACATACCTATCACCGCCTATGCAGGTGCACCAAAAACCTGTGCTGGGATAACATTGTTTGGAGGAGGCATCTTTCTAATCTGGGACTACATTTCCTAGCTTGCCTTGCATCTAGGAAAGCCTTGGATTAGTCCTTATCAAGGGAAGGTGAACAGAAGTGATGTGTCCCTTCTTGGTTAGAAATAGCTGAGGCTTCTCCACTGTTCCTGATCTGCCAGTTTGATGCATAGGACTCCAAGTCTCTAGGAGATGGTGGCACCCAAGATAGAGGAAACCTGGATCCTTGAATCACTGCATGGAGGAAAGCTGCCAGCCAAGGAGTAACAACTAGTATGGACTCTCCAGTAAAGTTAAACCACTGAAATCTGGGGGCTATTTGTTAGAGTAGCTAAAGTTACCCTAAAAGATGCATACTCTGCATGTATTTGCTTACCCTGGCACAGCCTACCCTGCCTACTTCCCTTCTAAACCTCTCAGACATTCACAGATGACATTCAAGATATCTAGGTCACTGACGTTATCAATTCAGTCATTGATCAAACATATATTTATAGCTCATCTATCATGTGTGAGGAGCAGGGCTGGGCACTTGGGACACAACGCAGATTCCATCCCCACCCTTCCTCGACAAGATCATGATCAGACTGTTCCCTTATCCCCAAGTCCAGCTGCCGGCCGGAGGCCTTATTCCCCCACCTTGGGATCCAGCCCATTGCCCAGTCTTCTGGCTCTGGACTTCCCTTTCTCCAAAGACCATCCCATCCTCACTGCTGAGGACACATCCTAGAGATTTTGCCCATTTTAAATTCATATGTCCAACTTGCAGGCCTCTCTGTACATCCTCAGCCTTCTCGCTGTTCCTCCAGCTGCATGCCATGGAAACCTCCAAAACCACAACCTCTTTCTTTTCTTTTAACCTGCCCTGTCCTGTCTTCCCTTCTCTCTTAATCTAGAATTGACTTGAAGGGCAAGAGTTTCCACCGCTCCTTTGCAAATGCCTTCTCCTCCTTGTGCAGAAGGCTGAGGAATCTGGATGGGTTGAGGGGTGCATATTCAGATATCCATGGCAGCCCAAGTAGCCCCTAATGGTTCTCCAGGGCTTACTCATTTATCCTAATTCTTGTCTGGCCTCCCTTTGGACTTGGCACCTCCTGGGAACAGGCAGTTGAGTTACTGATGCCTTTGCATGCTGACCTTGCTCCTTCTTTAAGTGAAAGGATTCAGCCATGGCCACAGGGCTTGACAAGCAGATTGCAGGCTGGACTTCAACTCTGCTCACCCCCTTTACATAGTGCACAACTTATACAACTGTGCAGGGTCCCCATGGCTTCAAGCTCCTGAGGCTGGTTCATGGGGTCCTCCTTCTGTGTTTCGCCAGCTGTATCCAGGCCCTCTCTGCCATGCCCCATATTCTCTAAAAATAACCAGCTTCATTGAGGGGAGCTGTACATAACAGGCCACTTCATACCACTCCACCTTTGCTTTTGCTGTTTCTTCTGACTGAAGCTTTCTTCTTTTCTTGGCCAGCTCCTGGTCCTTCCTTTGTTTGGCAATATCCTCATCCTGGAATTCTTTCTGTACTCCTTGCATCCTTCTTTCTTGCCTCCTGCATCTTCCACCCCCAGCTCCTGCAGCTTCTGGGGCAACCTCCTTGGGCACTCACTGCCCTAGCCCTGGACCTGGCAACAGAGGACAGCAGGAAATAGAATGAAATGAGGAAAATGGCTTCAACCTCAAAGAGTGGTTAATAGGATGAAATGAGTCCATACTAACAGATTCATTCATTCATGATTCACTGTTTTAACAGACAATTTCTGAGTACGTACTGTGTGCCAGGCACTGTGGTGACCCTTGGTGCACAGCGAATAAGACAGACACTGTTTCTGGCTATGCCGGAGTTCCCAGTCTCCGCTTTCATAGACGTCACTGGATCAGAAAGGGAAATGTGAAAGATGATTTTGTGGGAGAAATGACAGAGGAAAGGAAAATGGGCTACAAGAGCCTCGAGTGGGCCTATCGTGCAGGAAGTAGGGGTGGAACCCCGTGGCTCTGGGAGTGGAAGGAGGGCCCTGGGCTGCAGCCTGGAGCTGTTCGCCACCTGCCCGTGACCTTGAAGAGCCTAGGATGGAAGTCAGGATGCTGGCTGGGCCTCAGCCTTGCTCTCATGGAATTCATTTAGCTAGCTTGGGCTAGGCACTGGCCCCCTCCCCGGGCTTCAACTTTGAGGGGAAAGGAGAGGCCAAGGGTGAATGACACTTAAGCCCCACATCGCATCCTAGTACATGGGGAGCCTGCCCTGTGTGAAAGCCCCTTGCTCTTGGGTACAAAGGCCTCTCCAAGGCCAGGGGGCCACCAGGAACCTTTTCAGTGCCAGGGCCAGGTTGCTTGCTAAAATTTGAAGAACCCATCTGCTCACCCACTGCTGCTAGAGTTGCCATTTTAATAACCAAGTTTAGGAGATTCAATTAAGATTGGGAGCCTCATTCCTCTTCCAAGGAGGCCTCACAATTGGTGTTTTTCTTTGCAAGAACATGAGTAGGGGCCCTTTGCAGGGGTTTTTTGTACAGCAAGCAGCAGAGAGAGAGAGAGAGGGGGAGGGGGTTAAAAAAACAACTTTAGTTCAAAGATGCCAATAATAGGGGATTTCTTTTCCTGGTCTCCCCATGGAAGATTGTCAACAGTACAGGCATAATCGGCTGGCGGCTGTCCTGCTCGGAGAGGGGGACGTGTGCTCCTTTGTTGCGATGAGCTGAATAGGATGTCCCTGCACCCAGACCTGGCCTCCCGGCTAACAAAGGGCCCCTTTGTCACCCTGGGCAAAGAGTGCTGCGGAGGTTGCCACAGCAACTCAGGGACACAGACTTAACGTGCAAGTGACATTTCAGATGGGAAGCAGGCATTCAAAAATTCAAATTTCTTTATGTATAGTTGTTTCCTTCTCCGGATATTGTAAAAGAACCATATGACAAACAAAAGAAAAAATAAATAAGCCAACAATAAACACATAGCCAAGCAAACAAACATTATCGTAAGTCAGTATGCTGACTCCTCCCCACTCCAAGGAAAAACTTGGGTGAAAGGCCTTGCCCAGAGCATCACTGAGGCCCCTGGGTGAGCTCTGGGTTCTTATCCCAAAGGCAATAGGACACTATTAAAGAAAGTTTGGGGGGCGGGGGAAATCAACTGAAATTCCACCTACTGGACATAGGACACTGTCTCTGCATCTCTATCTGTGCTTTCCCTAAACTACCCTGGAGGATTCCCTGCATGCCAGCCCAGGAGCTGGGGTGAGGGAGGCAAAGATAAGTCTGGTTCTTGCTCACCAAGTTAACATAGTAGGCTTCCTGTGTGTGTGTGTGTGTGTGTGTGTGATCTCCATACAACTCTATTCTGCCTTTAGTTGGGGTCTAGGCAGCTCCCCGTCAGAGGAAGTAACTGATGCTGCAGGGGGAAAGGGGCTGAGCAGGGCTTGATGAAAGAGAAGTGGGAGATAATGGAACCTGAAAAGAGATTTGCTTCCACCCCCAGTGCTGGCACTTTGTTGCTATTTGCTGGATGAAATGAGGGAGACAGGGAGCGAAGAAAGGATCATTTTAGCAGGGAAAAGCATCATAAATAGCAGGATGCAGGCAAAAATGTCAGGCACAAATGTTTTTACACAATTGGCACTGCAATATACAAGGTATTTTCCTCCAACGCTTTATTATGACAGTTGAATAAACAATTTTGAAAGAATATTACAGTGAACACCTGCATATCCACCAGCTGGATTCGGCCATTAACATTTTACTCTTCCTGATTTTATCACATAATAATCCATCTAGCCATTTCTCTGTTCACCCATCAGTCCACCTTATTTTTTATACATTTCACGCATAGACATTCTTTAACTCCCCTAAAATATATCAGCATATGTATCATTAATTATAGTCCAATATTTGTTTACGTTTTTTCTTTTGATTTGAAATTTACATGCAATGAAATGTACACATTTTAAATGTACACTTGCTGAGTTTTGACAACTCCATCTGCCATCTTTATCAACATATAGAACATGAGGATCACTCCACAAAGTTCTCTCATGCTCCTTCTCAGTCAATTCTGACATACACGAGCACACACACATACCCCCCCATTTTGTCATTTGCCTTTCACTTACCATTATAGTAAAATAATTTCCCCATATTGCTTTTATATATAGATTATATACAGATATCCTTGAGATTATATATATTTCTCTGAGATATATTAATATTTATATATTATGTTACTATATATCATATATATATATATATTTCTCAACGTATAGAAATACCATAAAAGTTTTGAAAGTTTATCATGTATGCAGGAAACTTACTAAACTCTCTTGTTTTAACAGTTTTTCTGTGGATTCTCTTAGACTTTCTGCATAGATGATCATGGTATCTGCAGAGAGAGAGAGAGAGAGGAGAGAGAGGTTTCTGCTTTTCCTTTCCAATTATCTTGCTTCTCTCGTTGTCTTTTTTTTATGGCACTGTCCAGCACCTCTAGAATAAAAGTTAAATAGAACTCTTGAAATCAGCCATTCTTGTCTTCTTTATTTCAGTAAATACACTACTTACATTCCACTGTTCAGCCATTAAGTCACTTATTGTAAATTTTTGGTAATATTCTTCATTGGCTAACAAAGTTTCTTTCATTCACAGTCTGCTAAGAGATTTTTTTTTTTTCTGGCATCAATTGGTTATAGTTTACAATGCTTTCTTAGCATCCATTGAAATAATCATATGGATTTTATCTTCTAACCTATTACTATTGTGTATTATATAAATAGGCATTGTTCATGTTGAACCATCCTTGAATTCCTGGGATAATTGTCAGGATTTCTATTTGATCATAATTTATTTTTAACACCATGTTAAATTACATTTGCAATTATTTCATTTTAAATTTTTGCATCTATGTTAATAATTGAAATTGGTCTTAATTTTTTTGTGCTGCTATTGCCAAGTTTTGTGTTTCAAGGTAATACTGATTTTACCTGAATTGGAGAAGAATTTTGATAACTGATTTAACTTCTTAAGTTATAATTGGGTCATTTTGTCTCATGCTTTCTTTCAGTAAATTTTGGTAAATTGTACTTTTCTAGAAAAGTTGCTAATTTCCTCTAATTTTTAAAATAGACTGATGTAAAGATACTTTTAGTATTTTCCTGCAGATTTAAAACTCTCCTGTATCTATCACTTAAGACTTTTCTCTTTTTTTCTGAAATAATCATACTTAAGTTTTTCTATTTCATTAGATTACATTTTTTTATAGTCTATATTTTCTATTTTCTATATTTTCTTCTGCTCTCTAAATTTTCTACAGTAACTGGCTAAAAAATTAACATTTTAAAAACAAAGATAATATGTATAAAGTACCTGGCACTTAGAAAATGTTTGGCAAATATTGGCTAAATTAATATAAAAAAATATTTTTCAGCACATGCCAGAGACTAGAGATTCAACTATAATTGAGACATTATTTGTGCTCTCAAGGAGCTCACAACGGAGTTGAGGAGACAGACAAGTAAATAGTCAATTAAATATAGTATAATAAACATAATAGAAGTGAGTACAAAGTAGAATAGAAATACAAAGGAGGGCTTCCTGAAGGAGGTGACGCTGAACTGGTCACCATAGGATGAGCAGGAATTAGGCAGGTAAAAGAGATGGGTGTCTCTTGGCCCTTATGGTTGGGACAGAGTGGAGTGCCCAGGAATGCTTAACTACTGTCCCAGACAATAGTCACCCACCTGAACCAAGTTCCTGAGGGAGATGCATGTACACACGCATGCACATACACACGGAGTTAGACTGCCTAAAGGAAGCAGAGTTCTACTCTGTTATTAGATGGATCTGAGCAGAAATTACTGGTGCTCCTTCCATATCCAAACAAATCTCAGCATTTCAGCACATGAAACTCCAACTCCTGACTGTTGGTAACTGCTCTCCTTGTCTAATGGCTCTCTTTGGTTGTGTGTGTTTGTGTGGATAGAAGGGTTCTTGAAAGCTCTGTCTCCCCAGGAGGAGGGCATGAAACATTCATGTGGTGTTAGCCCCCATGCAAGTCACAGGAGGCATCAAGATGAGTGAGCCATTGTCTCTGCCCTGGAGATACTCATAGGGCAAATGTTTTATTACTGTTTGGTGGAATTGCCACTGATAGTCCTGTGTGCAGACTATCATTAGAACAACAAATCAGAGCACTGAGTTGGAGTCTTGGAGAAATTTTCACCAAAGAGGCATTACTTGAATTGGGTATTACAGAATGAGTTGGACTTTGAGTTGAAGGAAAAGATAATGGGGCTAAGTATACGCAGACCTTTCAAGCTTCCACATGGAAGTGACACTTACCACTTCCCTTCATGTTCCCTTGGCTAAAGTGAGCTACACAGTCATACTTAAGTCCATATGGGAAGAGAAGCACAATTCTACCATGAGGCAGAACGTTCATGATCAAGCCGAAGGAATCTCACAGTGGGTATTTAGCTCCTCTGCCAGAGGTGTTCTTTAGGGGTTAGTCACTTTCATTTAAAGCTGAGACTTTCCTCAGGTAAAAGTCATAGTTGGAGCAGGATCCATGGGTAAATGGATACATCTTGCATTAGCCACGTATTCTCTGTATTTGATGCTTTGACGTCTGGGGCTTTGCAACCCTGGAAGGACTGCTCCTTCTAGGGTTAGCCAATTCCCAGAGAAAGTGACTCTCCTGTGCATGTACTTTCCTAATGTAAACAAACCATCCCGGAGTCCACACCACTAACCTCCTCCTTTATTCAGCTCTCACACCCCAGGCTACTATCTACCTGCCCTAATCACCCAGGGCCAAGTACCAGACAATTAGGGACAGCCCCTATGCCCCAGGGCCTGCGGAAATTATTCAAATTAGCCAATCCTAAATCTGCTTATCCTGCCTCACCTGTTATTTTCTGCAGAAACCACAATAAGTGCTCTTTCCCCCAATTCTGCCCTCTACCTCCTGACTGGCCTTGGTGCTTCCCCCGTCTTCCCCTGGGGCATGGCATACTTCCTCCTCTTGGGAGCTGTGAGTAACAAATCATCTTTTCAGTAGCAATTGTCTGCTGATCTGTTTGCCTTGCCATACTCAAATAATAATACAACATATTAAGACATATCTATTTTCTGATATCTCAGCCATTTAACATGTCAGCAGCTGAGAACTAGAAGATACGCAAGCAGATATTCTGGGTCCCCACACGCAGGGCATGACCAAGCTGGCCTGGGCTATCTGGTCATTGGCTGAGACCTGAGACTCCCCTTTCACAGATTCTGCATGAGTTCAAGAGGAATAGACAAGGGCTCAAGTCCCTCTCCCACCCTAAAGGCAGCAAATGAGGCTGGGGTGTGTCTTTGGAAGAAATAAGTCATCGACTTCCTGTGTGGTCAATCATCAACATAAAAGGGTAAGCCAAAGCTGTGAGCCAGCATGGCTCCCCTGCTGAGCTTCACTGCTAGACTTTCCAGAGACCTTCTGCTGCTGACTCTTCTCCTCTGGGAAAGGAATCAACAGAGGCAGCTGACAGGGTCGGTGTTTCTTGATACTGGCAGACCCTAGTGAAGTCCAATGGCCACCCCTGCTGACCCACTATGAATGAGCCTCCTTACTCTAGTGGATGCTGTTGTAGAGCTCTGGCCAGATTTAGTGAGACCAAGACTGTGGAAATACGGACAGTGGGCAGTGCTCCAGGTGGGGTTTTCAGGCATAGGTACTGCTCATTAGTCCTGCTATTAACTGATGTAGAGCACTCCTCCTTGGGCTTCATTCTTCTCGTCTGTAAAATGGCCATAGTGGGCTTATTGCCTGACTCTGAGGATTTCTGTGAAGATAGACTTCCCAGTCCACAACAGAGGAGGCATCTACACAAAACAAAACAAATGAAAACCCATGAAAACACCTCACAACATTAGAGTGAGCACTATAATTGACAGCTGTTCTTCTGAGATCAGGAATGAGACAAGGATGGCTGCTATTGTTACTTCTTTCCGAAATTGTACTGGCAACATTAGCTAGTGCAACAAGGCAAGAAAAATAAACAAAATGTAGAAGGACTGAAAAGAAAAAGTTAAAACTCTCATTTTTACAGATGAGATAGAATATGATATATGCTTTTAAAAGCCAAAGAATCTGCAGATAAATTGTTAGAATAACTCAGTTTGGCAATGTTGCTGGACACATTATACAAAAATCTACTTATATATGTTCCAGATCTATATTGCTGAGTAACAAATCGCTCCCAAATTTCATGGATTAAAATAACAATAATCACTTATTACCGCTCATGGTTTCTGTGCGCGTAGATTCAGGAAGGGCTCAGCTGGACGTTTCAAGGGTTTTCATGTGGTTACAGACAGACAGTGGATGGAGCTGAAACAGCAGGGGGCTGGCCCAACTGTGGAATAGCTAGTTATCTTCCTTTCTTTATTTAGTCTCAGGGTCTCTGCATAGTGGCTTAGGGTTCCAAAGACAAATGTCCCAAGAGAGGGAGCCAGGCAAAAGATGTATTAACTTTCTTGACCTAGAGTCAGAAGTCGTGTAGCATCACTTCTGCCATATTCTATTTGTTAAACCATTCACTGAGACCAATTTTTTATAAGGGGAAGGTTATTAGACTCCATGAGTGCCAAAGTATGTGTTGGCTTGTGTTAAAACCACCACCCAGTACTGGCAATAAACAAAAAGTAAAACACCATATGAAGAACCATTTATAATAGTTTCAAAAACATGAAACACCCAGGACTAAATCTAATAAAAGATTCACAAGGTCTCTACATAGATAACATGGTTGAGAGACCTTAAAAAAAAAACAACACACAACTAAATAAATGAAGAGACATACCATGTTTATGGATTATTTATGGATAGGAAGAGTTAATATCGAAAATGTCGATATTACCCAGATTGATCTAAAAATTCAATGTGATAGCAATCAAAATTCCTGCAGGAGTGCATGCACTTGCGTGTATGTGTGTATGTTTGTGTGAAAACAGATGAGCTGATTTTAGAATTTCTAGAAAGTGCAAAAGTCAAGAATAGCCAAGACAATATTGAAGAACAAAGTGGGTAGACTTTTCCATGGGACAGAAAGACTTATTTTAAAAGTACAGTAATACAGACAGTGTGAAAATGACACAAGGAGAGAAAAATAGGCTAATGGAACAGATTAGAGAATTCAGGAACAGTCCCGTGCACATGTGGACTACTTGATTTATGACAGAGTTAACACTGCAGAGAAGTTGGGGGCAGGCGGGAAAGGTGATCTTTTCAATAAATAGTGCTGGGTCAGTTGGATATCCAGATGGAAAAAAAGGAAAGGAGACAGTGGGAAATTCCTTCTGATGAGATACGGCAAAGTATTTCTAGAAACAATGACTGCTGAAATTTATTTAGAAGTTCTTTCCTTTCTGAGCCGTAATTTCCCTCTGTTGTTCCCAAAACTTTAATAAAAGTGTTTCCCACACATATCATGTATTAGTGGATCTTTATGGTCACTGTTGACGAAATAAAGTTTAAACCTATAGAAAAATTATATAGGAGTTTATTTGAGCCAAATCTGAGGCCTGACCCGGAAGTAAAATCTCAGAGTATTGGGAAATGCTCAAAAGAATCGTAGTTTTGCTGTTCTTTTTATGAATTTAGAATCAAAGGAGAGAATGTAAGGAAAGTTACATAAAGTCCATTGGTGGTAGATTAAGGAGGCAGGAGAAAACAAAGTGGGGAAATCTCTAGGACTGGATAAAATGTAAAATGGAGAGATATACACTTTTTTTTTTTTTACATTGGTGGGTACAGGATAGTTAACATTCAACAATTACAGTAAATAGAGACAGTATGCAGGCAACAAGGTAACAAACAATGAGAAGTCTCGCTGTGGTCTTGTGCTCTGGTGTCAGTGGATGTGCCTCTGAGGGGTTTGGAAAAGAAAATTACTCTGACATTTCAAAGGTATGTTATCCTAGATGCATAAGAAATATGGACAGGGCTTGCTTAAGGTAAAGATTGACCTTGTTAAGGAAGCTATGGGCCTGGAACAGTGATTACCCACCATGACCTGATCAGTTAGGAATTCATGATCAGACCATCCTGTGTGGTTACTTTCAGTCACTGAACTTGTCAGTCCTGCCATGTAGCCCCCTGAGTCTGCCAGGTCTGCTATATAGCCTCATTTTATGTTCACATTACAAACAGTGGTCCTAGCTCTAGGCCAGGACCAGCAAAGCCCAATTAGCAGCTGGGAGCTAAGTTCCAAGCTGGCTCCTGAGTGGGCAAGAAGCTCACTCCCTTTTCTCCAAAGAGCATCCCGGGTCCCATTCTGACCCACTCCTGCCTCCTAGCCTCCTGACCCTTCCCAGCCAGGCATCCTGGGTGTGTGCGCGTGGCAGCTAGCAACGAGAGGCCAGTGGTGGAGCAGTCAGTGGGAGTAGAGACTGCTAGTGTAGACAATTCTTGGATGAAAAGGGGAGGAGCAACAGGCCAGCTGCTGTAGGTGCTGTGAGGAGTTAGGGGGGCTTTGTGTATGTAGTGGGGAAAGTGAGCCTGTTTCAGTCACCTCTCTGCCTCACCATGGAAGCCATCCCATCTCTGTTCAGGAGACCATAAAGCAGGGCAGATTCTAGACTCCTGCTCAGAACTTCAGGTGTCCCTGTACCTCCCCATCATTAAAGGGGACAGGATCCTTTTGCCTTCTCCAGTGGCTTCAGTCTTGGATACTCTGGAGGCAGCAGAGCTCACTCACCTGGAGTTCCGTAACTGATGTCACAAGTCCTTGCCTCAGTTTCCTCTTATGTAAAGTGACAGTTTAAGCGCAGCAACCCCCCAGGGCCCTTCTGCAGGGACTCAGACCAGCGGGACCAGGAGGGAGAGCATCCTAAGATGAGCCTCAGGCACTGGGTCGTGCTGCAAGACAGCAGCCACTTCCGAAAGTGTACCTGTCACCACTTTCCTCCCCGTTCCCTCATCACGCCGCGTGGGGCTCATTGTTGTCCTAAATATTTAGAGCGGGGAGTGTCCCACTTCTGGAGAGGGGTGTCCTAGGGGCTTCTCCCTCCTCTCACTCTAGGTAGGAAAAACAGGACGGGAAACGGTTGCCTGGACAGGCGTGCAACCCTCCAGGACCCCCCAGGGGCAAAGGGCCACGCTGGGGACCCGGCGGCGGACCCGCCCCAAGGAGGGACCTCCCCGACTGGGCCCGGGCCGCGGGGCCTCTG